>NW_004567105.1:67479087-67534229 GCF_000260355.1 Condylura cristata | reverse complement strand
CTAACACCTTGGCGCCCGCCGGGGCGCACACCCCCACGCTGACCCGGGGGCGCCCCGCCACAGACAGCCGCCCACGCGGACCCGGGCAGACAGATGCACGCAGACACCGGCACACGCCGGGGTCCACACACACCGGCCCGGGGCCGCTTCGCCACAGAGCCACCCACGCGGAAGCGGACAGGCGCAAGCGCGAGCGCACACACAGGCACCGTCCGGACTACACACTCCCGCACACATACTTCCTCACTCATGGGGGTCTTTACCCCAAGCCCCCACCCCCCGGGGGTCCAGGCACTTACACTGGTGCCGGCACACGGACCATCATGGCCAGACACACAGGCTCGACACACGCGCAAGGACGCGGACACATGCCTGCACACAGAGAGACACTCAGTGACACACACGCCCACACACGGACACGGGCAGACACATCATTGACACATACTGACACTGAGGCAGACATGACAAACTCAGGGACACCCACATGACTCAGGCACGCATCCTCTGACATAGTGACACACACACTCCCCCAGAACCGTTCTCCTAGGGACACACACACAGATGGCACAAGTCTCCACTGAACACCAGACACACTTGCTGGCAGAAACAAGGACACAACCAAACCCAGAGACACCCACTCTGAAATGGCCACAGGTGCTCACATCCCTGAACCCAGCTGAGCCACAAGCTACACCTTGACGCACAGAGAATATCACAGGCTGACACTGGGAGGGCAGGTGGACACTGTCTTTCACACACCAGCGCAGAGACCCATACCCTCACAAGCCCAGTAGCTCACACACCCAATCCGACTGTGGGGAGACCTACCTGGGAGTACACACCTTGTTTGACATCACTGGGGCCATAAAGCAGACCACCAGCTCTGTCCACGGGCCGCTAACTTCATGAAAAGGATGGAATGCCTCACCGTGTAATGAACACTGGCCAGAGCCATCAGGAGTCCAGCGTGTACACACACACACACACACACACACACACACACACACCACCTTTGTTTTCTTTCCCAGCAGCACACTGCTTTTAGTTCTGACATTTTCAAGACTATTAGAAGCAGGATGTGTCTGTGAAGGGCAAAGGCGAGCTGGGGTCTCAGAGGTCGCTGAAGGGTGGCTTTGGGAGCTCAGAGACTGTGGCTTGTCTCTCATTTTTGGAGTCTCAGAGAGGTTAGCAGGACCATTGTCCTTTGGGACCAGGTGTGTGGCTCCAGCTGTCACTGGAGGACCTAGCTGTGCTTGAAGGAGGGACCAGGCTGGAGGAGGCAGGAGGAAAGTCAGACTACGGTAAAGTTGGGATCGCGGGACCTTTTCTGGTCTGGTAGAATGGCTGGCGGCTGGTGGACCCAAGCAGCTCCCTTCGGTGCCCCGGCCCCCTGACCGGCCTCAGGTTGGCCAGCATCTCCCACTAGCGTCCAGAGCGGGAAGTGCAGGCAATGTCAACGGGTCGCCCAGAGCGCCGCCCTCCGCCCGGGAGCTTACACCCCCCAAAGGGAGACTCAGAAAGCAGAACTGCGCTCCTCTTTGAGGTCTTCCACCACTGCCTCCCGTGCCCAAGAATGAAGATTCAAACTTGCAAATAGATATTGCACTTAGCAGGAGACGGAGCTAAGTGCGGAGGCGGCGGCGGCTGGGGTGCACCGCCCCCCTTCATTTATATCCCACTGAGGGGGGGTCTTCACATTCCTCCTTAGTGCTGAACTTTCGGATGTTGTGGCAGGAGAGGTGGATTAAGCCGTGTGATTCTACATGAACCCCGGTTTAAAAGAAGGCCAAGAACCCTGAGGAAGGCGCTCCGACGGGGAGGCCCAGCCGACATAGCTGTCCATTTGACGAAAGAAGGCACAGATGCAGGAAGGGGCAAGGGATCCCTGCCAGCATCTAGGAAAGTCCTTTCGCTGTGCCAGACCCCACTTAATGAGGGCACGAATCAGGTGGCAGCCAGACAGTAATTAAAGGCGTTCAGAAAACTAGTTTCACTTAGTCTAGCCTCCCCCACCCCCACCTCCTTCAGGTTCAAAGCTGGGTTAGGCATGCTGTCTTGGTGCATCCATACAAGACTCGTTTCTTATATTACTTAATTTTACTCTCCCCCTCACTGCCATTTTCATCCCCACATGGGCGCTCTCACCAGTAAGTAAAGCAGATCTTTAAATATGTACACAGCTTAGTAAAATAGGTAGTCTGTTTTAACTGCCTCAGATTTTTCTTTTTATGTTTTCCTTCTCCTGAACTACAACCTGCTTAGGGAAAAGTGCACAAAGCCTCCCGATTCAGCTGGAGGATTGCTATGAACTGAACCATCTGCAACACCAGTGTGCAGATGGCGAGCGAGGAAACCTCACCCGAGCCCAGAAATCCTGTCCTCTTCTCATCACTACCACCTTCCCCCACCCCCACGCCTGGCACTCTGAAGTGACCTCCAGGCCCTGACTGCTTTTGCCTGATGTTGACTCTTCAACAGCATCACGCAGTAGGGACTCACGTCTGACGTCAGTGCGATCAGCTTCGGGTTTGTGAGCTGTGTCCACCTGCGTGTGGTTGGAGTTAGTCCTGTCTCTCTGTCGAATTCCATGTAGGAAATGGCACAACTGACTTATCCACTCTACGGTTTATGGTGTCTGCTAGTTTCTCCTTTGGGCTGCTGTGAACATTCTTGTACATGAATTTTGGTCAGTGTAGGTATGCATTCCTGCCCGCTACATACCAGGAGTGGAATTGCTGGGTCATGGGAACGGTGGTTTACTTTAGAAGACCCTGCCCACCGTGTTCCATAGGGGCTCCATCACGCTGCACAGTAGACACCCCACCAACAGTGAATGTATGCGAATTCTGGCTCATCTGCATCCTCCAGCACTTGGTATTTTTATCTTTTTCATTTTAGCCACCTGAGTGGGTGTGCAGAGGTTTCACATTGTGGTTTTAATTGGCATTTCCTTGATGACTAATGAAATTGAGCACTCTTTCATGATTTATTGGCCACTGTGTGTGCGTGCTTATCATTGGTATGGATGAGCCTGGCTCTGACTTTCACTCTCCTGTGTTTCTTCCTCACCGCTCTGCTGTTTGAGCTACACCGGGGTGAAGCATAGGTGGCAAGTGCTTAGCTTCTGGTGGCTATAGGGTGTTCCTTGTTAGGAACCTGCAGATCTTTATTTATCTGCCTCTCCGCGATGGATGGTGGGTAGGATTGAATATGGGCCGTGATTGGAAGAGTACTGACTGGCTTGTGCTTCTCCCCTCTCTGCTAATGGCTGCAGCAGGGAGGCAAAGACGCAAGCTGCTTTGGGGCCCAGAATCCATCAACACTCAGGACTAAGCGTCCTAGATGGCAGAGGTGTGGGATGGGGCTGGCAACAGGAGAGAGCTCACAGGAAGGCCAGCAGACCCAGAGATGCCTCTCCCTGCCCTCCCTGATCCAGCTACCTGCGTCTGGCCCTGGGAAGGGACATCTGGCCCCATGGAAGCAAGAGTGAGGACTCTTATGAAGGGTAAAGGGACCCAGTGAGGCCTCTGGCTCCCCACCTCTGCTGAGCACCAGAATTCTGGCAAGGGAATAGGACATTCCACATAGAGAAAATGGCTAGGCCAAGAGAAAAGATCTCTGACCCGGACACCCGCCTAGACCCCACCGTAGAGTCCACTTGTCTCCGGCACTTCTCGCTCCAGTTCTCCCTGGACACAGCCTTGTGAGAATAATGGTCCCAAGTCCTGAGCAAAGCTTAGCAGGGAGAGATGGCCTCTGAGACAGTGTCCCAGGAGCCGCTGGGTGAGCTTTCTTCCCTCTTCCCCATTTCCTGCCTGGAAGGAAGCTCAGCACTTGGAGCCTGGGAGGTCATTGAATAGCCATGAAGGGCAGGATGGGGCTTGCAGGTGCCGGCCTGGGTGGCCGTGAGCCACGGAACCCATGAATTCCTGCTTCTCTGCCACTCCGTGTGAATGAAGAGACTGGAGTTTCTGTAATCTGCAGGCAGGATCTGAAGCCTAGTTGCTCTTCCTACAGAGTTTGCCAGCCCTCTTGTCTTTGGCCTGCCCCTCTCCCCACTTTCAAAGGTACCCAGTACCCGAGTCCCAGAAACTCTGCTAAGTCAGTTCCCACTCAAACTTCTCCAAAGCTGCCTTCATGTCTGCTACTGTTGCCTCCTCCATCCTTTTGTCTTTATAGTGTTTATACTTTTACAAGTGTTTCACTGGCATTTCAGGGAAATTTTTTTTTTTTAAAGAAAATCTTAGATGTCTTCAATCGTATCTTCTGCTTTATTTTTTTAAAGATTTACTTACTAATGCATACAGGTCTGGGGTACAAGCCATAGGGGCAGTGAGAGGATTCACCAGAGACAGAATGGGGAGCAGAGCAGAACAGGCAAATCAACGAGGAACACTGCTGAGGGGAGCAGCAGGTGGGTCAGGAGAGGTCTGCCGCGCCATGTGGGTCAGTTCCCTGGCCGGGGATTGAACTTGCACAGAAGTGGCCGCTGCTAGCTTGCAATGCTGAATCCTAAATTTTTGTGCCACCAGGGAGGGCCCCTTCTGCTTTAATTTTTACCCCAGGTAAGTGAGTAATTCGATGTTAGCCTGTGGGTTGCCCACATCCTCCTCTGAAGAGACTTTGCTTTATTTAGAAAACGTTAACAGTGGAGGCCATCAGTTTCAGGAATGGACGAGAAGAAGGGAAATGCATTCATGGTCATAGGCCGGGACATGACCTGCTCCAGGGGAATGGTGACCTGCTCCCACACTTTATACTGACATGTGGACAGGCCAGCACTCTCGCATGCGGGGCAATTCAAATGGGGCCTGTAGTCTCCTACAAGTCCCCTAATCCTATTCAGACAACAAACCACCCCTCAGCTCTGAGGGCTCCCCAGGAACCCAAATGTTTGTCTCCAAAAGAGGCAGAGCTCTCCATCCTCAAGACACCTGACTGCCATCTGCTGGAGAGTCTAGAGAAAAAGACAGGAATCTGAGGACTAGGAATGTGCACTGCGGCCCAGGCTGTGTGAAGCACCCCAATTTGGTGCCTGCTCCTGTCTCCACCATCCTGTCTCCTTGCAAAACCAACTTACGGATCAGTGTGGTTATTGTAGTTAATAGAGAGCAGGTTTTGGAGAGTCGCAAACTTAGGTCCGCTGTCTCTCTGCTGTCAAGGCCTTGGGTTAGACCGTGACCTTTCCAGACATGACTTGATACGTATATAAAACGTGTGACTGTATTTGTCCCTCATTGTGTTAGTTGGAGGGTCAAATGAAAAAACATCTGGAAAAGTGTTGGAGAAATGAGATACTTTACTATCATACTAATTAAAACCTATTCACCCTTCAGGCCCTGGTCTTCAGTTGGGTTCTTCAGAGAAAGACTAAAATGCAGACTGGTGTGCAGGGGTGTGTACTGGGAAGCAATGTGGGTGAGGCTGTAAGGGGAGGGGCTGGGCAGAGGGAGAAAATGATTCTCAGTTGCAACAAAAGCCTCTGTCAAGGCTAAAGGAAGCTGGGAGCTGGATGACCCCAGAGCTGTCACAAGACAGTGAGTGAGCTTCTCTACTTCTGCCCTAACCAGTCTTTGGTGATGGCTGGGATTCCCCAAGGGGCCATGACCTTGGGCAGATAGTGCCTTTGAGGCCAGGGCAATGCTCAGAAAGGGACACTGAGCCACGGGGCTGTGCCCCATGGGCAGACACCCTGCAGGCAAGTGAGGCGACACTGGCATCTCGTTCATTAGAGGGGTTCTGGGCAGCTTGGCACGGCACCCCCTACCCTTGGCTGTATATGTCAGGGGGAGGTGTTGTTCTTGGTAGGTGTAGTGTGGCGGGCATATGAAAGAGCCAAAGACTGATTCTGTTCTCTGAAGAACCTTCCCAGTTTTGGGTTTTGTGGAGTAAGAAGTATCAGGGGCTGGGTCAGGGGCTCCAGACATGATCCCTTGCACTCAGCTGGCCTGTCTGACAGCTTTGCTCACAGATTCCACAGAAGTATCTCCAGTCCACACAGGGCAACCTGCTTCCTATGTTCCACTGCCCCCATGGCCACCCGGGCTCTGTCACCTAGCAAGGTGGCAAGATTACTCTGCCACGCCCATACCATGCAGGGCCGAGGAAGAGATTTAGTGCCCGAGACTCAGAGACCACAAACCAGAGCCCCTACCTGAATGCAGTCCCCAGGTGTCTCTGCGTAGGGGCAAGGCAGGCACAGTGGCCAGCAGTGTGTGATGCTGTGACTGTCTTTAGCTGGGATATGTGCTCTTCAGTTCTCTTTGGTTCTCACCCCTTCTTTGTTGCATCATGTTCATTAACATTGTCTACCTGGCGCTGCAGGCATTGGAGGTTTCCTATGTAGGATTCTCCATGAGGACTTGGGTCATGTGACAATGTGGTCACGTGAGCACCCAACGTGGTCCTGGGAGCACCCAACGTGGTCCCGGGAGCACTCAATGTGGTCATGAGGCACCCAATGTAGTCCCGGGAGCACCCAATGTGGTCACGTGGCCAGAATCAGAAGCAGGGAGGCATTTGTGGGAGGCCTGGGCATTCCGGCGTGGGGGGACTGTGTGCTGTGAGCAAGCTGGGCAGGATAGAAATGCATTGATTGGTGGGAGGAGGACACTGGTTTGGAGTTGGCATGCCCAGGCCTGGAGATCCTGCTCACAGCATTCCTTGTACCTGGGCCCTGAGTTTTCACCAGTTTAATTTTTAGACCGTTAGAAGCCTGGAGATCCTGCTCACAGCATTCCTTGTACCTGGGCCCTGAGTTTTCACCAGTTTAATTTTTAGACCGTTAGAAGCCTGGAGATCCTGCTCACAGCATTCCTTGTACCTGGGCCCTGAGTTTTCACCAGTTTTATTTTTAGACCGTTAGAAGCATTTTTATTGATACACATAACATGGATGAATCTCAAATGTGGACTCTCAAATGTGGAAGCCAGTCTCAAAACGTTACACAGACTTTATCATTCCATTTCTGTGAGATTTGGAGAAGGCAAAATTAAAGGAACAGGAAATAGATCAGTGGTTGCCAGTGGGCGGGAGTGGAAGGATGTGTAGGGCTTCTCCTGAGGGGAGGGGATGGAGCTGTTCGGTCTCAGCTGTGGTGCTGACCCTGCATTGTCAAAACTCCTGTAACTGCCCACCAAAACGGAGGAGTTTGCCTGAATATAAATTAACATGTAAATAAATAATTTGAAAATGAAAAAGAAGGCATCCTACCTTTTTTGAAGGGAAGAGGTGCTGCCTTCAGGAATGTGAATGTGTGGGTGTGCAAGAAGAGAGAAACAAGAGGTGTGTGGAGGCTTCTGGAAGACACTGTGGTCAGAGCCGCTATTCTGTGCCCTGGAGCTGGAACAGTCTGTGGACTTCAGGTATTCAAGCTCCCCTGCTCTGTACGTGAGCTTGAACTAGAGGTTCTTGTTGCCCAGAAACAGAGGTCACAGACTGAAACAGGAGGCTGCTGGCGGTGTTTGGTTGTGCTGCATTGTGCTGTGGTCGGACACAGCATACGGCATGGGAGCTGGGAGGTTGCCAGTGAAGGGGAGTCCCCGCCCCACGCTCTGGGACCCTCCAGGCCTCCCAAGCTCCTATTCCTGCTCCTTCTCAGCGTCCTAAACATGAAGTCATCACTGATAGGGAAAGAGCCTGGATGTGAGGTCGGCATCTCCAGTCCCTGGAGGCCCTAGGTCTGGGCAGAGTTGCTCTCAGGCTCCTCCGTCTCTGTTTCCCCATCACCAAGAGACAAGGTTGGGGTTCTGAAATCTCAGGGGGCTCTGCAGTGATCATCACAGTCACAGTGATGAAAGCCATGGTAATGAAAGAAGGAAGCACCCCATCTCTAGATTCCCAGGGGAACCCTCCTCTGAGTGGGCACAGGGTCTGGGTGGCCCTGGATGGCAGCCTGCCAGCCTCCCATCCCCATCCCCCACTTGCACACTCCCAAGAGAGGCGGATGAACAAAGGTGCCAGACCTGACAAGAGGATTCAGAAGACTTCGCAGGGAATTTTTTTTTTCCCCATTGGAAGTCAGTGCTTCGGGCCAGAAAATGCTCAGAACTGGCAGCAACTGACAAAAGCTGCCTCTTGTCTGCAAGTGTATCAGCTTCTGAAGAGATAAGAGGCAGGGGCTGGAGTGCAGGCTTCTCAAGTGAACGCTGACAGGAGAACAGAAGAGCTGCCTCCCACTCCCTACCGCGGAGCATCCAGGCTGCCAGGGAGAGCCAGGGCCACTCCAGCCCCCACCCCGCCCTGCTCTCATGGGGGGGGGGGGACCCACGACAGAACTGACCTGCCCAGGCAGTGGCCTGGCCATTGCCGGGGGAGCCAGGGGACCTGGCATTCTGGATGTGCACTCAGAGGCTGCTGTGCAGGATTCGGCTGTTGAATAGGGGCAGCCTGAGGATTTTTGAGGGCCCAGAGAATAGGAGTCTCAGTGCTGGGGACGGAGAGCTGGGGGCCAGACCAACCCCACTTCCAAGTAGCTTGGCTTCGGCCTGGTCAATATAAGGGCTGAAACTTTATGAATGGGCCTTTCCCTTATCAAGGAAAAGATAAGGGTGAAAACTGGCAGGCTTTTGTTCTCTCAGAAGCCCCCACTGCATGGCTCTCAGCCATTCTGGGTCTAGATCTCAGCTATTGTTGCTTTATCACCAAATCCCAGGTCCAGGCTGGGATGCTGCTTCCAGGCAGATAAACACCCTACAGGAATGCTTTCTTCTGCAATTGCATCTAGGCATCTGGGAGTAGATGGCAGGGAGCTGGCCACCACTAGCCTCCTGCCTCACTGGCTTGGTACACACCTGTTGGACCACACCTCAGAGCAAATTGGAGCTCTGCCTGTAATGGTCACTGCTGTGATGGGCTCAGTGGGTCAGCCACTCAGTTCCCACCTTCACATCCTTCTAGAGCATCTTCTGTCCCAGGCTAAGTTAGCAGTCAGATTTCCCAGACTCCTTTGCAGATAGGGTTCTGGAATAGATGTAGGTTCCACCAATTAGACATGTTGGCTGAGATTTGAGTAGGAGAAACCATCTTTCTAATGCTTTGACTGTTTGTGCTGGCAAAAAAGGTCAGGAGATATTGGGCTTTCCTCTAACAGCACTTCAGTGCCTTGTGATGAGATTTATGGGCATAAAGAAGCAGTATGCAGTCACTGCAGTGGCCTTCTGATTGTGGTGGATTAAAAATATCTGCAAATTCTTTGCAAAAACCCCTTCAAGGGATGGAGTATGTTTTACTTCCTCTGACATCTGGGCTGCCTGTGACTCACTGGGATCCATGGGGTGATACTTTGGAGCTCTGTAAGAAGTCTGCACGTCCTAACTTCCTTTTTTGGGGGGGAAGGCTCCCTTGGAAGCCAAGCACCATCTAAAAACCCGGACCACCAGGCTGCAAAGGAATCCAGATTCCTGATCCATTAACCCAGGAGCAAGCTAAACAGTAACTGTTTCACACCCATTACATTTACACCCATGCAACATTTTGTTGCACACCCAAGACACATGGTTTTCAACATGCCTGTGTATATTTAGTTCTACTTATATCAAATATTTGACATTGTTGCTATTGTTAACCATTTAAAAAATTCAACTTTCATTTCGCCTAATGCTTTGGAGGGAAGATCTCAACATTGCATCAGATGCTTGGAAGCTTGCTAGAGGTTATTTGCCCTTGCATTTTAATGAGGTTTACTCCCAGCCTCTGGCTCATACCTTACTAAGGCAACTAAAGAACTTGCGATTTCTTGCTCATCAGAGCCAATCAGTATAATATCTAGAGTGAATCATATGCTATGTAGAACATCAACATGATGAAGATATGGTTGCAGGTGAGTTTGTACACATCGCCCGGTGGCAAAACCACGCAGGTGTGTTGTTAGCCACGCCAGGTGAAAGTAAGTTGCTTTCTGGGCGATATTTGCAAATTGATATGGAGGAAAGATAAACGAAAGGTCAATAACTATATGTGGGTATACAAGGCTATGGTGATTTGTGCTAGTAAAGAGACGATATCTGAAAGAACAGATGCAATTAGAGCCACCACCTCATCAGGGTTACAGTTCTTCATGGTCATTTCCTACTACACATCTGCCTCCTGCATAGGCTGAAGGACTGACTTAGGTGAAATGTGGTAGGTATCGTCACCTCTGCATCTTTAAAGTCTTGGTTGATGGGACCAGCTCTGGAACTCCCCCAGGATTTGATATTGCTTTTAGTTATATCTCTTAAACCGAGCACGTTCAAAGGGCTTCTACTTGGCTCTTTCCATAAGGTCCCGATTGCCATATGTCAAAGAGCCACTGTTTGGATTCTGCCTGTTGCCAAATAAGCCATTGTGATTGCAGGCCACAAACTAAATGTTTTAGGGTTTGTGGGCCAGTTAGTTGTTGTCTCCCCCTCCTCATCCTTCTCTTCCTCCTGCTGTACCCTTCAAAAAGATAGAAACAATCCTTATATCGCACCTACACACACACACAAAAAGGCAAAAGTTTACAAGAGAGTTAACGAAAGCTGTGGTTTGCCAACCTCTGGTCTAGAACAGCGCTGTTTAATGAAAAGTGCAGGGATAGTGGGAATTTAAATGTAACTAGACACATGTAGCTACTACTGACTGCACTGACCTATGCACAGCTAAACCCTGTAACCACAGGCGGGTCAGTGGACCTACTGGTTCATCATTCCTTGAACTTGGACCAAGTTCCATTTACCCCTACAAGCCCCCACTTTAATTGATGGAACAAAGTGGTACATTATGTCTGCAGAAATTAGAACCCATTCAGTCTTTCAGAGGTCTGGCTTTTTTCCTTTCCCCCAGTGCACAGTTAGCATAGTTCATGGTTACAGGTCCCTTTGGGAAAAGCTTGGTAGAAGACATAGAATGGATACTTGTGGCAGGAAGTTCTCTGATATCATTCCTCTAGATGAGTTGGTCTCTCTTTCATCAAAGGGGTCTCAGTCTATGAGCTGGTTAAGGTTTGGAAACTGGGTGAGAGGTCCTTGCCTTAACTGTAGTGACTCAAGTTATGTTTATGGCCAGTAGATACGGAGTCTTTCCTGTTAGACTGATCATGTGACTGTAATCTATTTCATTGCTGGGCATTGTAATCAGTTAGTTATTCTCAAAGATTCCTGTGTTTTGAAATATTTTGATCAACTCTTCTCCCCTGCTGTCCATTGTAGTAAAAGTGCCCTCTCCTTGCATCCTAATTAAAGCAAGATGCTCAAGAATTTCATCATTCCATTGACATCCAGGCAGCTGGGCAGTGGTCTCATGTGCCACCAGTACACCTGGCTTGAACAGGACTGACACTACAGAGCTTTCCAAAGCTGCGGGCTCTTCCCACACCTCCCCCTTTCCAGTGCCTTCAAGAAGAGCATCTCCTTTGGCTATCTTGGGAGGTAGATTGGACAGGGTCAATGGTAGTTTCCACATGATGAATCTACTTCATCATTTCATGCTTGGGAACTTCCCAATATCTTGTTAGGGGAAGTTCTGTTATTTCAGCTTTATTAAATATAAACCATTGTTGAATCCAAATTGTAGTGGAGCTGAGGTGTTGTTTTTTGGCTGTTAGTTTATGTTAATTTGTGTGTGGGGTTATATTAATCTAAGCAGTAGCCAGATTGACATTAAGCTTCTGTCCACTTAAGTGGGTCTTTGTGTGATTCTGCAGAGGGGATAGATTTCTTGCAGCTTTTTCAGTTGTGTCCCATGTTATACAGGATACCTGTTAGCCTGGGAGGTGGGAGGTAACAAGGGTGGAAACATGGTTAAATGCATTGATTTAGCCTCAGTGTGTGTGTGTGTGTGTGTGTGTGTGTGTACATGCACTTGTGCAGTGAACTTGGCTCTTGGGGATATTATCTCTAAACATGTTCTGAGTAATGCTTGGACCCTGAATATATTCCTTTTCTTCCCTAAAAATAGAGATTGTTTTTAGTCTCTTTTCTGAAGCTGTGGATTTCCAGCCATGCCTTCAGGCTATTATTTTGTTGCCTGCCCCCTAGAATAAGTTTCTATTGCTTGCTGGGGACTGGGAATGTGGGCCAGTGTAGAGTTTGGGCTGTGATTTGCTCCCCCATCTTCATCAAGCTTTCCTGGGAAAGTCTGGTGGGCCTCCTGGAGTAAAATGATGCAAGAAGATGTGAACCCCCTGGGACCACTCCCCACCAGGAGTTTTACATTCCCGGGTTAAGCCACCTTTTGTCTTTCCTAAGTCACTAAAACTCTCTTGTTGAAACTTCTCACTGCACATATGTCATTTTGAGGTTCCTGTCCTGTCAAGCAAATACTCAGGTCTTGTTTTTCCCCCACAGAACCCAAGTATTGGGTTAGGTGTCTGCCCTGTGACCCCTCGGGTCTCTCATGGACTTAAGAAAAATGATTTTGAGCCTTTTCTGTGTAAATTAGGATGAGAGTGATGCTCTTTCCACCTTCAAACTAAAGCTGAAATCCCCATCATTTATTTTAATAGCGAAAATGAAATGTAAAGAATTGTTAACTAGGTACTAACATTTAACTAGGTGATTAAAAACTGAGACAGTCCGCTGGTGGTGAAGAAATTTGTGAGAGTTTTGGCTGGAGTTGGTCTTAAGAAGTGGACGTGGTTGGTGGAGGAGGTGGGTAAGCCTGGTCTGTGGAAGTGACTTTGCATTGTGAGTGAGGTGCTATTGCCCAAGAGGGCATCCAAGCTGGTCTGTGCCAAGCAGTTACAACAGAAGACCAGGTCCTGGAAAGGAATGTGCTCTTGTTATAATTTAGGCATGGGGCCCTGCCTGGTGGCGCAGCAGGTTAAAAAGCAGCACCAAGAAGCTAAAGCCACTTCAGCATGAGTTAGATCCCCAGCCCTGGAGGTGACCCACATAGGGTAGCGTACCTCTCCTGACCACCCCCACTGCCTCCCTCAGCAGGGTACTTCGTCAATCTGCCTGCCCTGCTCCTCACTCTGTCTCTGGTGAATCCCCTCACCTCACCTGCGCCTCTGGCCTGTATCCCAGTTCTGTATGAATAAATAAATAAGTCTTTAAAAAAAAAAGGAATTTAGGCAAGTAGCAAATCTAGCTTTAAGAGCCGCTGTTAGAGAAGAAATGTGGGCAACTTCCTGTCATACCTTACAAAGGAGAGGTGGCCTCCTCTTTCTTGCTTCCCACTGGCTAGAATGTGGCTGAATATGAGGCCAGAGCAGCTCTACTGTCTCTGGGATGAAAGCTGCCGGTGACGAAGGCAGACAGGTGAAAGAAGGAACCTTGGCTCCCCACAGCTCTGGAGTGGCTGTGCTGCCCTGCTCTGCTCTGGACTTTTATTTGACAGAACAGCGAACTGCTAATGTGAAAGCCTCTACTATTTTAGTCTTTTCTGGTGTAGCCCAAATTTATGATCTAGCCAAAACAGACCTATACCTCATCTATCAAGGAATAAAAGTCCAGGTGAGCTAAAAACCAAAAACTAGTAAAACCAAGCCCACAAAATTTTCTATCTTCAGAAGCATCATGGAGGAATACCTGCATTGTCTCCATATATAAGGATGGCTTTCTTATCCAAACCATAAAATGGGAAAAGATGGACAAGTCTGACTATATTTAGATTAAAATACTCTTTACAAAAATCATCCAAAATAAATAGTAACTAACACACATGGTGATGGTTTATTCTTTGCAAGTGTTCTCAATTTCTTTTTAGTAATTACATATTTATTGTCAAAACAATGCTGTGATTGCCAAGTTGCCAAGGAGGAAATGAAGGCACAGAAGTGCTTACGTCTTTTGCCTAAGGTCACAGGCCTAGTGAGAAGTAGAAGAGGGACTTGAATGTTGGCACCACATGCAGAGACCACACAGGTAACACTACCTATCCTGCCTCCTTTGATTTCTAAGTCAACTAGGAAGAGGAGAAGACTAGAGGAAGACATTTTCCATCCATATAGCAGATAAAGAATTGCATCTGGAAAGTGATGAAGTCTTATAAATTTATAAGAAAAAGACAACCGGGCCTCCCTGGTGGCATAGGGGTTAAAGCACAGCACTAAGAAGCTCAAGCCATTTCTGCATGAGTTCGATCCCCGCCTGCCACAGAGGAGATCCACATGGCGTGGCAGACCTCTCCTAGCCCGCCCACTGCTCCCCTCAGCAGTGTACTTCATGATGAATCCACTCACCCTCCACATCTCTGGTCTGTACCCCAGTTCCATAAAAAAAAAAAAAAACAAACAAACACAGGCTATCCCTGGACTATGGTGATGGCACACGGGTGATTTGGTGATGGGAAGCGCACGGGGATTACAACAGAGATGGAAAAAGGCACAAAATGATGCAAAAATAAACTATTATGTTATTAAAAAAGAAAAAAGACACAGGCTATCAAACTTCTGCCGGCCACTGCAGCCTGAGCTCCCACTGGGCCAGGGAACTGACCCCCATCGCATACAGACCTCTGTCTCCTCTGCTGCTCCCCTCAGCAGTGTATTTCGTCAATCTGCCTGTTCTGCTCCCCACTCTGTCTCTGGTGAATCCTCTCACCCCCTGCACCTCTGGCTTATAACCCAGTTCTTGTCTACATAAATAAATAAATCTTAAAAAAAAAGAGAAAAAGACAATAATGTAATAGACAAGTGGACAAAAAATACAAATAGGCAGTGCAGAGAAATGTAAATGGTAAAACTTTTTTTTAAAAAAGAATCATGTTTACAAAACTTCCAGAAATGAGGAAAGAACATTTTCTGACTCACTTTGTGAAGCTAGTGTTACCCTTATACCCAAACCAGGCAAAAACAGAACAACAAATTAAAAAACCCAATGTCTCTCATAGGCTTCAACAAAAATATCTACAACAAAATATTAATAAATAAAATTTGTACATATCATTACCAAGTGAAATTTATTCCAGATTTTCCTTCCTAGGTATCCACCTGAGGAATGCACCCACACTCATCAGAAGGGAGAGTGCTCTCCTGTGTACAGGAGCCAAGCTAGAGCAAGAACCTAATGTTCAAAGGCAGATGACTGAATTAAGGAGCTATGGCATGTACACAGAATGGAATACTACTCAACCCCAAAAAAGAGACCCTCTTGCCGCCTATGACAACATAGATGGACCTGGAGGAAATTACACAACAAAATTAGTTAGAAGGAGAAAGAAAAATACCAGCTGGTGTCACTTATGTGTTCTCTTATAGAGAAACGAAAGAAAGGGTCACATACAGTCAGACTTCGAACAACCCCTAGAAACCTGACTGTAGAACTGAGGTGACCAGTAGGGGAGAGGGTGGGGAGCGAGGTGGGAGGGAGCACCGGGAACTATGGTGAAGGACATTGGCTCTGTGGTGGCGGGTGTGGTGTGCAAAGATCCCAGAAGGGGGTGACCTTATACCTCTAAATTATATACAGTGCTGTAAAGCAGTGTTATCTCAACAAGAAAATAACATGAATTTTTAAAAATCAATGGATTTGATGCCTGACAAAGGGGGTCTGTAAGGTGAGATTTGCTGTGATTAAGAGCAGGGAGCACTAGTGACAGGCTGGGAGAAAGTAGAGGAAATGGGGGTGACTTGGGGCACTCAGGTGGAGGTGACCTCCTTCCTCAGCAGTGAGGAGGGGCAACTTCAAATTCTAGGGGGACTGACATTGAAGAGAATGACATCTGCCAGAGAATGACATATGCCAGAGAATGACATACTGGAACTCCCTTCCCTTCCAGGCGAGCGTGGGAGGTGAAGCGAATGTTTTGAGAAGGGGGGCTATTGTAAAGAAGGGCTCGAGCTTCCAGTCCCATTTTCAGGGAGTCTGGCACTGTCCTCCAATAGGGGGAAGTGCCAGCAGGTAAGCACTTACCTGCATACCCCATACAATGCTGAAGAATCTCTCCTTGGCCTTAACATAACACCATCACAAAGCTCTTTTTCTTCTTTAATCTTTTTTTTTTTTAAAGATTTATTTATTTATTTGTGCATACAGAACTGGGGTACAGGCCAGAGGCTCAGGGGCGGTGAGAGGCTTCACCAGAGACAGAGTGGGGAGCAGAACAGGCAGATCTACGAAGTACACTGCTGAGGGAAGCAGTGGGCGGGCCAGGAGAGGTCTGGCTCGCCATGTGGTCTCCTCCGGGGCAGGCGGCAGGCGGGAATCGAACTCATGCGGAAGTGGCTTCAGATTCTCAGTGCTGTGCTTTAACCCGCTGTGCCACCAGGGAGGGCCTCTTCTTTAATCTTTACGAAGCATTTGTCTCAGTGAGTTTGGCAAGGCAGGAAAGGGAAGGGGCCCAGAGAAGTTGTGCTGTGTGTGTGACACAGGCCTAGGGCCCAATTGGAAGCTCCTGTTCTCCCACAGAGCTGGGTGCAGGGTGCCCAACCACTTGGCCGATGGGGGAGAGTTTCCCTGTGGTTGTTTGCAGACACAGTCAGCTTCCAGAGATTCTGAGGCTCCCTGTTCTAGCTACAAGAAGCCCTGTCACCCAGCAGGCACACACACACACATGCCTTTATCGTGCGCGCTAATGTGATTACCTCTGTAAGCAGGAGCAGCCCGGGTCCTACTAATCAATGAACTCAGATCTGGTCAGGAAGAAACAAGATCCTCTTCGTGCACTCCCTGTAGAATTTGTTATCATTGCACAATGAATCATCTTGACCAAGTTTGATGTGATTGGTTCTGCTGGCAGAACTGGTGATTTAAAGGGTCAGTAGTAGACATGAACTTTCTTGGTTCAGACTCGATATCCACAGGCAGTTTCTGCCTTTCTCTGCCAGAATCACTTGGGTGATGACTCATCTGGGGCTCCTGAAGAGAACACATGTCAAACATATTTCCACTTCGAGGAATATATGAGACAGTGTGCAGTGCAGATGTTAGGGTCCTGGGGGTATTTAGCAGGAGGGAAAAGGCTGGGATCTGTCACTGGAGCTGGAGATAGGAGCAGCTTCCTGTGCATTCTGTGGGGTGGGGAGGTCTGTGTGAGAAGACTTAGTTACTTTTAGTCAGTTTGCTTGCAGACTGAAAACACCCAAACTTGAGTTTCTCATTTGGTACCACACTCCCTAACCTCAGTTTCTTCGTTGGATACTGTGGTCAGAGGGAACTTCATGAAGCATGAATCCAGCGGGAAACTTGTACCCTTGTTTCTGCCCACCAATTGAGAGCAATGCCTGAATTTTCCTCTGGAGTTGTTAGTTGTGGGTTGAAGGGGTGGGAGGTGGTGGGTACTTGACAGAATGCTTATTGAAGCTTTCAATCAAACCGCTCCTCCCTTGCTAGCTTGACCAATCTGATGTTGTTTCTTTGAAGTCTGAAACCCATGAAAAGTTGGAGAAAAGCTGGAACTGATTGGCTTAGACTCCACAAAGAGCCTGAACCTACCCAGGAACCTATCCAGTTTGGGGTAGGTTTACTTCTGGTCTGTGCTTCCCCACTGCCTTCCAGTAAATTTTTTTGTTGTTGTTGAAATTGGTTTCTGATTGCTTGTAACCAACTCTGATTGACATTGAAATTGATACCTGGAGGTGGATGTTACTATTAATAGGCCTTGAAGTGTGGCTTTGGCTAAGTTGAGGTAGAGTGAGACCCTGACACTCTTGCATCCCCAGATCTGAACCTGGAAATTTCTATTATGCTTTAGTTGTAGCCTGCTGTGCCTGGAGGCTAAGACACCTGCCTTTTGCAGCAGGAGTTTAAGGACTTTGATAGAAAACCTCTAGGATTTGGAAAGGCGTGGGCTACTTCTTGCAGGTTTAATAAAGTCACACAAAGAAAGACAAACTTGCCCAAATTGGCCTATATGAAAACAGAACAGGGAGGCTGTTTCTATGATCAGTAACCCGCAATCTTACAGTCTTATGAAGTTGAGAAAAAAAAATCAAATTTGTCCCAAGAAACATCGATGGAGAAAAGCAGGGTTGGAAACAGTGGTGGGCTAAGCCTGGTTCAGGTTATTTCTTCCCTATTCCCATTTCTTCTCTATTCTACCTTCAGGGATGTCTCATTGGGCCAGGTGTGGTAATACATGCCAGATAAATCAGAAAACAAATTGATCAGGGATTTTTTTCCTCATGACGAGCTAATTGTCACATGTTTCTCAGCACATCAATGATTGGTAACACACAGAGGGGGTAAGAATGGGAGCTGGGAGAAGCGTGCTGTCCTACTATAACCCCCGATTTTCTCATGTTTCCCCCAGAATAGCCTGTGTTTGCCCTTTTTGTAGGCTAATGGTACCATTACTCCAATTGAAAGCTGGGGAAGTGATGGGAGTGCGGTTTTACGGTTTTACTTGGGCTAGGAATCTTTGCTATTGTATGCCTGCAAAGAATTTGCATGGCTATCAGGTGGCTCAGTCAGGGGCCAAGGTAGGGGCAGCCATTGTTTGAGTCTCTCAGGATGCTTCCCTCTTCTTATCATCACAAAACTTTTCTATTTGGGGTCTGCTCTCAGCTTCGTTCTTGTTCTCAGGGTGAGCACTGGTCCTGGAAGGGCCAGGATTATATGATGCATTACTTAGAGAATGGGATATGACCTGGGACCATGGCACACCTCCCTGGGAATTTTGCTGGAATTATTGGGAAGGAGTCAGGTTTCTCTTCTGAGATCACAGATGTAGAAGATTCACAGCGTAATCTTTACCATCACACCAAGTGAGCCTGCCTGAGAATGGAGCAGATTCAGAGAAAGCAGAGCCAGGAGGGGGCTGCTGGGATCCCTATGGCGTCATTTGAGCTCTTGAATTCAGCTGAGCCTGAATCCAACAGCCTCTCCAGCCGCCTGTTTAATAGATGAAAGTATTTTCTCCCTTTTCCCCATATAAGAATTTGGGTTGGATTTCTAGCTGGACTAATACCAGATGAGTATGTAGAGATATAATGAGATATTTCTGTGCCGATAGGTAAAGAGCTGTTGCCGCAAGTGTTCCCCAGCTTCCTGCCCCTCTAATCTCTCTTTTGGGACATTCCTCTCGATTTCTCCATGACCCAGTAACTCAGGGACTAGTGCCCAGCTCAGAAAGGAGCATTTCAGCAGCCTGCGTTAGCGATATGGTCAGTGCTGTTTTGTTCCTGGGCCAGGCGGGCAGTTAAATGCTTAGTTAGCCCCCATGACAGCACCCGAAGGAACCCAAAGGGATTCAAACTTTGTCCCCTGTGTGACTGCATTCTACTCACTCCCCCACTCCCTGCCACGAATGCTTACAATCATTTGATTACATTTTCTCAAATTCTGCCCACTGGCTACCCACTCTGCCTTTCGAAGTTGCTATTCCCTTTCTTTAGAATTTCCTTTTCAGTTACCCTCATTGAATTTCTCCTTTTCCAATTTAGTTCAGATAATCCAAGTCTGAGATATAAAGCCAAGGCATAATTCAGAATGCCAGCTAGTAACTACTTCTGTGAAAGAGGAGAATCAAAGTTAAGTCCCTGAAATTTGTAAAAATTGTGATGTGCAACATACTGAAAAGCCCATTAGACATATATGTTAAACTACATAGTTATAAAGATGACACTCATAGAAAGAACCCCTTGGTGAGGATATACAACATCGCCAGACACAAGTGAGTCTTCCTTACTGATAGCCTTTATCCTGGTTATGATAACTGGTTCATTCAGTCCTTAATAACACATTTAATTTTGCCTGAAAGTAACTAGACAATGGATAAATGGATTGAGATGATATGATACGTACACATAATAGAATACTACTTTGTCACAAAAAATGAAACCTTTTTGGCAACATGGATGGACTTTGAGGGATAAGCTAAAAATATATGTCAGAAGGAGAAAGAAAAATACCATATGATATCACTTTATATTTCACTGTGAAATATAAAGAAAAGCAAATGCAACCAAATAGATGAGAAATTATACCCCTGAAACCTACATAGAGTTGTAAACTAAAGTTGCCTTAATTTTAAAAAAGTCACAGCACATATTATTAATGTATTCTGCTGCTGACTGGGTTGTTCATGGGGCTGCTTCTTGTTTGGGTCCGTTATGAGCAAAGTTGATAAGAAATCTTGTATGTACCTTCTAGTCTGTGCATGGACTTCTCTAAGCTTCACATCTAAGAGTGGAAGACCCGAGCCATGGATATTAGTGTATTTAACTCTTCTAGTAAAGTAAGACTGTTTTCCAAAGTCGTTGTGCCTATTTGCGTTCTCCAGCAGGGCACAAGATGGTGTCACTCTACATTTCGACAATCCTCTGTATTTGTCAGACTCTAAAAGCTTTATGGCTCTGCTAGGTGTAGTGTCTTAGACTATGGTTTTAATTTGCATTTCACTAGTTTGGTCACCCTTTGGTATTTTGATTGGTTATTCGGCTTTCCTCTTTGGCAAAGTGCCTCCTCAGATCTCATGCCATTTTTTTTGTTTGTACTGTACCCTCTATTTTGTATTGATTTGTAGAAGTTAATAAAAATCTTCTTGGAATATTGGACATTTGTTGGATGTAAATGCTTTAAAATGTGCTCCCACTCTCCAGTTTGCCTTTTCACTCTATTAATGGTTATATTTTAATGAACTATATCCTAAACTTTAAAATAGTCAAATTTATTGGTCTTTATTCCATGGTCTTAAAGATACTTTCCTCAATTATATTCTAAAGGCTTTTAGATTTGCCTTTAAATTTTTAGAATTGCTTTTCTGTTTGGAATTGATTTTAAAGTATGGTTTTAGGGAGGGGGATCCCGTTTAATTTCTTTCTCTTATGAAAACACAACTGTCCTAGCGCCACTTGTCACAATGTCATCTTTCCTTCACTGCTGTGCAACGCATCTTTGTCATCTACAAGTATCTGCATACTTTGGTCTGTAACTTTTTGTTACTGATTCTCAGCTAAATTTGATTATGCTCTGAAAACATACTTTATATGCTTTTATCCCTTGGAAATGTTTGAATTTTACTTTATGATTGAGTATGTGAACTATTTTTGGAAAAATTCTGTAATACTTGAAAAGAACACATATTTTATAACTGCTTGACTTATATAGTATATCTTTTTCTGTTCCTTCATTTACTTAACCTATTTTCATTACCTTAAGTTGTAGATCTGTCTCTGTATAAATACCTTTTACTTGAATTTAAAAATTATGGCTGACAGGGCCTTCCCTTGTGGTGTAGTGAGTTAAAGCACAGCACTAAGAAGCTAAAGCCACTTCAGCATGAGTTCGATCTCTGGGCCGGAGGTGACCACATGGTGCGGCAGACCTCTCCTGACCCGCGGCTGCTCTGCTCAGCATCGTGCTTCGTCGATCTGCCTGTTCTGCTCCCTGCTATCTGGTGAATCCTCTCAGCACCCCTGCACCTCTGGCCTGTACCCCAGCTCTGCATGCACAAATAAATAAATCTTTTTAAAAATTATGGCTGATAATCTTTATTGTTTTTATTTATCCACTTATTTATTTAGCCACTTATACTTAATATAACTGCTGATATATTTGTGATCAAATAGCCTACATTACTCTGTGTTTTCTACTTGCTTTTCTTGTTGTATATATCACTTTCATCCTCTTTCTTACCTTACTTTTTTGATTGCCTAAGTATTTCTTGGCATATTTTCCCTCTGGCCTACTTTTGAAATGATATACTGTTTCTGTTCGTGGCAATACAAGTAATTAAGTCATGCATTCTCAACTTACTAAAATCTAACAATAGTAAAAACTTTTACTTTCCTCCTGAATAAAAATAAAGCTTTAGAATTCTTATCCTACTCACATGGTCCCAAATTTCATGTCAATGTTGTCTGGTATTTGGACAATATTTTCATGGTTTTCAAAGGGAAGGATGATGCAAATAACTTAGCTCATTACCATTAGAAACATGGGAATTACATCTTTTTAAACTTTCAGTCAGTGTTCAGCTGCAGGTTGAGGACCTACCTTATTAACTTTACATCCCCAGGACTTAGGAAAGAGACTTTACCTTTCTCTAAGCATATCAAAGCCTCTATTTCCAAATAAGATCACATTCACAGATGACATGATTAGGCCTTCAATATAGCTCTTTGGGGATACCACTTGATTCAAAACAAGGAGAAAATGTAATAAGAATATCTTTAAGAATATCATCTACTTTATAAAACTGGTCTGTTGTTTGGGTCCATTTATTTATTAAAGATAACAGTGTAAAAGTACTTCAAATATCAGCTTCAACTTTACAGTTTGCCTTTTCACTCTGCTAATGATAAGCCAGTGCCCTAAAATTCTCTCTCCACCCAGCTGTCTTATAAACACTTGGGCTGGCTTTCTCTCAGATAGCATTTTCATTGACTGCATGGAATTTAGATGTTGAGGAAGCTGTGCAGTCAATATCTGCTTAGTGGGGCTAGGAAGGAAAAATTATTTTGTCTGACACATCTTTAAGACACAAACCAGGCATCTAGAGAACAACTCATTTGTACTGGGATAGCCTGCATGCTCAGAAATTCCATCATTGTCTTATTAACTACATTTGTGGGTGTTAGCAACTCCCAACACATTTCTTGAAAGACTCCTTTGATCCCTGGTGAGTCAACAGCAATAGAAAAAGAATAGTAAGACCCCAGAAGACCTGTATCATGAGGCATAGAAAGTATTAGCCTCTACGCTTTATAATTGTATAAATGTAAACTCTTGTAAATGATCAAATAGGTATCAAAAAATTTACCTGATCATGGTGATTGTAGCAGGGGCTGTCCCAAGAATTAGAAGAAGATGACTGCCATCAGGACTATACAGTGTGTCACCGAATATGTCCTATGTTATCATACAAATTCCTCATCATAAGTCCTGCCTCATCATAAGTGCCTTTGGTTTGAAAATTCTCTGACAACCTTAGCTTCATTCATCACATAAGCCCAATTAACCCTTTGGGGCTTAACTCCCATTATCCCTTGGACTTACAGCAGTGCCTGTCATAAAATAGATACTTAATAATGGTTGTGGAATGAATTAAATAAAATATTGTTCATAACTTTTATCTTTCAGAACATCTTTTTCAAAATAGCCCTTTTCTTTTGATTATATTAGTTTTAGAGTCCTGGTCCAAGTAGGAATGTGAAAACCTTTATCCTTAAAGATTATGATATGTGAAAAGGGTTCTTGAATGTACCGAATAGCTATCTCTTTAGCTGCACAGAAAAATAGTTAGGCCATTGCAGCTTCAAAAGGGAGAGGCATCTCTCCTCTAAGCTGGGACGGGGCACCACTGAATTCTACAAGAGATGCAAGGGCTATGAAGAATATCTCTGTGTCTCCCACCCTCCTAACCCCCCCTCCCATTTTACAAATAGGGACACCAAGGATCAGAGGGGAAAAAGCTTGACCAAGCTTGGAAAAGGCTAGCCAATCAATAGGATTTAGGATTTTAGGATTAGAACAAGCTCCTAGACAACACCCCATGCCCTACTCAGCTGCAAGCTCAAACTTCAAAACATCAGGAATCCTGAAAGTGAAGAAGTGATTTACAATATATGTCAATATCACATAATTTTTAAATACAGTGCTTTAAGATATAACATTGGTCTTGATATAACTTTAAAAATATTAATTTTAATGAATACCTCAAAGGCCTTGCATGACACAGACCACAGGCATGACCCCAGAAAGGAGCAATTGTCTGGCAGCTCACAACATGCAGCCATGCAAAATCCTAAGTTACACTAACCAGTCTCCACATGGCGTTTCACAGAGGACTACCTTGAGCCTTTAGCAACATCCTTGCTATATATCTTTGGAAGTTGCAGTGCCGAGAAGTTTGTCTCGGTAAATGAAAACTCTGGTCAAAGTCAATATGAAAGGACCAGGACATGTTCTGGAGGTCAGGGGACCTGTCAACTGATACTGAAACACAAACGGGAAGTCACCATGGCTCTGCCCTCGGTTTCTGACTCCTGTCAGTGTCGTGGGGCCTCTCCAAAGGTGGGTACCAGTGCTGTCTGCCCAGTTCCATTGTGACCAGTGGCATGCATTGATGAGGCGGTAGCTGGTTGCTACCTGTCCTGGGAAAGGGTTATTATGGAGGAGAAGGTCACACCAGAACTGGATCTGTACATGCTGAAATGTCCTCACTGGGACCCAGGGGCAGCTGCTTTCTTACTGGTATCTTCATCCTGGTTCTGTATCAAGCCAGAGGTGTTCATGTCGACTTGATCACTCAGGCCTTTCGTGACACTATCATAAGAGGGGGGGAAAGATGTAGCAGAAGCGGTTGCAGATTTTCCTGGGAGCACACCATTTTCATTTGCCATGAATGCAACAAAGGCTTCATCCGTGGGAGATTCAGCCTCCTCCTCAGCCCTGGGAATGCCTGGGGGATCAGAGGCTGTTATGGAGCGGTGCAGCATGTAGCTCCGATAGGCTTTTTGAATCACAGTGGCTGAAACGTCTTCTTGTTTCCATCGAAGCGTGGTTGCTATTGGCTCATAGGATGCTTTTGAAAGATTAGTTGCCATAAATTTCTCCTCCATATTTGCCTTCAGAGAGTCCAACTCCCCAGATTCTCCCAGAACATTCCTGGTGAAGGCAAAAAGGATGTCCAAACAGTGAATCTTATCTCCGGGCACCAAGGGCAGGTCCATTTGGATCAACACATTCCGATTGGGTTTTGGGATCCTCAGGGGACCAGTGAGGGTGTCTGCAAAGTCTGAGAGGGCAGAAAAGGTAATAAACTGGGTGGCTTCTGGGTCAAACTTCTCCCAGGTCTCATAGAACATGTCAAAATCATCCTCACTCAGAGGCTCAGTGCTCTCCTCTGTGGCCACATTGAAGTTCTCCAGAATCACTGCGATATACATGTTGACCACGATGAGGAAGGAGATGATGATGTAGGTGGTGAAGAAGAGGATGCCCACAGCTGGGCTCCCACAGTTCCCTTTTGTGCCATTGCTGTTGGGCAGGTCGGGGTCGCAATAGGGGGGCCCTGTGTTGAGGATGGGGCTGAGGAGGCCATCCCAGCCAGCCGACGTGGTGATCTGGAAGAGACACAGCATGCTGTTGGCGAAGGTCTGGAAGTTGAACATGTCATCAATGCCAGCCTCTGCCCTTACATGGGCGAAACTGGCCATGCCGAAGATGGAGTAGATGAACATGACGAGGAAGAGCAGCAGCCCGATGTTGAAGAGGGCCGGCAGGGACATCATGAGGGCAAAGAGCAGTGTGCGGATCCCCTTGGCTGCTCGGATCAGTCTGAGGATGCGGCCAATGCGAGCCAGGCGGATGACTCTGAAGAGTGTCGGAGAGAAGTAATTTTCCAGTGACTTAAGAATTGCAGAAAACACCAGGCCTAAGAAGAGGGGGAAATGATCTAATTAGAGCTTGCAACCATAAGCCCTGACATGCTGACTGTGATCACACTCCCTGGTCTCTGCTGCCTGTGAACCTCCACGCGAGCATCTGTACTCTAGGGCCCCAGGCCCCCAGAGCACACATGGTAGTTGGCACAAAGAAGCTGATTTGCAAGCATGAACTGCGCAGTCCTTTCCTCTTTAAGTAAGCCTCACCCTGGCCACCATGGGCTTATCTTGCTCTCCCCTTGGAATATTTTCTCCTTGGTCAGCCTCTGGGGTGAAAACCCTACCTCCTGCTGTCCAGTGTGATAGGAAGTGACCATATCACAGCTCATGTGTGCAAAGGCCTTGTCTGTTTCCTTCTGGAATGTAGCCCTACTTGTTCCTGAGACTCCAGCATTTGGGCTGTGCCTTTTCCTCCATCCTGGTACTGTGCTCTGTGAAGGCCAGGACCCCCTGTGGCTCACCCCCCTATCTCCTACTGTGAAGATTGACTCAGTTCCTGGTACATGGTTCTGTGGATAATTGTACAGAGCCTGGTATTAATTATAAGGGGGGCTGAGGAGTGGGGCAACTTGCTGACAGCTAAAGCAGAATGGCTTTGAATGGCCAGCTGTCTGCATAATGGCTTCTGTTTGTTTTTTTCGTTTCCAGCTGTGTTTGAACCTAACATTGGGGCCTGTAGATGGGCTTGTTTAGGGCCAGTCACAGACCTCCAGCTTGACTATGAAAAGGCTAGAAGTGTGGAGAATGTGTATGTACACTTCTCTCTTCATGACTGCGGAACATGGTCACGGTCACCTGTGGAGGCCTTGGGGCCAGCAGAGATCAGGTAAGATGGGACTCAGGGACACCGTAGGGGCACGGTGGCAAGTACTCCTTGCAGGGCCCCTTGGCCTTTTGCCCTTCTTGCCTTTTGTCATATGAATATGAGTGGTCACAGTATTGTGTCGGGAGGAGAAAGAAAATGGGAGGAAACTCAGGAAATAATTACAAGTTTGGATTACAAAACCTTTGTAAGTCCCTTTCGTAAATTTAACTGGGACATTTTATGCTGTGGGGTACATTATGTGTCCTTATAATTACTAAGATCCTGCCAGCCAACCAGTCTACTTCAAGGAGAATGAGTCTTTATACTCATAACAATTAGATGCTCAATACGTGTTTTGCTGGTGGGAGGAAAGAGAGGGAGAGGAGGAAGGACAGCAGGATGGACAGGTGGGTTCTTCTACTTTATAGCTATCTCAATGGCTGATTTCCAGTGTTGTTGTATAGGACCTAGTAGATAAAATATCTCCATCATGAAATTGAGTATGTTGAGTATATTTTATTTCTAAGGTACTGATAGGGGAAGTCACAAAAGCAAACTATCTTCTCTAATAGAGCATCAAAATAGCCTTTAGATTACCTCATTTTGAAAGGCAGACAAACAAATCAAACTGCCCACAAACAAACTAACACCAGCAGTAATAGGAAAACAAAACAAAACAAAAATAAATTTAAACCCTCCAAGCAAACACGATCCAAGACGGGGTTTCAGCAGCAGAGTGCAGTGACTGATTATGTGCTGCCAAGTTGTATATAGATGCTATTAGCTCTTGATGGTAAATCAATGGAAAATTAAATCTATAGTTATGCTGTGATGTGCAAAGCAAGCAGGTCATCATGGAACAGGTCAGGATATATTTATAATGCAAAGCAAAGCTGGTGCACTGGAATTTGGCCTTTATAGGGCCAAACTTTGGCTAAACCACAGAAGACCAAGGAGAGACCAGTAGTTGTTGGCGGGAGGCAGTTCAGCTGGGGAACAGTAGTAGCCTGGTCTAAATTCAGCTCCTTCCTTTAAAAACTCTGTGACCTTGCATAACTTGCAAAACTCTGAGACTTAACTTTGAAAATAGAAAGCAAAGAACTCTCCTTCACAGAGCTAGTGGGAAGATCCATACAGCCCAGCCTAATCTCAGAAGTCAGCAAGCACTTGACTATGTGGCCCTGTTCCCACTTTAGCCTCTGAGTCTACTCATTTTCTCTGAATATTATTGGTCACCAGACACTGGGTCCGTCATTAAACCACACTCAGGCTAGGCCATGACAGCATTGATTTCTTGGCATTGACCCCTTGACTTCTTCATCACTGGTGTTCTCAAAGTGGACAGCATGGAGATTTTATTCTAGACTGTTGACTTAAGAGTCTCCTTTGAGGACATCCCTGGGTGCATGGGTTAAAGTCTCAGCACTGTTACGATATCTCCTGCCACTGCAGCATGAGTTCAATCCCTGGCCAGGGAGCTGACCCACACATGGCACACAAGACCTCTCCTGTCTCAGCCACTGCTACCCTCAGCAGTGTATTTCAGTTGATCCTCCTGTTCTGCTCCCCATTCTGTCTCTGATGAATCCTCTCACCTCCTCACCCCTGGCCTACACCCCAGTTTTTGTATGCATAAATAAATAATTCTTTTAAAAAATAAAAAGAATCTCCTTTGTATGTTTCATCCTAGTCTTTTTTCAGTTTCCAGAAAGTGTTAAGGGGAAGGATGTCCTAAAGGAACTCTGCAGAGTCTTATGGACTCCACCCCCTACTCCAGCTTTCTGGACCCTACCTCCTACTCCAGTGATTGGAAACTACAACTCTCAGCAGTACCAGGGAGAGAACTGCGAGGATCCAAGGGCAGACTAGCAGGAATTCTGGGACATTGGGGGATAAATAGGGCGCTATTGCGTCTCTCACTTGGGAAAATGGCTCTCCAGACTGTGTGACTCAGTGTTTTCAGTCAGCTGAGCCTGTAAGGTATTCCAGTTATTTTGTATCCCACTCTCTTTCCCTGGGTTGTTTCCTATTCCTTTCCCCTTTTGTAAATAAACCCGTTATGGACACTTTTGTGTGTGCCTGCAGTATAACTGAATTTTGAGTTTGCGGGTGAGGCCCCACAGACAGGCAGCCCAGTCCATTCTGGGCTACCCTGTAAGAAAAGTATCTTATGATTCATCTCACAATGTATCCCTCATCCTCTGCTTAAAGACCAGGCCCACCAGGCTCTATCATCTTAGGTTCTGTGTAGGAGTGATTGTTTCCTCTTAGCCCCAAAGTTTTGGTGATGGGCTGTGTACACATTAGTTGCTTGAAAACACTTCTCAACAGCCCACAGCATCTCTGCATTTCACTGAGAGGTCTAGGAATATTGAAATCCCACCATTCTTGGAAGTCAGTAAATACGGAGTTCCTCTAATACATCACACGTGTTTAAAACGATGTGTGGTTGTCCCCCTGGTTTTGAGAAGAGAAGCCAAAATAACCCCAAGCAGAACTGGGCCTCCCCAGTTGCAATGCCACTTACTCCCAATGGAGAGGATCACAACAATGAAGTCAAACACGTTCCAGCCGTTGGTGAAGTAGTACTGCCTCAGGGCAAACATCTTCAGTACACACTCCGCTGTGAAGACAGCCACAAAGAACTGGTTGATTCTGTTAAGGACTTTTGTCTTCTCTTCACTCTGTACATCAGTCTCCACCATCATGGTGACCATGTTGAGGCAAATGAGAACCATGATGACGATGTCGAAAGCTTGTCTGGTCACTATGTCAAAGACGAAGCCCTGGTACTTGTTCTGAGAAAACGAGATGAAAGCAACAGAATAAATCAGGCATCTGGGGGCATTGTGGGGGTGGGCAGTGTCGCCATAGATAGATTATTTTTTTAAAAGTCTGTCTCTTTTGTTTCCCTCACATTCCACATTCAAGCAGAAGGCAAGCCCTGTCCTTAACTCCTTCCAAAATCACTCTTAGTTGATTCTACATCACTGACTCTTTAGCTTTTAAAACCAGCAGGCACCTTGCCCTTGACCCTGCTCCCCCTTCTATTTGCAATGTCCTTCCAGTTCTACATTTTGGCTGTCTAATCCCCCCCAATAGTTTCAAGTGATCTTTATGCTCCCTCTTCAAGCTCCAATTCCTCCAAAGTTTTCCTTCATCCCATCACATCAGAACATTTCACACTGCTCTGTCTTTAGGCTTCCCACAGTCTTTCAGTCTCAAGTTTTAGCATTTTGTGTATGGTTTTCTTCCGTACTACTGAGGTCAGGGGTCATGTCTTTTTTAACTTTGTGTCCCTCTGGTGCCCTGAATAGAGCAAGAGCTCAAGAACTGATTGCAAAAAGTTTGCTGTGAGGATAAAGTTAAGGGTACTGGTGTGACTTATTTCTGCAAATGCCCTCTCTATTCCTGAGACTGCAGAGAAATGTTCAAATGCAGGTACAGGCAGTGGGGTCAGGTCTTGATATCTGGAGGCAGGCAGAGTAGCCTGGGTAATTGAAAAATCATTTCTATTCAGCTTTTTAATGGTGTTTTAAAAAAGCTCCTGGTAGGAATTCCTACCAGGAATTTCCAGAGCTAGAGGGTAGACTTGAGGCCCTCCTTATTCCCTACTGTCACTTCCAATGACACTTCTAGGAAGTGACAGATTCCTACCGGAAGTGACAGATTCTCCCATGTCATGTAAAACCCTTCCTCTTTGGAAGCTTGTATTACCTAGCTAGCCATCTTTACCTCTTTTTCATCGCTGCCACTTACCAACCTCATGGTCCCTCTGCTTCATTACTGATGAGTGGGGCTCTTGGCCATACTTGGCCACTCTAGGCTATTATCGCTCAGGTACCGAGCTAAATCTCTATAATGACCTAGTTTTCCCTAACTTAAAGAACAATCTTCATGAACCACCTCTTCCTTCCCTCAGCTACCATCTTTTCTTCCCAGTGTCACAGCTAAATTTCTTGAAAGAGTTGTGTGTAATCACTGTTTCGACCCACCCCAACATTGTCTCTGTCCCATGCTGCCACTGAAATGGTTCCTCTGAAGATCATGAATGACCATTTGCTTCACCTTGAAGCCCTCCTTTCTTGGTCCCCATCATCAGATGCTTTCCTGGTTCTTTACTTGCCTTTCTGGATGTTCTTCCTCGACTCTGCCTTACCCAACCTTATTCTGTGAGATCTCCTCAAGGCTGAGTCCAAGGCACTCTTTGCTCTTCAACCCATTCTTTCTTCCTTGGCAATGTCTCAAGTCTATGAACTAACGTGTACATGCTTTTTGCTAATTGTTTTTCTGTGTCTTTGGACAGCAGACTCTGTGAGGGCAGGCACTGTGCATCTTGCTCACTGCTCTGTCCCCAGTGTCTACATAGTGCCATGCACGCCATCAGCACTCAGTAAGGAGATGAATAAATGGATGATTATTTATATTCAAATAAAATTATGAAACCACTGCCCTAGGTTTGATTAAATTTAATTCTGTATAACAGGAACTTGATGAATGTATACTGTGTGCGTGAGTGGCTGTGAGGCAGATGAGAGGAATTAGTCCCAGTAGCTTACAGCAGGCAGAAGAGAGAAGGGCTATAACAGAAGTTGCCTTTTGTCTCATGGTGGGAGTGAGCTGACACCCTGTGTGCTTAAAGCAAACAGTTAGACTCAATGGTCTGGGTCTAGGCAGAACTGATGGCTCATGTCTTCTCTGAATGGGAGGGGGATTCCATTTCATCCTTGAAAATGGTGAAAAAAGTAGACCCACTAATGGTCACATGACTTCTAATTAATCAGAGCTGGCAACAACATTGCTAAGTTCTGGGCATTGAGTTTGCCCTGAATATTCAGCTTCTGGGGCTTGGAGCAACTGACCTTCTGCTCCTGGCTTAGCCTGTGGCCAGGGATCAGTTCCTTTGCAACCCTCAGGGCTCTTAGAGATGATGAAGTGGGTGACTGATGATGTGATATTCTCAAGCCTATTATTATCCTATAAAGTCAAGTATGTGAAACCTTCTTTCAGTGATTTCTGCAGCAGGGAATGTTATAGAATAAGACTTTCCAGTCTTGTGTCAGTATCAGCCTTATGGATGAAGCAAAAGATTTAGAACTTGGGTTTCACCAGCCTCAACTATTAGTATATATATGTCCCAACATGGTCACAGGTTGACCCTGTCATGCAGTGGCACCCAAGTACCTATGAGGCAGAATGCCCAGTGCTCTGCTTATCTGACCAGCTTGACCTACTGAGACCCTGGCACCAATAATTTAGTGTCTAGGAAACAGGAGCTGCAAAGGTGAGTTTTAGGTGGGAATAGGAATCTCTGTTTCCCTTCAGGTTTTTTTTTGGCCCTGGACTTTAAGGAGGGCAGATGATCAGAGTTGTGACTGGGAGGTGGCCTGACACATGGACACTGGCCAGGAGCTAGGAAGGGCCAGGCCTGTAGGCTAGGGGGCAGCTATCTGCAGGTGTTGCTGGAATCTGTTCTGGAACTTTCTTTGTCAGCATCCCTCAGGCTTCAAGGTCTGTGAAAGTGTTTCAGCTATCCTAAGGGGAACGAGGGAAAGCGTATTTGCCATGCTTGGTTTTGAATATGAAAGAGGGAGTGATGTTCTTCCACTAAAGTTAATATAGTGTGATAGTTGATTAGTAACACCCCTACACATCCAATTCCTGGTGAGTCTCGGAAACACAGCTGGGCCATGAGATCACACTGCAGACCTCCCCAGTGCCAGCCTCAGAGGATCTTGGCTATGGCTTAATTAGGACAAATTATGACCTTGTTATTGGCCTTTCTGCCTAGTCATTGACTTCTCCTAGTGTAGTTTCTGGAACTCTGACATTAGAGTCCTACCCTGTGTTAAGATAATGGCCTTCTGAATTGCAGTTCACCCTGTCCCAGGGAAATCACCTTCTTTGAGAGGTGGAGGTTATGGTGACTGTAGGGTTGGCAATAAGAGGGGAGCAGCTGAGATGCTATAGAGAATTGAACAGTATGTGAGGGAGGTACCAAAAAGCATCATGATTCTGCCCAAATTTACCCCTAGCATCAAAATCCTTGGTGTCTACTTCACATGTGGATTCAGTACTAGTTGAGGCCCTAATATTGGCCATCATTGCTTGTTTCTCAAAAAGTCGCAGGATCTTTCTCCCATAGCCCCTTGACTTGGCTGGCTGTGCCCTGCCTTTTACTCACATCTTTTATTTTAACTTTGAGCCTGTTGCTGACCATTGGACTGGTCGACAGAAGGATGTCCCCTGAACCTTAGGGACTTCCCATCAGGCTCACCCAAACCCAGTTATCTGGGTCTCATGGGAGTTTTGGAAGGAAACCTTTTCTCCTCTAGAAGTCTGACCATCTTACCATTCCTCCCTGTAACACTTCTTGTCATAACTGAGAATCATAGTGCATTTATGACCACTACTTCCAAGTAAAACGTATCAAAAGTCAAAACTTTTTTTCTCTTATAAATGTTTTCAAGAACCTGTGCTCATGAAAATTTTAGTAACTTATGAAAACCCCATGCCTTGATTTAGAGGTCCTAATGCCTTGGCTGATAGGATGTATGTCTCCTGATTCATTTAGGAAAAGGCCTGCTCCTTTGTTGAAGGTCCTGAGGCTTTGGCCTTGTGTGCAGAAGGGCTAATGGGGCTGTCCATGGGCTGTACCTGTAGTTGTCTTCATAAATGATGCATCCTAACCACAGAAAGGTTATGTAAAGGTTCAAAATGCTAATCCACTCACTAGAGTGCATGCAGCTAGCTCTTGCTGATAGGTTTAGCTGTACATTTCTAACCTGGTAACAGTCTCATTTGCACCCTGCTCATCTACTCTCAACAGGTAACAACCATCTTGTGGTGGAAGGCTGAGAAGAACTTAGGTGGTATCGTGTGTGGTTTGGCTGCTATATTTAGTGGAGGGAATTAGAGGGCATATGTCTCAGGGTCTTTGCAAACTAGGAGTCATGGTGGAGAATGGCTCTTAAGTTTTGGTCAATCTTTAAACACTAGAGTGGGATTTTTTTTAGTTCCTGTTGTGCCACCTTATCAAGACCATGACCAAAACCAAGATTGCTGAGGGGTTTGGGCCATTTCCTCTCTGTTCACTGGTAGGCCTCAAGTGGAATCTAGGGTGAGGCTGGACATCCATTGCAACCTAGATCATGATGCAAAGTCACAGACACTTCATATTATGGCTCTAACTGCCCTTGCTATCGAGTCTAATCTGCCCCAAGCCTGTCCTGGAATTCCCTCAGCAGTCTATTTGGAACACTTCAGAGGTAAATTCATGCCGAAGACCAGAGCTGCTGCTTCTTCATCCCTATTTCTTCAGCCTGGGAACTCTCATTCCCCAAATCAACCCAGATCTCCTCCTCCACAGGGAGCACTGTCAGGCTGCTGACCCACACAGACCTAGGCTGATGAGTCGGCGTTCTAGGCATGCTCTGCTAGAGAGCAACCTGGGCTCACCAGGGGGCGTGGGATGGGCTTCTGAGGCTTCTTGGAGCCCAGCTTCTTCATGGCATTGTAGTATTTCTTCTGCTCCTCTGTCATGAAGATGTCCTGGCCCCCTAAGTGCAGAAGGAACAACAAATTGCTGTTATTAAACCGCCAGAATCCCCTGATGATACTCAAATCAGAGCATGCAAGCAGCAAAGGACATTGCGATCTTCTCTTCTCTCTGAAAGGGCCTTCTTCCCTATCCCAAGGAGACCTGGATTCTACCAGTTTGGGTTCTTAGCCCTCCCTAAGCTGCCTTGACTTAGTGCTCTGGAGGCCAGACATAGACAGCGAATGTATAGCTTTTCTTTCCCTGCTGACATTTCCTGAGGGGTATTCAGGTGAGTAACACTCAACACACCTGAGCGGGACTGTCACTCTGGGACAGAGGATGGGGACACTGCAAAGGGGCAGGACACAGAAATGCAGCGCTCCAGCAGCAGCCTCAGACATGAGCCTTGCAATCCAGGTAAAGATGGGTGTTGGTATTAAAAGCACAGAGCCCTATGGAGGTGCTGGCTTTAGTCAAGAGGCAGGGAACAGAGTATAAGAGTCACCACTCCTCCAGGAACACCCAGGCCCCACTTATCTTTTTTTTCTGCTGATTGAAGTTGTCGATGATGACCCCAACAAAGAGGTTCAGGGTGAAGAAGCCACCGAAAATGATGAAGATGACGAAGTACAAGTACATGTACAAGTTGTCCTCCCACTTGGGCTGCAAGTCCACCTGTGACCAGAAAGGTGGAACACACAGAGGAGGGTGGGTGTCTTAGTTTGTGTTCACCCCAAAAGCCAGCCCTGAGACAAAACTCTGGGTGTAGGTTGCTTATTTGGAAGGTGATCCCAGGATGCAGGAATGAAGGTGGGGGAGGAAACAGGAGTTAAAGAAAAGTGAACAAAGGTGATGTTGTTAAGAGGCCATCACTGTGGCATCTGGGGCTCCATCTTGTTGTGGGCCCCCAAAGAGCTGTGTAGAGCATACCTCAGGAGTGTGTCACAAAGGGACAGGGAAACTGGAACCTTCATCTACAGACTCCCAAGATTTATCTGTGAGGGCTGCCCCTGGTCATAAGTCCCCTGCTCATCAGGGTGAGGAGCTGTTGAGTAAGCTCCAAAGCAGGGAAAGAAATTCAAATATCAGACACAGAATAAGAAGCTCAGCATGGCAGTGAACCCACAGGTGGGCTGAGGGCAGGTGGGGCAGGGCCTTGACAGTGTCTACCACAGCAAGAGAGGGTCTTTTCCCAACAGACCATTGCCTCCACCTGACAGCCATGAGAGACTGAAAATTCCATCTCATTCCTTCCTCCTCCATTCTAGCCTTTGCACAGGAAGTTTGTCATGCAGGCCCTTTATCTGACACTGTTCTCAGTGGTCATCAGAGGAAGCGCTTGAGAGATCTGGGGAGCAGGTATGGCAGGGGAACAGGTAGGTGGGCTTAAATGTCCAAAGAGGGTCAACTGGGCGCTGCTCTGGGAGGAAGAGTGCCAGATCACTGGATTGCCATCTCTCCCAGAGCCAGGGACACCACCATCCACTTCGCAGAGGCTGCTGTGGGAACACAGAGGGAGGCAGTAGGCAGGGCGGGGAGACTCACATCTCGGGAGTCGACGGCTGCATACATGATGTCCATCCAGCCTTTAAAGGTTGCCTGGAAACAAAGAGCAGAGAACACTCAGTGTCTCTCTATCCATCTATACTGGAACCTGGGCTTTACTTTTCTTATTTGTCTGTTTTTCTCATAGAACATTGGCCCCTGCATTCAGCACTGTGTGTGTATCTAGGGATCGAGGACAGGGCCTAGTGCACCGTAATTACTCAGGGATTACTTGTTGAATGAATGTATGCACAAATGGTGGACTGCAGGAACTTGTGGCTATAAGATGTATAAGAAATAGCATCAACACATGAATGAGCAGCAGACTGAGTGGATGAAGGCAAGGGATCAATACATGTATGTATGTGTTTGTCATCATCAGTAGCATTTTCTATTGTGACAATAGACATGGAGCACCACTTATCTCCCCTCTAGGATGTGCAGTAGAAGACCAGGTATGTCACTACATCATGTCTATTTCATACAGGTTCACCCAACACCATCCCACAGTATTCTATTGGCCCACATGGCTCTAACTGCACCATGCAGATCACACTTACTGGTAAGGTCCTCTAGCCCCATGGGGTAGTCTGTGGGACTAGGGAATGACCTCAGCTCACACTGTTGCCCCTTGCAAAATATCTACATAGCTTCTTTTGGGAGAACCAAACCCTTCCTTTTACTCAGCAGCCAAAAGAAGAAACAGGGTTGATCTCAGGACTCACCACCTGCAGAAGTGCAAGGTAACCCATTGCAACATTATCAAAGTTGACCTTCACATTGACCCAGAAGAAGCTGCCAGTGTAGTTATTATTTAAACATTCAGACTTGTTATCCACAATAAGCCAATGCACAAGAGCAAAGTCTCCATTGGTGTTGTTGATGCACCTCCAAAACTTCCCTGCAAAGAGGTTCACGCCCATGATGCTGAAGATGAGCCAGAAGATGAGGCAGACGAGGAGGACGTTCATGATGGACGGGATGGCGCCCACCAGGGCGTCCACGACCACCTGGAGGGGGTAAGCGAAAACGGACTGGAGCCCCACAAATGCCCACACTCCCTCGCTGGATCCCACTTCTTTCTACGTGCACTTGGGCCGCTTCACGATCCAGTGGCCTTTGGAAGAAGCAGAGGATGTGCCTTACTTAACTCTGCCTCAGAGGGCAGAGACAGGGGGCAACTGAAGATAGGCTAAGACTTTCTTCCTAAGCCCGTTGGGACTGAAGAGATGGGTGAATTCTTAAGCCCACATGTGCGCGTTTAGGTGTGCAGTGTCCCCTTGCCCTTACAGTCTTCTAGAACTGTGCTTTGCCTAAACACAGCACATAAAAGAAAAGTGTAAACACATTTACATAAGGGTGTAATGTGTGCTTTGCTCAAGAATTAGTGAAAACCTAAATCCATATTCACCAACTTGCTTCTTTGTAAATCAGCAATGTGGAGATACGATAAAATAAATGTCACGTGCTTTCAATTGTGATAGTACAGCACAATAGCACTAGAAGTTCATTTCAGTGGTGAAGTTTGTGAAGGCACAGGCTGATGTCAAAAGTTCACCTTTTGGGGCAGGGGAGTCTTATTTGAGTGCATAGTGGAGGAACAAAACAAAACCTCACTCTCCCTGCCAGGAATTATTTTAATAATGAGGAAGGGGGGTGTGGAGACAATTAGCTCCTTGTCTCCCCATAAGACATGGGCCAGACTTGTGCACATTCCATCCTGAGGAGGAGAGTGAAGGCAAGGTAGAGGTTGGTAGAGATGGATAAAGAAAGGGATGGATGAAAGGGAAAATTCCATAGGACGGGATGACCACTTTGGGGTGGAATTCACATTCCAATGGGTGGTGGCCGAGAAGCTGAGCAGATGATATCACTACATTTAATGGAGAGTTAAAATTCATTTGTCACAGGAAGTCCAATAACTTGGGAGGTTCTAGAGATATTTGGTAATTGATACAGGGCTGGAAGATTGAAGTAAGAGATGCCAGTGGAGCCATGAAGCAGGGTCACTTCACTTAGAGCAGGAGAGAGTGGGGGTTGAGTCCCGGGAGATGTGATTTTTAAGGTGCAAAGGGGAAAGGGGATTACTACAGGACTCATGGAGGAATGAGGAGACTTAGGACTGAAGCACAACCTCTGAGCAGGAAGGGAGGACCCAGAGCCCACCTGTGGGATAGGAAGCTCAGGTCAGTGGACTGCCTGACAGAGAGGATGGAAGGGAGAGAGAGGAGAGGAACTGCAGGCTGCAGACTGGAGTGGCTTAGAGACACGTCTTACCCGCATGCCTTCAAATCGAGACAGAGCCCGCAGTGGCCTCAGCGCGCGCAGGGTCCGAAGGGCTTTGATGGATTCCATGTCAGAGTACTGCAGGATCTTCGCTATGAGGCTTGTCAGTGAGATCTGAGTGCAGGCAGAAGCAAAAGAGTCACCTTAAGTTTCCAGAAAGGAAATCCTGGTGAAAGGAGACAGGAAATCGTTCCCACCACTCCTCTCTCTGAGCCTGGGTCCTGATTGTCACCTTATGAGAGATCAAGAGAGAACCCAGCCCCTGTCCTTCCATTGAGGAATTCATTCATTGCTTGTCTGAAATGCGGGCATGGAGGTGGCCAGGCTCCCTGAGTATTAGATCGGCCTTCCCTTCTCCTCAGAGAGGCACAGTCAGATCTCAACAGTCCTGAAACTTTGGTTGACTTTTGGAGACTTGGAGTGATGATGTCCCTTTATGAGGGTTATACTTAGTCTTATAAAGTGAGTCTCAAGTGTATTTGCTCAGAGAAGTGGGTTGCAAAGAGTCCTGGTCTGGATGGAGTCTAGTTCCCTCTTGACCCCTGTTGTTTTGTGACCTTTAGTCAGTGCCTGGCTGGTCCAGGTTGTACTTTAACCTTTTGCAAGATGAGAGAGTCAGAGAATCTGAAGGTCTTTATAGCTCATAGTTCTTCAGTAAGAGAGAAGGGTCTGGGACCCAAGAGACCCAGCCTTGACAGAGAGCTGAGATGTAGTTGCTGAACTGTGAGTCCTTGCTGATCTGTTTTTCAGGCTTTTTTTTTTTTAAAGTGTTGATCCTTGGAGTGCAAAAGATGCAAATGACTAGGAAAAAATGATTATCATGATTATCTCTCCCAGAAATTGAAGGTGCCAAGGAGACACCATATGCATAAGTGTGAGCTTGCTGGAGACTGTGACCCAATCCTGGTAGACCCCAACTGCACCATGACTGGTAGGATAAATTAGTGTAGAGCCTAACCTGGCAGCAAGGTGGGGTTGTACGTGAGCACTTCAGAAAGGAAAGGGCAGAGTTTTGGGTGCTAAGGCACCAGACAGAATGGGCAACTTATTCTACCAGTGAAAAACTAGAGTAGAAAGAACACCTTCCCTCAGCCATGCAAGGCTCCACACACCAGCAGGTGGCATGGAGCTTCCTGGCTGATGGTGGGTGCACACTGAATCCTATTCAGTCTTTTGGTCAGCCCCCTGGGAGGGGGCCGCTCCATGATGGTCCTCGTGCCCAAGCCCACTGCTCAGGTCACTTGCCACCCAAGTGGTCTCTGCACTACACTATCACACCCATCTCATCCATTCTCCACTGCCACCCTTCATTGGCACCTCACTATAAGCTTATCATCCTCACTATAAGCTTCAGGTTCTTTAGTTTGTGTTATGTGGCCTCAGCCTACTTTGCCAGTTACGTTTCATACATATATTCTACTCAAGTCAAATTATTGTTCCCTACATATACCTGTATTTGTCCTTTGCTTAGGGCCATCCTTTCACGATGGTTGGCCTCCTCCCAGTGCTCTTTGCACCTCACCGCTCCTACCCTACATCTAATCCCGCCTCTGATATGAGCATCCTAACCCAGCCCACCCCTGAGTGGAAGCAGGCTCATGTCTCTGTGTCTCAAAGAAACGAATTATTTCCAGCAGGGTTTACCATGTCCCACCAAATATTATGTTTATTTCTCTCTGTGTGTCTCATCTGCTGGGAGATTTAAGTGTAAATTCCTAGAGAGAAGGAGTTTTTATTTCTTGGCTTCTCTCTCAGAGTATCTCATATATCTAGTAATTATAAATGAACACTTGATGAAAGTATAGATAGGATCATGTTGGGATGGGAGGAAGGAAAGGAAGAAGGAAGAACAGTTATATGGAAGAATGAAGGATAATTGGAGAGAAGAATGAGTGAAAGTATATAAAGGTGGGCAGAATAGATAGTTGAAAGGTAGGAAAGAAGAAAGGAAAAGTACAGATGCATGGAAGAGTGGATGAATGGATACAGGAAACGGGTGGATGGTTGGGTAAAATGAATGATGGATAAAAGGGAAATAGAGCATTGGCTAGAATAGATGAATGTAAGAGATGAGAGAACAGAAGGAGGGTTGATTAGACGGATGAACAGGTGAACTAATGGAAGGAAATGGAACATATGGACAGATGGGTGGAATAAAGGAAGGATGGACATGTGGGTCAAAGAAAGAATAGAAATGTGGAAGGATGAATGGATAGAAGGTTGCTATATGGAAAATGAATGAATAGGTTAGATGACTAGATAGTTGAAAGGATGAATGAAAACAGAAAGACTGAAAGGCTACTGACCAAAGGAGAGATGGATGGAAGGAAGGTTAGGAGGAATGGATGGGTGGAACAAGGAGGAGAAATGGGAGGAGATGCATGGATGTCTGGAAGGAAGGAAATGGAAGGGTGAGTGAAAGGTGAGTGGAAGGAAGGGTATACAGAAGGGATGGTCGGTAGGGACAATTTGTAGGATGTGTGATGTGAATAGATGATCATTTAATGTGATCAGGATGGGAACCAGTGAGACATAGGTAGGGGAAGTGTGGTCCTAACAGGAGTGGGAAGCCTTTTCTCTTCATTTAGGAATAATTACTTAATGTGCACATAATTAGCACTGGTGACTCGGATTTACAGGTCACCTGTGTGCCAGTGGTGGGAGGCTGCTAGCAGACTGGTATTGGAAAGGAAGAGAATGGAGGGCACAGACCAGCTGTGGCAGACTTGTGTGGGCCTGAGCTTCAGGACATGCGTCAGGAGGGAAGCACCAGATGCACACATAGTTCCTGGCCTTTGCCATGCAGACCTGGTGCTGGTGGTTGCTTAGGTGGGAGAGGCAGAGACAAACAGCACTGCCTCCCCTTGCCTGCAGGGGCCTTGGGCAGCACAGCACTGAACAAATGCCTCAGGAGCCATCTTGCAAAGCCAAGAGGCCTGGATGGTAGTGCTTAAGATGAACCCTCCTGGTTTTGGGTGGTAGGAAGACGTTTTGGTCTCCTCATAGCTGTGAGAGCCACAAGTCAAATGGGTAGGAGGTGAGGCCCTGGTGCGGGGGTAGCAGCCACAGGTGAGTGTGAGTTCATTCTCCCTTTGTCTCTTTCCAGGCCACTGCGGTGAAGTCAGTGGAGCCAGCTCAGGGGCTGACAATGCTCATGAGATCTGCTCAGCAGCTTTTGCAAAATGACAGTGCCTGGACTCCACTTGGCTCCAGTGAGTCTCACGTCACTGTTTTAGAGGTCCGTGTGCAGTTGGGGGTCCCCAGATAATGCCCAAGTGCAGCCCGGGCTTAGAGCCACTGAGTCAGCAGCACACAGTTTCTCTGCACTGCACAGCTGTCTGCCTTTTACACCCAGAAGCCTGTCAGAGTATCAAGGTCCTGAGACCCTGGGGAGCTTCTGGCAATGTCCTACTGTAGGTGGGATACTGAGAGCAGGAAGTGGTCTTTCCGGATAGACCCTGGGAACTGGACTCACATTGTGCCAGGATCACAGGCTGCCTGGAGCTCACCATTCCCGGGGCTATAGGGCTGGGCTCAGACCCCATGCTGAGTGTCAAGGATTTGCTTTAGAGTGGTCCTCGAGGACCAGACCCCCGAGCTACCTCTGTATCCGTTGTGGTACAGAGCAAAGAGCAAAGAGAGGTGAGGACCCCAAATCCCATGGGAGCCACTCACATTCACGATGAGGAAGTCCAGCCAGCACCAGGCATTTGTGAAGTAACTTTTGAAGCCATAGGCCACCCACTTGAGCAACATCTCGAAGACAAAGACAAACGTGAACACCCTGTCAGTGTACTCCAGCAAGGCCTTCACTGTGGGCTTCTGGTCAAGGTAACAGTCTTCAAAAGCCTGGAAAAAAGAGAGGAGAAAGGCAGGCGGTGCGGACCCACAGCTCTTGTGTCAGCAGCTGGTGGCATTTTGTTTGTTGTTCTCTGGGGAGGTGGGAGCGGGGGGCATAAGCGGGGAAGCTGTGACTTCCTCAGAGTCCATGGGAACACAGCCCTGCTTCTACTTTGCAGGGGAGCTGGACGCAAGTGACAAAGGACACCTTCTCAAGTTGGGTTTTGGAAGTGAACCAAAGAGATGCTAACAGTGACTTGGTTTAAAAATAAAAGCATCAAAGGATGTTCACAGACAATCCACAACAATGCAAGTAAGAATTGCCATGAGCCTCCAAAGCAGAATATCATAGCTCAGTGGTAATCAAGGAAACTCAAGTGAAAAGAAGACGCCATTTTCCTTTTATTAGGCTGGTAAAGATGAAGAAGAATGGCCAGGGTGGGGGCACCCCAGTGAAGGTGTACTGTGGGGTAGGGTAAGTCTCCTCTCAGACATGGCCCATGAAGGTGGAACCAGCTCAATCTTTTGTGAAGTCAACTGGTAACAGGAAACCAGCAGTTCTGCCTTCAGGAGTATGTCCTGGAGGATTGTGTCCGCGCAGGGCTGCTCCAGGGGCTGGTGCTCACTCCCAGCTGCTGTGGATGTCGGCTGTGAAGAACTCTTGAATGCCCCCTTTCCTGAAGACTTCGTGGGCTGAAGGGGACTGCTTTCAAATTGGGGGACACTCTGGAGGCCATATCCCACCCTGGGGGAGCCAGAAGCCAGTGACTGAGTCTAAACGGCTGACCCAAAGGAAAAAGATCATATGGGATGATTTCACTTGCAGGTAGAATACAGGGAAGCCAAACAAAAGGTGAGGGAAAAGGTAAAACTTGCAGGTAACCATAGGCCTGAGGGATCCAGAAGGGGCGGGGGGAGGAGAGGGGCCCACCCAAGGGAGGGAAGAGCACAAGGAACTATGGTGATGGGCCACGGTGTGGGAGATTCATGGGGGCTGCACCTCAGGGGAAGGATCAAATATTGGACAAGCGTGAACAGTGGTCTATCAAAAAAAAAAAAAGTCAGAGGAAATTAACATTAAAAAACAAATAAAGAAGAGGCCAACTCTGTGCGTCACAGGGCACAAAGTTCTTTGGCACCAGGCTGAGGCTGGGCAACAAGAAACCCATGTCCTCCCAGCTCCCTCTCTCCTGTCCTGCTTCCCTCACAGGTTCCACCTCAGAGCACCCCCTTCACAAACTGCGCCACAAGCATCTCTGTGGACTGGACTGAACTGGACTGTAGACTGGACTGAAGACAGAAATAAGCCGTAAGCATACATACATCAGAAGTAAGCACAGGGGTTGATAAAGTCAACTGTGGCGCATTGCTGCAAAGGAACACACCGCAGCCATGGCGCGAGCCTGTGCAGTGAGGCACCATAGCGTACCGAAAGGCGGCGTCACCTTGGTAATATTTATATATTACATGCATAAGGAAGATGGGAAGGAAGTGGACCAAAATGTTTTCAAAGTGAGATTCTGCTTGAGTGATAGGAAAATGGGTGGTATTTCTTTCTTTGCATTTCCCCATCGTTTTCAAGTTTTTTTTTCTTTTTGCACTTTACTTTGTCAGATGAAAACTCATGCTATTTTTTAAAAAGTACTCAAAGTAAAAGCATACGGAAGGCTAAATTTGGTGCCAGCCTGTTCAGTCCCTTGGGAAGGAGATGGGAGGTGAGGGGCTGGGGTGGGGCCAGCAGCTGGGCAGGATCTAGCTCCCCGCTGGAGGGAGGGGAGCAGCTGGGGAACCTGGAGAAGCTGGGAGCAGGCAGGAGAGAGAAAGGAAGGGGAGGGTCAGCGGAAAAGAGAAGTGTGGGGAGAAGGCCTGTGGGAAGACAGATGCCAGTGAGCTCATGAGGAAAACCCTTAGGCTAATGTGCTTATTCTTCTCATCAAGGTAGACAGGAAGGCGAAGGGGGGTCTGGAGCGCTGCCAGCAGCCTGCTCTTGCCCTGCAACGTGGCCTCTGCACCCAGCACTGTACTGGACTGCTAGTCTGGCGGGCACTTCTGCCCTGTGCTGGACACCGGGCAGCTTCAGCAACTGCCACTCCTCCCACTCGCCACCCCGCAGGACAATCCCTGCCCCCGTACTTGGCCCTGGGTGGCCTCAGTTTCCTCCCACTGCTCGGTCACGGCCTCCCACTTGCCTCGGCCTCTCCAGAAGGTTGAAGCTGCATGCTAAACTGTTCGAGCACTCTTCCCGGGAAATCTGGCGCTCTGGCGGTTGCCTAGGTATTCAGTATGTTTCCTTGACACTCGGCATGTGGGGAGCAAGACACATGGGAAGCCTTGAGTCAGGAGAGCAGGGCTCCTGTCCCCTCTCGCTAATTAGCTGGGATGCCAGGCAGGTCAGTCCTTTTGGTAGGTCCTTCTGCCTCCTGAAGCACAGCGGGGGGTGATGGGTGCCCTCCTGTGCCTGGTCTGCTGTGGCTTCTCAGGAAGCACAGCTGAGATCGTGCAAGGAGCCTGAGCACAGAACAGACTCATCTGTCCGTGCTGCTCAGCCAGGCATTCAGCAAGGGGCTTAGGACGTGTCACCTACTCAGAATCTCTACACCAGTAAGGCCTTGTTATTCAAGGAGTGGTACAAGAACCAGCAGCATGAGCATTACCTGGGGGCTTGCCGGAAATGCAGATTCCCAGTCCCCCTAGACCCATGGAATCAGAAGCTGCACTTTTATGAACTCCCCAGGTGATTCAATTTTGAGAAGCAGCCTTCTAGGGACTGGCTGTGGGTTTTGAACGTGTGCTAGGAGTACGCTATGTGGCTTGAGAAGACGGAAGTCGGTTCTCTTGTACTGGGCCTTCAGAGAAGTCCAGTATATTGTTGAGGGGGGCAGGGGGTCACTGGCGTGGAAAGTCAGAGGCTTTGGGATCAAAAGAGGACAAAGTTAGGTTACTAACAAACTGGGTAATCTTGGACACATCCCTTAAACCCTTTAAACTCCCATTTCCCCATGTATAAAGTGGGACGTGCCACCTACTGCTTGAAAGAATGACAACTAGGTTCCTCCTCGAGCTGGCCTGCAGTTCTTCCAGGCAACGGGTTCGGGAAACTTTAGCCCAGGCAGTCCCAGGGCCTTTGGTGCTGGGAGATCTCATCGGGGGACTTGGGGCCAGGACCCCGCCTCCTCTTACCAGAGACCCACTGCTGAGCAGGATCATGAAGATGATGAAGCTCTCAAACCAGCTGTGCTCCACGATGCGGTAGCAGGTTTTGCGCACCTGCCAGCCCGTGGCCCATGGGAACTTGGTGGTGTCCACTCTGCACCAGGGACAGTGGTGAACGCAGCCTGGGGGAGAGGACATGGTGAGCCATGTCCCTGGGGAGGGAGGACCGCATGTGCGCCAGTCCTTCATGGAAACCACTCTGCTGAGAAAGGCCCACCACTCCTCCACAGAGGAATTCTCCTGGGGAGGGAGAGAAGGCTCTCCACCCTGGCCTTCAGGTGTTCTGTTCCACCATCAGAACTGCACACCGTGACATGCCCACGTCCTCCTCAGCCACCTGCTTTCCTACTAAGGACACAAAAGCCCCTTTCCTTAGCTCTGCCCATCTCTGCAGGCCTGAGAGCTGTGAGCCATGGCCTGAGGTATCCGCTGGTTGAGGCCTTGAGCCCGTTGTCAACTAAGAGGCCACCACACAGATGGTAGGAGCCCAGGGCCGAAGGGAAGTGGAAACTCAGTCAAGTGGTTTCTCTTTTAATTTCTGAGGGCAAAATTGCCTCTGAGTATCAACTCTCCATAATTCATTTACTGCACAGTTTCTCTGTGCTCTTGTAAACACTGAGGAAAAAGAAGAGTAAGGTACAGGTTCTACCTTTAAAAGTGACAGAAAAGACTGAGGGACAGGACGCAACGTGACCCTCCCGGTTTCTTTATATCCCAAATCAAGAGTGTTTATGGTGGTGACTAGGCTTTTCCTTTTCAACCTCAGGAGAGCTAGTTTAGACTTCAGTGAGGTGTTGCTGAGGGTGAAGAGGGAGGCGCAGCACGCATGTGCCCTGGATGCTGCAGCCTGAGAGGCAGGCGCCGAGCTCCTGCAGGCGGCTTGAGCGGTGGGTATTTTACGCTGGCGTGCTCAGGCCTGGGAGTAAGGCAGAGACGGGCCATGTTGGTCCGTCTCTGGTGGACCCCCTTCAACACAGAGGTGCTCAGCGGAGCATTTGCAGAACTGGCTTTGACCCTGGTTACTGTCAACGAGAGCAGGCCATGGTCTGCTGCATTACCTTCTGCAAAGCAGTCATCTGGTTCTTCGAGGTCATCTGCCAGCTCAGGGATCTTCTTCAGGATCTCCTCGGGGTCCAGGCAGTCCACTGTGCTGCCTTCGGAGGAGCTTGTGTCGTCCACTGCCTGCAGGGCAGAAGTCCAGGGCAGAGAACTCCATTCTCTGAGGGGTCCAGCAATTCCGCAGACTGTCACTGCAGGTTGGACAGGCTGAGAGTTCTGAGGGGCAGGGTCAGCCCCTCAGGCCTTGGGACTGGCCTCCAGGGGCCACCCTGGTGTCCCTTGTGTGTTTGGTGCCTGGCCAGCTGAGGCCCAGAACAGTGATGCTCTCTGTGGAGCCCCAGGGGTTTGGCTGTGCGAGGTTTGAAACCTCCAGGCCCCTGATGGAGTGCTGGCAATGACCCGAGACACCGTAATTACACCCATAAAGACTCTCAGCGTTGGCTGGGCTTGAATATTTAATCACGGAGCAATGCTGCGGGGGCCCTGCTGCCCTCCTGGCAGCTCCAGCCCTGTAATGTCTCCAGATGAATTCAATTAGGAGTTGAAGCTGCTGTCATATTAGTAAACCTGATCGCTTGGCTAATGGACCCAAATGGTGGGGTGGGTCCCCATCTGTCATTGTCAGGCCCCTCCCTGCCGGATCAAGGTCATGGATTAAAAACACAAACACAAACACAAACACAAACACAAACACAAACAATCCCCAGTAGTTCTGTAGTGAAAGCATCGAGCAGAGAACTCTCCAGGGGAGTCCTCAGAAGTGCGGTAGCAGCAGGATATCCACGTGGAGATGTGGCCGCTCTCGCTAGGCCCGGCCAGAGTGCTCCTGTTTCCAGGGCCTCCAGGTCCCATCCACCCTTTTATCTTCCCCTGCTGTGGTTAGCTTGGCCCAGAGGCACACCGCTGGGGCTGACATTCCTCAAGCTGAAGAGCTTGATAACTTTGGGGATGAATTTTGTCTTCCTTATCTTTGCCCAGCCCAGGGCCTGTCCCAGCTTTGGCACTCTGTGTCGAGTTAAAGTCTCGAATTTAATGTAATGGGCAGCAAACATACTAAGTCTTTAGCAATTGCTCTTTCCCTATATTTTTTCCCAAAGATTTGCAGGGACCAGAGGTTTATTTTTAACCTCTTACAAGGCATTCCTAAGCCCCGATTCTTCCTCCCCCTCAGTCTGTGTAAGGCTGTCAGGACTCTGCTCACCTCCATCAGCATTTCCCCAGAAACAGCCTGCTTTTGGCTAGAGAAAATGATGTGGACAAAAGAGATGTGGGGCGGGTGTGGGGGAGTCACAGGAAAGACTTGCTTGCTTGCGGTGAGCAGCTGTGACTGTTATCTGCTGGCTCTGAGGGTATTTAACAGGCTCTGGGCTTTGTCTTTTGTTTGCCTCTTTTTCCCTTGGCTGTCATTCCCCGGGCACTTATTCAGGCAGGAGCTGAACACCTGACAAGCAGCATTCCGTTTAGGTGGCACATTACCTACGCAGTAGGCACTGCCATTCAGTTTCACAGACGGAGGTGGGAGGTGCAAGAGGTCGAGGAACTGGGACTCTACCTCCCACTGGCGGGATCTCAGTCTCTGGTGGGCCTCATGCTGATTCGTCCAGAGGTGAGGAAGGACTTTGCAACTTCCCAAGGTGAGAAATGAGGCCACATGGTGGAGTGTCATCTAAAAGACCCCACCCCGGCCCCATCCTCTAGCCCCCACGACCCCACAGGCAGTGTCCCCAGGTGCCTCAGCCTCTCCGGCAAACTCACATACCTACCTCTGCAGGGGCCTGAGTGGCAGCCTCAGCTTTCCACTTCCCATCTGGGTAAGGAGCCAGATCCTCAGAGGACGTCACAGAGCTGGGGCTTCTGGGCTCCAGGGGGTCCTCACACTGCTGGACTTGCTGCAGCTGCTCCTGTGGTGAGACAAGACCCTGGCTGAGCACCACACTTAGCAGTGCACTTCTGACTTTGAAGACCTCTTGCACGCTGTGATCTGCTGGACCAACTAGGTCTGCCGCTGACAAACATGCACATGGGCACACTCACACACATACGGTGTTCAATGAACATGGAAACTAACCAACAGATCTGTGTTTAATCTTGGCTCTATTACCTCCAAGCTGGGTGACCTTAGGTAACCTGTGTGAGCTTTTTTAACCTCTTTTGATCATTTTCCCATTTGTAAAATTGAGAAGGTAAGATCGACTTCATTTGTTTATTTTGATGATTATGTTAATGCTTATGAAACACTTAGCACAAAGTGCTTGGCTCAATACCTGTTGGCTGTGATCATTATTACTTGCCCAGTGATCAGAATGTTAGTGAACTTGCCATCTGGAGTCCCTCAAGAACCCCAGAGTAACTGAAATTTCTCTGAGTAGAGACAGTCATCTCAGAGTTCATGTCCTTTTACTCTGGGGATGGTGACATGCTGCCCTCGGCTGTCACCCAGACAAAGGCATGTAAAATATGGCAGCTGATAACAGCAGCCACTGGAACACAAGACAAGTGACGGTGGCAGGGGAAGAAGGCTATGGAAGAGTGACAGACTCAAAGCATAGCTGTCTGTGTGTCCCCAGCTCCTTAGGGGTCCCCACCCAAGTCTCTGAGAAGGGCTAACAAAGCTTGAGGTAGCCAGAATTTAAGCAGAGTACTTAAAAATATATGTTACCAATAGTTTCAATATACTTTAAATTCTTTGTTTATAAAAGGAACCAGTGTCATTTCCCTGTGACGTCCCTTGTCATGGTAAACTGAAGAGTCACATAAAGGTCAGTACTCCTTAGGCTGCTGGGTGAACTTAGGTAACCTGTGTGACCCTTGCTCTTGGAGAAATCCCGTGCAGAGGCAATTCTTTAGCATCTCATGCGCAGAGCCTGGGTTGGGCAGAGTGAACAGGGAATCTGAGTGTGGCCTGGGGCTCAAGCACTCCCTGTCTTCATGCTGGCCTGGGGGTCTGACCCTTCTTCCAGGCCCTGCTCAACATCTACCCCCTCTGCAAAGCTGTCTGTGGCTTGTACAGGGACTCTTCCAGTCTGTGCCAGCCCTGCCACTGGAAAACCTCTTAATTTTCTCCTCTGTCTTGGATCACTCAAGCCTTGAGGCCCTTCTCTGCTTCTGTGGCTGTCCTCACCTGTCCTGGGGGGATCACTTCCTGTTTGGAGCTCTCAGCATCCTCCTCCCCATCCTCCTCCAAGTCATCCAGGTCAGATTCGCCCTCTGCGATGGGCACCGAGACCCACACATTAGGATTGGTAATAAAGTCAGCATGGTCTTCCCTGGGGTCTCTGGGGGCCAGGAGCTGTCCCGGGCTCCCCGCAGTCACATCAACAGCAATGTGGTTCTCAGCTTTGGCGTTGGAGAGGGGGAGTTTCACCACCAGGTGGGGCTCCGCCTTAGGCCTGGGAAGCAGGCAGGACCTACTGAAGAAGCTGTGAATGGCCTTCTTGGTGCGACAGCCAAATGCCTGAATCCTGGCCAGCGCCACCTGCAGGTTGTTCACCTCCCCATCTTCCTCTGGGGCTGTGAGGTTGTCGGCACTGAAGGAGTTCAGCAGCAGGGCGATGAACAGGTTGAGCACCTGAAGAGAAGGACCAGGTGGGAAGGTGACTCAGTGAGCTGAGCCCCACCCATGACCTACCAGATGGCAGCTGGATGGCAGGACCACCCGATGCAGGCCCCTCTGTGTTCACCCATGAATGGGTGGCATTCTGAACCCCTCTGAAGGAAGACTTGGGGATGTCCCAGAATGGTCCATGTTGTGTGGACAAGGCGTGGGAGCACATTCTCTGTGGAGTGAAAAACCACTCGCGCTGAGCAAAGGGACACTCAGGGACAACAGAGAGGAAAGGCATGTGCCCGTCCTGGGACAGCCACCATTGCCAACGCCTTGGGTTCCAGTCCTCGTTCTGGAATCCTGCGCACAGCTCCTTGCTGCTTTCAGCATCATGTTCTTCACCTGTAGGTGAGGAGTGGGGACTCTTCACCTCCCAGAGTGGTTGTGAAGGAGAGAGTGAACATGAAACAGTATTCAGAGAGGCAGCTTTCTGATGAGGTTAGGGTACTATGGTTCTATAGGGTGGTGAGCTCACCTGAAAGATAGACTTTTGGCCAGCCCCCTTCCCACTCCCCCACCACCTCCACTTGGGGATGTGGGCAGAAGGCATCTCTGGCTCAGGGAGCAGGGTAGGGATGACTTGGGAGGGCTTAGATGCATCACTTCATGTTCCCTTTTGGTTTTGTTTCCTCCTGTCTGTAAAGTGTTTATGGGTTAAGAATCTAAGCTGATTAACTTCCAGGGCAAAGAAAGAGGCTCCTGGAAATCCACACTGCTCCCCAATCCCACCCCCAGTCGGCAAGAGCACCCAGAACTAGACACTGAGGGTGAGGAACCAGAATGGACCAGAGAAGGGGTCCTGAGACCATCTGGGGAGAAGGTCCCAGAGGGGCTCCCCTAAATGTGGGAATGGATTTTTTCACAATCAATGTGACACTGGGATGTCATCCATGACCCAAATGTTCACTTTCACTCAATCCTATGAGCTTGCTCCTACTCCTAGCTAGGGTCTGTGTAGTTTGGAGAAATCAATCAATTCTACTCATGAAGAAAAATACCATCTGAGGCCTTCTAAAACAGGAAAGGCCTCTTTCTTTCCCTTCAACAACTAGCAGCTTCCACTTATTGAGTTCCTGCCAGGGCCCAGCCAATGCACGAAGCAATTTGCGTATGTCATCTCCTGCAGTTTAATTCCCCCAATAAGCCTATGAGTAAGCACTATTTTCTTGATTTTGAGGAAACTGAAGTGTGGGGCGGTTGCTTCTTGTGCTGGGTCACCCAGTTTTCCTAGTGGTAGAGGCAGGTGTTAACTCAAGTCTCCTCCCTCCTGTGGCTCACCCCAGCAAGTTAGGCTTCCTAGGGACAGTCCTTTCAATGCACCGCACAGGACTGGAAAGCTTTGATCAGGGAGGGAGAATGCGGGCAGAAACATGTGCCATGTCAAAACTCTGTAGGATGACCCAGACATCTCCTCCATTGCCCACAAGCCAGGGCCCCCAGGGGGCTCAGCACTCACCACCAGATTCCCCAGCACCATCACTGTCAAGAAAAGGATGAGGCATATGGATTTCTGGCCCACTTGCATGCAGACCCACATGTTCTCAATCCACTCTCCACAGAGGATCCGGAAGATGACAAGGAAGGAGTGGAAAAAGTCGTGCATGTGCCAGCGGGGGCAGTCTTCTGTGGGGACAGAGTTGTTGGCGGTCAGGCACCGTTCCTTCAGGTAACTTTCCCCAAGGAGCTGCTTGCCAACCAGAGCGAAGATAAAGACAATGATGGCCAGGATGAAGGTCAGGTTCCCCAGCGCCCCCACGGAGTTTCCAATGATCTTGATGAGTGTGTTTAAGGTTGGCCAGGATTTGGCCAGCTTGAACACCCGCAGCTGCAGAGAAACAGAGACTGTGTCAGGTTCAGGTAGCTGCTTTCAACACCTTTCATCTGGACCAGAAACTAAAGGTCTGGGAAGAGCACAGAGCAACTCATCCCATTAAGATTGGGTGCTCCTGGGGTGCTGCTTTCAGACTTCTTTGTTTCTATGTCGCCAGTTACTCAAACATGTCCAGCCCCTATGCTCTCTAAGTACCGATGTGCTTTGCTGATTGTGGCAAAGTCAGGGGTTTTCCACTGGGCTGATGGTCTTGACTCATCTACCCTGTTCTGAAGCCACAGGCCTCCAGAACAGGAAGGGTATAGAATGTGGTGTGATGGACTCACCAACAAGTAAGAACAGGCCTACATTTGCCTGGAACAGAAGCTAGTCTTCTATGACCCATTGCATCTGACAGGTATTGACCAACCATCTTTCAGGGCATTTCTCATCTTGGTGCCATGGCAACACCTGTTTCCCCCCACCAGCTCTGAAATTGCATCTATGATTTCATGGACTCATGGACACCACCCTTATAGATTTATTTAACTGGCCAGCCAGGCTATCCACTTGATTGAACACTGGTCAAGTGTGGAGGTTGGTCTGTGGGTCGCTGCTCTCAAGTAACAAGTGGTTATGTTACAGAGACCAGGAAAAGCCCTAGAAAGCCCTTCACTGTAAAACCCTATTGGACTAAGTCCTACAGGGGAGCAGAAGCACTGTGCATGAAGATGTGCAAACACTAAATATATATATATATATGTGTGTGTGTGTGTGTGTGTGTGTGTGTGGTTCTTTAATTTGTCAGGAAGAAATATCTGGGCTCAGCTGTCCCTGGATGTTTATAGAGCATCTGCGCAGAGCCAGGCTCTGGCTTGGTGAGACTGGGGCGCTGAACAGAACAGTGCAGCAACTTTGTTCACCCACACAGCAGCGAGGAGGCCCTGAGGGAGGAGAGCTAACACTTTTGCACAGGAAGGGCTAGATCTATGTCTCTATGTGGTGATACAGGTGGGTTGGTGTGGCGGGATAGGTGTTGTGTGCAGGGGAGGGGCTGTTATATTCTCTGCAAGATTATATAAGCTGCAAGTTGCTTTCCTTACACTAGAGATAGAGCTTAAAGCACCAGTTCTGTTTACTGGACAAAGAGGCATCTGACAAGCATAAGTAAAAACTGAGCATTAGTAACTAGGAACCCTTTTGTGGAGGATATGGGGAAAATGCTGTTTCCTTAGCAACACAATTGATAAAAGTCTACATTCTCTCAGTAAAGTCTGGGTAAGAGCGAAAGCAGAGGCTGTCATTGGCCCTTGACACTGGATAACAGGACCCACCATGTCAAAAAACTGGGGGGTCACCACCGGGGAGCACTGCCCCACTCACTGACACCAGAGCTAAAAGACCAGCCATTGACTTTTTGCCTTAATTGCACCTGGCTAATGTTTCCATCAGTTCCTTGTAGAAAGAAGGAGGTTTAGAAGTTAATATTAGCCAGTCAGTAAACGCATATTTAGAGGGTCTGCTGGGGTCTGTATGGCTCCACACAAGCCAGCTGGCTCTTGCTACAGCCTCGAATGGGTGATCCAGGGAATACCCACACTCTCTATAGCCAGGTCTTCCAAGCCCTCACCTCTGTCCCCATCACATAGCTTCCTGTCATCTGTGCCCAACTTAGATTACATCAAAAATAATTTCTTTGCATTATTGCAGGATATTTATAAATTATGGCTTTCAGCAGCTGCTGAATATTCCTTTACATTTATCTCACCAAGTTTCTAGTTAATCTCATAACTAGTATACAAACTTTGATTCAGTGCAATAAACACTTAGAGAAATAACCAAATTGGTAACATGGATTTATTTATACAGACATATACTCAAATATTTCTCATCATTTGTATATTTTGTACATCTAAACTTTTGTATATTTTGTACATCTCACTTTAATGAGAACAGAATGAAAAGTGAGTCTAATATCTGTTCTGCTCATGGGGAGGCGAATTGGTGATAAAATAGGCCTTGTTTTTGTGAAAAATAGCAGCAGAAGACCGGGTTCTATAGTAGACTATATAGTATCCCCCTTGGGATCTTCTTTACATCAAAAATTTACTAAAAATGATGGATACCACAATCTTAAGAGCATTGGTGATCTATCAACAGAATAAGCTAGGCTGCAGCTAGAAAGTAAATAAACATGGGAATGCAGAGATAGAAATAGGTTGCTGAAGCCAGCCTTTCTCTGAAGGTGTGTGCAGAACAGTAAATCTGAGCTTAGGCTTTAATGGTGTCGTGAGACATGGGAACAGGGCACAGTCCTGCATCTGTCTACCATAGCCAGCCTAATGGAATTTCTCTAGTCCACCAAGACTAGATCCCAAAGAGCTTTCCCCTTCATGAAAGGCCAAGCCAGAAATTGACCAGGAGAATGCTAGGAAAACAAAATGTCGGGTGCCAGATGCCACGTTGGGGTTGGGGGGCTAGGGGAAATTTGTAATGAGAATTTGGAGCCATGAAGTGTTGTTCACACAGTATTTTAGCTGAATTCACTGTGTGAATTTCAGCTGAGGATTTAATTTAGAGCAATTTTGCAATATATCTTGCAGAAGTGAATCAAATGCACTATGAAGGAGCCAAATAGAGTCCAAATTCTAGAAGCAGTTCCCTCTTCCTCTGCCCCTACAAAAGTGTGTGAATTATAGTAACAAGCAAACAACAGGGCTCTGTGAGTGAAAGAGATTCAGGAGAAGCTGTGCAAAAAGGGCCACTTACGTTACTGACCATATCGATGGAAGTGGACTTAGCATGTTAATGCTAAGTGAAATAAGTCAGAAGGAAGCAGCAAACACTGGATGGCTCATGCACATATAAAAAACAGGGGAGAAGTTGGGGGGAAGAATACAGGAACTAACAAAACAAAATCTAGAAATACAATGCTGAATTGAGGCTGCTAGAAGGGGAGATGGGCAGAGGTGGGAACCAAGAGAGGAGGCAGCCAGTGGTCTGGAGTAAACAGTTCTGTGTTTGGTGGTGGGGTGATATGGCCACAGACATCTGAGGAGGTGTGAACCTATTCCCCTAAAGCATGTTGTAAATGTATTACCTCAATAAGACAGTGATAAGAAACGAAATGGGTCTGCTGGTAATAAAATTATAAGCCAGAGACAGCGGTATAACTACATATAAAATGCTTAAAGAATGTGAGCTTGAGAGTATGAGCAGAGAGTAAGGAGCTATAAATAATCATCAGGGGTTTTGAGAAAAAAGTGGAACTTCTGGAAATGAAAAGCATAACAACGTTAAGAGCTCTATGGAGGAGTTTCACGTCAGATTCGATTCAGTTCAGAAGAGAATCAGTGAGTGGAAGATACAACAGAAGAAATTATCCAGAATGCAACCAGAGATCCTTAAGAAGCCCTATAAATTTTAGGAGAATTGTATGGCAAATGAAACCATGAGCCTGACTGAAAAGTCAGACTCTTTAGAAACTCATCCTCCCATCTTTCCACGAGGAGGAGGCTTTGAAGTTTGTCTAGGCATTTTTCAGACATAGCAACGGCGCTTTTTGAAGGACTACTATTGAAAATGAAGGATTCACACCTGGAGAGGACTGACTGGCATCAGTGAGGAATAAACCTTCATTGGGCTAAGCTACTGAATTTTGAGGGTTGTTTGCACAATGACTAGAATTGTTGGTCAATGATTAAGTCACAGAGCTCTTTAAAAGCAAGATGAAATTAAATATTCAACAGTAATTTGGGAGAAGTAACTGGAGTGAAGATAAAGGTTTTATCTACTCTTGATTTTTGTTTAACTATTAATGCTACAATTTCTAAGGATAAGACAAAGACAAAGAACAAGACAGTATTTCATTTCCAAACCAATGAAAGGAGAACTGGATAAGTGAATCAGGGGAAATAAAAAATAAAAAAAACAAAAACAAGGAGAGGAGAAGGGGAGAAAGAAATTGAGAGGGGATGGGAGGAGAACAGTACCGCTAGTGAAGCAAACAGAAAACCAAAACAATGGTAGGCACTTACACAAAGACATCAGCCATCGTAACAAAATAAGTGGATTAAACGTTGGATTAAAAACAAAGTTGGGGGCCCTCCCTGGTGGGGCAGCGGGTTGAAGCACAGCACTAAGAATCTAAAGCCGCTTCCGCATGAGTTCGATTCCCGCCTGCCCCGGAGGTGACCACATGGCGCG
>NW_004567105.1:67427487-67478987 GCF_000260355.1 Condylura cristata | reverse complement strand
TCCATCTGCCTGTTCTGCTCCACACTCTGTCTCTGGTGAAGCCTCTCGGCACCCCTCAGCCTCTGGCCTGTACCCCAGTTCTGTATATGTACAAATAAATAAATCTTTTTTTTTTAAAAAAAAAAGTTGGATTGTAAGAACAGAATACGTATCTAAAAGATGACTTATGCTTTTTACAGGAGACACAGGAAAGCTTTAAGGGTACACAAAAACTGGAAGTAAAGGGCTGAATAAAAATATATCAGGCAAATTCTAAACCCAAATAAAACTGGGTTTTTTAAATTAATATCAAGCAAAAGAGGTTGTTAAGGCAAAAAGCATTCCTAGACATTGAGAAATTCAATTTTTAATCATAAAAGTTTACTGGGAAGATATGACATCTTAAAAATATATATCCATTTAATAACACAGCCTCCAGATAGGAGCAGCAGACCATGCCATAATCACTGTGGGAGATTTTTTAATACACCACCTTGTCAATAATTGCTGGAACAAGCAGAAAAAAATAAGCAGGGATATACAATATTTGTACCATGCAATAATTTTTTGTATCTAATGAGTGTGTGTGTGTGTGTGTGTGTGTGCAGTATCACACCTACGGCAACAGAAGACACATTCTTTTCAAGTGTGTAAGGAACACTTTCAGTATACTGAACTAAAAGGAAATTTCCAATAAAATTCAAAACATCAAAATCATACAGTATACATTCTTTGACCGTAGTACATTAAGCTAGATCTGAGCGGAAAAATGCTGACTAGCAATACCACATGTTTCAAAACTAAGAGCCACTCTCCCAATTAACCTCTAAGAATTAATCCAATTTGAAATTAGGAGATATTTAGAATCAAACAATAAGGAAAGCATATTAAAGCATATCTTAGAAGGAACTTGAAGTCCTAAATGAATCTATTGGAAAAGGACATAGGTTGATGATCTTATTTTAAGAAGTATGAAAAGAATAAAGTATGTAAATAAGAATAGAATAAAAGAATAAAGTATGTAAAAGAATAAAGTATGTAAAATGGAGGATATAATTAAGGTAGGATGCAGGATTAACTGAAATAGGAAACCTTAGTGAACTATAGAAGGTCAACAAGGTAAAAGTTTTTTTTTTTTTGAAAGGACTAATTAAATTGATGACCTTTAGCAAGATTTACACAAAAAGGCAAGAGGCCATGCCTGAGGGGAGAAATACTGTACTGTCAAACAATTAACAAGGATGTAATACAATGGCACATCATTAACAAATAATGATTAAAAAAATCAAAATACAAACCACTATTTTTAAAGACAGAAAAAGATAATGTAGGAATAGGTATTATAGACCCTTAATAGCCTGGCATACACAATAAACTTGAAAATTTAGACTAAAAAGGACAATTCTTTAGAGAAATATAACTTATCAAAATCTATTTGAGAAATAGAAAACCTACTTTTAAGAAAATTAAATCAATAATGAAATACCGACTTCCAGATGACTTTACTAGTGAATTCCTCAAACTGTAAGGGAGCAAAGACCAGCTGGGTGGGATAAGGGGACTATTCTTCACCTTTTTTCACAGAGGTCATGGAGGGCTGGGTTTCCAGCCCCAATCCCTGATCTGAGGGGGAGGGAGAGGGACTGGAGAGGCCTCAGTTCTAAAACCTGGTAAGAATAGTGCAAATAAGTAAAATTACAGGTCAAAACGATATAGATGCAAAAATCTAAAACAGATTATTAGCACACTGAATCTTCCAACGTACAAAAAGAATTCAAGATCAAGTTGGGATTATCCCAGGAATGCAAGGTTGATTTAACATTAGCAAATCAATTAATATAATTCACCATTTAACAGATTAAAGAAGAAAATCATGTGATTATCTTTAATACATGTGGGACAATTGTCTCATAAAATCAGACATTTATTCATGATAAATATTTTTAATAAAAAAACTTACTAAACTGAAGGTTTTTTTTTTTTAATCCTTAAAATTCCTGCTACCAGTATCAGACTTGGTGAAATATTGAAAGTGTTCCCTTTAAGATCAGGAAAAAATACAAGAATGTCTGTGATTAACACTTTTTTCCAACAGTGTACTGGGTGTCCTTAACCAGCACAATAATACAATAAAATGAACCAAATGGTTAGAAATCAGAAAAGAGGACAAAAGTTACTGTCTGCATATGATATGATTATGTTAAATTTTTTGAAGATAATATTGCTAGATCTATATAATATGAGAGGTTCCTGTATATAAAAATGTTAAATAGCAAAATAAATTAGAAAGGACATTTAAAAAGAGGTTTCATTGAGGCTAGCATAAGGAAGTAGGGAATATTTAGGAATAAATCTAATAAAAGTTATGGAGAAATTAGGAAATTTGTTAGAAAAGATGTTGAAAGATTGAGATAAATGGAGATAAAATATACTACTTTCATAAATCAAAATACCACATAAAGGTTACATTTGTTCCCAAGTTGCTCCTTAGATTATTGTAGTTCCAAAAGAAAAAGGAAAAGAAAAAAAAATTGGCTGTATCTGTGTGTATGGATGTGGCAAGTGATTCTAAATGAATAAGGAAGTGTAGGGGCCAAGATATTTTTAAACAAACAAGGTGGGTTACTTGCCTTTCAGACACAGAAATAGTCAAGGCAATTGCAGTAATTAAGACAGGTGTTGGCATTGGGAAAGACCCCATGGGCTAACGGAGCAAGACTTGAAATGATGGGAAGAGATAAGATGTTATTTAGAGAGAAAGAGGTAAGAATGAAGACACAGAAGCTTCCTTCCTTCTTTCTTGTCTTTCTCCCTCCCTTCCTCCCCCCTTCTTTTCCATCAACAGCATTTATTATGTCCCCACTATGTGCTGGGTTCTTAGGATGAAATGGTGAACAAGAAGATCTTTTTTTTTCTTATAGAATATCAGGGAAATTACAAAGTGTGAAAACAGGTTGATTTGATGAGGGGCATAGGTTGGGAGGACCTATCTGAGCAGGTCACTATGAGTTGAACCTGCAAGATGAGAATGAAAGAGTTTAGTGAAAACTAAGGGGGAAACAGTGCAGGCAGAAGGAAGATGTGTGCAAAGGCCCAGATCCAGGGGGCATTCTGCTATGTGTGAGAGAGAGACAGGAGGCCCATCTGGCTGGAGTTTAGTGGGCAAGAGGATCCTGGGAGCTGGGCAGGTCTTGTCCATGCAGCACTTTAGAGACCACCGCAGGGCTCCGGGTTTCATTATCAAGGCAGCAGGCAACCACTGAAGTTACTTGTAAAAAAAAAAAGTGTTGTACAAATGTGAGATGATACTACTAGAGAAAATGGGGGTGTAGGAGAGAGGCAGAGGGGCACTATCTGCTCAATTCTGAAAATCTAAAACTGTGGGGGTCAGGAGGTTGGTCAGTGGGATGAAGTCTGGTCATTTTTTTCAGTCTTCTTGCTTGCTCCAGGTGATCAGGGGAACTGGGGGAACTTGTGACCCCAAACTTCTCTGAGAATTTGACAGATGTGACTCTTAAAACAGTGGTTGTCTTAAGGACAATGCACAGCAGCGACTTGAATAGGGAAACTCCTGCAGAGGGTATTCAGGAGCTGAGACTGGAAAAGATCAGGGACATTAGGTCAGGAGGAGGAAAGTGTAGGAGGTACCTGAGACACTGGACTGTGATCTGGGGTGCTAGGATGACTTCTCTGAGGCATGAAGAGCTGAAACTCAGAGCCAGGCAACCTGGCTTTTAAATGCAGGTCTGCAGCTCATTTGACAGCGGAGAGCTTTGGGGATCATTATTTGACCATTTGGTTTTCCTCATTCTCTATGGGGACCCTAAAAGCAACTCTCAAGGTTGTAAGCATAACACAAGGTATGTAATATCAAGAGTTGAGCATTGTGTCTAACACAAGGTCAAGGAACAACAGCTGCTATGATCACCATTGTTATTGTTATTTGGACAGTAACGGGACAGGAAGATGCTGGAAAGAACCTTCTTGGTGCAGATGAATACACACCCCTCCTTTGAGGAAGCAGGAAGAACCAACTCTTCAAACTCCCAGGAATCAGGTTCTGCCTCACTTCTGCAGGGACTGGAAAGGAAGGGGGATCTTGCTGGAGGTGACTCCAAAGGGCAGTGTCCTCAGAGGTAAGTATCCCTGAATGTGTGTGTGTGGCTGGGGGGGGGGATTCCCCAAATTGGCTAGAGAAAACCTTACCAAGCGGAAGGTCCGCAGCACTGACAGGCTACCCTTCTTGGCCATCCCCAGCTCCACCAGGCTCACAGTGACAATGATGCAGTCAAAGATATTCCACTTCTTCTGGAAATAGTAGTAGGGGTCGAAGGCAATGATTTTGAAAACCATTTCAGCAGTAAAAAATACAGTGAAGACCTGTGGATGGAAACAAGAGTTCACCTCAGCAGGGTCTGGGGGTCAAGGGGCAATGACGAATAGGACAGAAGGAAAATGTCTTGTTTATAAAATAGCAGCTCCTTTTATCTTGTTTATGTTCAGTTTCTATATTTTTGTAGGCTCTTGAAGGATTGGAATGGGAAAGTTGAAAATGGCAGCAGAGAGATTTCTAGACCAGTGCTTAGAGAACAGTCATTAGAACTCATGCTTCATAATGTGAATTATGATTTTTAAAAGTAGATAGTCATTAGGATAATTAGTATTATATAATTATGTAAATGGGAAGTCAATCTGGTTCACTAGTTTAAAAACATGGGTTGTGGGACAATACTGACCCAGATAAAAATCCCATCTCAGGCACTCCTTAGTAGGTATGAGAGTGTGACCAATAATGCATTCTTCCCATACTTTAGCTAACTCATCTGTCATCTGTATAATGGGCATCAAATGAAGATAATGCACGTGCGTGTCTTAGCAAATTTTCTGGCAGATAATAACTCATGAATAAATAATAACTATTAGCAAGAAGCTATTAGCAATACATTGTCTCTAAGATTCTCTGCAGCTTTCAGTGTCCTTAATTGTCTTTAGCAGAACAGAATTTTGACTTTGTGAGAGGCCAGAACTGGGCGCAGGTCACACACCAAGCGGCAGGAGACAGATAAAGAAGAAAGCAAAGACCATGTCAGTGCTTTTCTCTCACTAGCACTCACCAATGCCTCTCCCTAGGTGATGAGGCAGGTCATTTCTTTGACAGCAAAAGAAGCAAACATAGAGGACAGTGAATCCCCTTCTGCCTCTGGACTGCAAGGGTGGAATTCAAAGAGTGTCTACTGAGTGTCCTTTGTGGGTGAGTCACGCTGGTGTGGTGAGAGATGGGTTGAAGTTTCGTGTCCTAGAGAAACTTGGGTCAACTCTGGCTCTGCCTTTACCAACTATGCATTCTCTGGCAGGAGACCCAATCTCTCTGAGCCTTAGTGCGCTCCTGGAGTGTGAGGGTCATGGTAACCTCATAGGATTGTTGTGGCCCTGAGTGAGATTTACAAAGCACCTGTCTCATTGTAGGTGCCAAACAAGGCCTCTCTCTTTGTGACACATGACTCAGCAAGTAGTGAAATCCAGTATGGATTTTATCTTATTAAAAGCAAATAATACTAAAAAACAATGGAGGAAATTTTCAAGTAGCATCATGTCTAAACCAGAAATAAAAGTTCCAACTCTCTGGTGCTTTTTTTATAACAGCAAACATGTCTCTCCTTTTCACTAGCTTCCTTCCCCCTATTCTTTCTGTCCTTAAATGATAACATTGGAAAACGATAATCACTGTTGATTGCAGTCACAAAAGCAATAAACTGGAAAGAATGTTGAGAGATCATATTTTATAGGGGAAAGCAATAGTTATCTTCATTTCAAAGTAGAGGCAGAAAATTTGAGGTTCTGTCTTAACTGCTGCAAAGGGGGAAGTGAGCTGACTTCTAGGTCAGGACTATCTTGTCTATTTTTGCGTGTTTGTTCATCCCAAAGCAATTCCCCCTGATTCTCCATCTTGCACCCTGTGTCCACACCACTCGCTATATTGAGCTGGCTAAGTCAACACTCCAAAGAGTGTGGACATGCTGCACCCAGCTACCCGCCCCACCCCCAGCCATGGCAGCATGGGCAAAGGCTGCCGGTGCACTTACGATGTTGCCTATCTGAAGCATGGTATCGAAGGTATAGCTCATTCCATGGTGTTCCATGGCCATGAAGAGTGTGTTCACCACGATGCACAAAGTGATGGTGAGTTCTGCAAAGGGGTCTGTCACAATCCCAAAGAAAATCATCTTGAGCTTCATCCATGTGGGGCTGCACTCCCAGATCAGATACTTCTGAGCCAAGCTGGTCAAGCAGGGTGGGCACCTCTGCTCAGACTCCTCGAGTTCTGCATAACAGGTGTGGTCAGTGTCAGCCATCAGCCACGTGTCCTTCAGAACCTCATCTCAAGCCTTCCCCTAGACCTTCCCCTAGACCATGTCATTACTAATAACCACTACCTCTCTCTCTGCTATCCATTTCTTACTTTTTGAGCTCTTTCAGTTCAGCAACTTCCAACCAATCTCTGTCCCCATCCAGTCCTCCAAACCATGGCCCCTACAACTTTTAACTGTCCATCGCCCAGGCTACATCCTCATCTCCCCACCTACTCAGCTTAGACTTCATGTACATCCCTCTACCTAGTCTATCTACTAACTTGCAGGCTCCCTCACTTCCTTTCCCTTTTCCCTATTTCATACTTGCCTGGCAAAAACCTAACCCCAAACAAACCCACCTTGCAGACTTCTCTGCACCCACCCAAACAGTTGAAACTGGTAGGAAAAATACACACAACCATTTGTGAGTTTCAACCTGTCACTGCTCAGAAATCCTCCCATGTCTCCCCATCAGTCCAAACTTTTAATTTTCTGGACTATTTTTCATTTCCTCCTTTCTTCCAAGTTCCAACACCCTCTCTCCACTGCTCATTACTGAAAGCCTCCTTTGATCACCCTCAGAATATAGAATCACTCACAAAATAGCTTCCTCTCTTCCTATTAAGTCTCCAGGGAATCCGTCCTACCATGAGCCCAGCACTGGCACCGGGTATGAGCCCCCCCACTACACTCTATGCCCCCCACTTGTGTTGGGGCCCTTTCCTTGTATCCACCCAAGGCCAGTGCCAGCCCCTGCTCTTCCTTTGGGCCATTGCCACCAGCATGTGAAAGTGCTTTAATTACATCTCCACTTTGAAAATGACCTTCCTGGGCCCCAGGCTGTCCTTTGTCTACTGTCTCCTTAACAAAAAAGACTTGGGAAGCAGTTTTCTACACCTAACTTTCTCCACATTCACTTTCCCTCCTCATCCCTGGAATCAGGCATTTACCCCGTTCAAACTCAAGTCATTGGTCCCAGCCTTACCTTACTTCCTTCACAGCATTGGATAGAATTTATAATTGTTTCTTTTTGAAACTCTCTGACCATCTGGCTCCCAGGACACCACAGTCTCTTGGTGTTTCTCCCACTTTAGGGACTGCTTCATCTTAGTTTTTATTCCTGTCTCCCACTTCCTTTCCTGTCCCTTTCCTTTCCTGCCTGCTGGAGAACTCAAGAGATCATTGATCTCTCTTTCCTTTTCTCAATGTAATCTTCCTGAACCCCGTCACCTTAAAAGCCATCTCCATGCCAGCTGCATTTAAATAATCTCTCTCTCCAAATTATATGTCCAGTTACTAATTTCTTCCTAACTTCCAGGCTCATCTCTCTAACTGCTCCCATTAAACCTCCACTTGGATGTTTTTCAGGGCAGCAGCCACGAGGGGTAGCCCCATAGCGCCAGGTCTATCTGCTAATTCCACTGCCAGGAAGATATACATTGACAATATACCAGTCCATACAGGCGAAGAAAAAATGCCCATGGTTTATTATGTCATAGTATTATTATTTAATAATTTTTATATTTATTATTATAAATAATATAAACAGTATTAAAAAAGAAAAGGCTGGTAAAGCACTTTATAGAAAACTGGTGAGACGGAGTTATTTGTGGAGCTAAAAAGACTACATATACATGTGTAAAATGTGTATGTGTGTGTGTACTTATAGATACATAGACTATTGTGTGGAGGATACACGAGACACCGGGGGTGAAGCTGCACAGGAATTTGGGGATCAGGGATGGAGGGCGACAGTTTTTATTGTGAGTTTGAATTATTTTCAGTATGCATGTTTCAAATAAGTTAACTTACAAGAGGCATGATACAAATCAACATACAAAAATTTCTGTAGGCAAATAATTCATTAGAGAAGAGAAAAATCAAGACAATAATCCCACTTATAATTGCAATTTATGTCCAAGAAGAATAAAAATATCTAGGATGTCAAAAATTCCCATGTTCATTGCAGCAATATTCACAATGGCAAAGTTACAGGAACAACTTCAGTATCCATCCATGAATCAGTGGGTCAAGATGTGAATATTACTTAATCATGAGAAATGGAGCCCTGCAATTTATCCTCAATCTTGAGAGCATTATGCTAAGTGAAACAGGCCAGACAAAGAAAGACTAAAACTGAGAAGGCATGGAATAAATGAAATGAAAAAAAAATGCAAACTCATAGAAACAGAAAAATAGGTTAAGGGAAATGGGCAGAGTTTGGCAAAAGAATATAATTTGTCAGTTATAAGATGAATAAGACCTGAGGACCTAACGTGTACCTATTGTGTCTGTATAGTGACTATAGATGATATTACTTTACTGTATTTTAAACTTTTTAAGAAAGTAGAACTGTGTTCTCATGTAAGAGAATGGACGAAGAGAAAAAAAAGGAAAAAATGAACATGTGAGTATTGTCTGTGTAATTAATTAGATGGGAAAATCCTTTCATAATTATGTGTATGTCAAATCATAATATACATTTTAAATATCTTGCATATATTGTCAATTATGCCCTAATACACTTAAAAAAGAGTAGCTCATTCCAGTGTTAAACAAAAGAGTGTGCTACTCCTATTACTTTCAGAAACTACCAAAAGATCCAGGGGCACTGAAAAATAGACTTACAAGCTGTTTTGATCAAATTAGGAGATGTCTGTTGACTCAAATTGTAAGTAACATGCAAAGGCTGTTTGCATACGTCACAGCAGCACAGACCAGCGTGCTCTGAAGGGACACTTCAACCACAGAAACCAGGAGAGCAGAGTTCTCTAAATACTGAGACATCCTGGGGGGCAAAAATCAATGGTGTCTAGTTGGAACCAAAGTAGGAGCTTTCCTGAACCCAGTTTGGCCTAAACAGAAGGGCAGGAAGCAGGCTGTTTGTGAGGCAGGACAGGAAAAGAGACCCAACCTTGCAAATAACTTTAACAAAGCTGATCTTGGTCATCTGGGGAGATGTGGATGCTGAGAGAATCAGGCACTTGCTGGCTTGCAGCACAGTCACAATCATGGTTCCTCCTCAGAAGATTTTCCTGCAAAAAGCTAACCCAGAAGGGACTTTCCTCCTGTGACAATTAAAGAGCTGTCCCTCTGCCTATTAAAGACGAATGTCCCCATTCTGCCCAGGGTTCCTTCTCTTTCTTTTATATTCAGTCTCTCACATCCCCATTAACATGCAGGTATTCTCAAAAATAAAAACAAAACCTCCTTAGAAGAAAACCAGCTAGAGAAGGTCACAGGTCATACAACCCTATGCTCAAAAAACTTTGACTTCTCTGACCTAATTTTAGGTCATCTTCACCCAGAGTCCCTTAAAAATGTCATTGTTTCTCCTGCCTTCCATTGACTCTCATAGCACCTTCCTTGGGGGGACATCTGTCCTGCCTATTCTCTCCCTGATCCGAAATTAGCACCATTCCCCAAATGTCAGCTTTGTATATCACTTTCATTTGCTATTAATTCAACTACTATTTCACTGAGTGCTTACTATGTGTTATGCATTGCTCTTCTGTGGACTGGAGATCTGTGAGCAAAAGAGATTCATCTCGGCCCTGGTGGGAATTTACAACCTAGTAACTATGAATAGCCAACTTCTCCTGAGTATTACTGTGTGCCATGCTTATCCTAATTCAACTAATCCTCACAAAGTATTGCAAGTATATCTTCGCTGTTTCACAGTTGAAAAAATGGAGACAGTTAAAAAAAAAAAAAACAAAAAAAAACAAAAAACCAAAAAACAGAGTAGTTAAGGAGATTCAGGGGTGTGCAGCATATCACCATGGCAGAACCAAGATGCCAGCCCACGCTGTCCGGCTCTGGGCCTGAGTTCTTAGTTACAACCTTTGTTTGTCTTCATTTACCCTGAGGCTCCCTTTGTTCTTGCCTAAATTGGGGTATGATTGGAACATACATTTTGTTCATTCTTTCTCAGTTCTTCAATACACATTGCATTTGCTATTCATCTGTCTGGAACTCTCTCAAGGCTCACAAGGTTGATTCTCTTACTTCATTCCTATTACTGGCTCCTTTAAAGCAAATGGCCTTCCATAAGCACCACATCTAAAATAACTCCTTCTGCAAGTCCCTGTTCTCCATCTTCATCCCCCCCACTTTATCTTTTCCTATTCTTCATCACTGCCTAAACATCTATTTGTGTTTAGCATCTGTACATGCCAGCCCCCAGGATGCAGATTCCAGGAACACAGGCTTCTGTCATGTTCATCTCTGAGTAACCCAGTGTCTGGAGCAGTGCCAGACATACAGCAGCTGTTCAACAAATGTGTTTTGATGGGTGAATAAGTGAAAAAAGAGGGAAGGAAGAGCTGGTCATTCTGGGGAACAAATAAAAGAGTAAGCTATCTCTGTGATGGCTTGATGGCAATAAAAGTCTAGGAAAAAAATTCCAAGACACCCACCTAGCCAAAAAATAAAACTTAGACTTAGCAACATGGTGAAATTCAATGCCATTAGGAAAAATGTTAGGGATTATGCCAATGAAGAGTCATAGCTAAATTAGTATCAATGAGGGAAAATAATATGAGAGTCTACACACATTATTATTATTGGAATGTATATACATATCTCAAAACACAAACTCAGGTATACAAGAAATGTAATATAGGGATTTCCCAAGCATAGTTGAATTCTATTTATACTTCAGATCCCCAGAGTGAAACTTTGTCTTTGTTAATTCAATGTTTGTGACTACATGGTTTGTAGACCTCATTGTGTCTGAGTTCTGAGGGGAAGGGACTCAGGGTAGACAGAGAGGGCTGAGCTGGGCCTTAGTCATGGCCAAGCGTACTCTACTTGAGTCATCATGATTCCTGCCTGGTCTTCAAGGGGAAAGTCTATGGAGACTGTTCTCCTTTGACTGTCATTGCTATCCTGTAGCCTGTGAAAACCAAGTCTTCATGGAGCTACATCTTGTCCAGCTGGGGCCACGGGTCACTCTCTGAGGTTGCCTCAAGTCAGGTACATTGCCAGCCAGGTCTACTCTACAGTTTCTGAGCCATCCTGGATATGTGGGTCTCTCTCTAAGGGCCTGCACCTCTTTAAGGGCTTGCCAGTTACTTCTCCTAGAGAGTAAGACACATTTTTCTTAGTTTCTATCATCCACCATGCCCTCCCCCCAAGTTAGACTTCAGTTTAGGGTTAGGAGGTGAGCACATAAAACCCCTTTTCAGAAACACAGCAGAATCTCAGCTCCTTTATTTTTCCTCCACCCCAGGACATTTTAAATTTGCCTATGAAAGGTAAATAACCAGACAGGACTATTTTCCATAACTTAAGGCAAAACAAGGGATGAATAAGGAGAGAGGATGTCCCATTTGGGTGAGGATGATACAGCCATGCTCACTGGGAGCATCGGATGGCCATGACACCGTACTCTGTCTCCCACATACTCTGTCTCCCACACCTTGGCTTGATGTGAGCAACTGGAAGTTAGACCCATGCCTGAGGAGACTGAGTGGCTCCCCAGTTGATTGATGGAACCCAGCGTTAACAATGCTTTAGTTAATTTGTCTGGTTCCTTTCCTTAAATTGTCTTCCAGAGTTCAGCAGAAAGGGGGCTTGAGGCAGAAATTGTTTTAACTGTAAAAGTTACAGTCAGGGAAAACATTAGGATAATTTTACATTGTTAGAACATTAAAGATGCTTAGAATTCTCTGGTTCCTGCAAGAAATTCTTTCTAAAATCTACTTTGGTAAGTATATTGGGGGTAGATGTACATTTGAACAGGAGAGGAATGAAGGCGTTTCACTTAAGGGGTTCTATAGTTTTTGAAAAATCAGTCATATAAAACACCACACTGATAAAGAGGCAAATGATTATGGAACCCAGGGCACAAGAAGGAGCAGAACTTAGGGTCCCAGAACACAGTCTCAGGTGTCCCTTCTGTGGCTCACCTGGGAACTCTCAAGACACAGAAGGCGAAGTTCTCTGAGCAGCACTTACCCTCGAGGACGGAAGTCATGATACTGACCACACTCATCGCCCGTTTGATTCGGAAAGGCTCATTCAAGTATTCTGCTGATAAGAAAGTCTTCTTCTGTCCTGCGTCAAAAGGCTGCTGGGACACAAACAGAGTCAGTACACCTGGCACCTGAAGTCTTCAGAGGCAAATGCAGCTTATTCAGCTGCGTGTTGGCCAGTCCCCTGTGGCTGGGAGCTCCCAGTGAAGCAGGCATCCAGTGGTGTTTGGAGAAATGGAGCTGCTACTTGTATGTGGGGTAAAAACCCAGGCACAGCACCAAGAATTTGGGGGTGACTGGAGCCCTCAGTTGACCTGATGATGTGATCAGGCCTCATGAGAGACTCTGCAATATGAGGGTAGGGCGGGGTGGTGGGCAGAATGATGTCCAAATGATCCTTCTGTGAGTGACCCTTACGGCTTCTTGGCTCAAAGCCTCCAGGTGGGCAACCTAAGAGAGTCTGGAACACTGACAAACTCACCGACACTTCGATAGCTCCAGAGCCAAGCTCACTAGTTGGCAATGTGGGGTGTCCATTTTCTCCATATCCCAAGCCAGGATTGGGGGGTTGACTCTTAGGGAGGGGGCCTTGCTGACCAGCACCTCCACCCAGCAGCAGGGAGCTCCGGTGGTTTTCATGGTCTCCAGGACAGATTCCATCATCTGTGACCACCTCAGGGAAGGAGACATCCCGGCCAGGGGCCCGGAAAAGGAAAACGCTGCCATGGCTAGCCCGCCGTCTCCCAGAGGTAAGACCTAGGAAAGACTGGGGATTGCCGCAGGAAAGCAAGAGGTGAAAACACATCTTGCAGGTAAATCTGGAGCTCATAGTTCCCTCCACCCACTCCTAGTTCTCTGCCTTTATTCTCTTGACCTCCCAGGAACAATTTCAAAATACTAATCTAAATTAGTATTATTCTAAGTATACATGGGGATAGAAAAAAAGGAAAAAAACCTTATTCTTGTCAGAGTCTGAGAAAAGGCTAAGACTTAATGAGAAATTAAAGTACCCTTAAGTTCAGTAAAGAGGTCATCATGGCCAAGGATATGCCAGGGGACAGTCTTGTCACCTGAACATGTTAGATGGTTGTTAATCCCTGGCTATTGGGTTCAATAGAGTTTCTTGGAGTTTATTGCCCCACATACAAAGTTGTGCCCTAAGGACCTATTATACACTCTAGTACTGGAACATGTACACTTTATTTTAGAGTCTAAAATTTAGGCTCTACAATTCATTAGTTCTAACCTATATGGATGTGAGAGCTTGTGTTGCAAAAGAGAAGACAAGAACTTTATAATATAATGAGCTTCCAGGTTCCCTTGAGAAAAACTTTGAATAGTCAACAATGAGGAGACTGAAGGGAGAGTCTAATTTCCTGGAAGAATAATGCCATTCTTCCAAATCAATAAACATTTCCCATCAAAATCTTCTTCTCAGAGAATCATGTAGCTTACAGTTGCCAGAGGAAAGAGGCTAATTCATAAGCCCAAAGACCCTGGAGAATTACTACATTAAGTCAACTAGTTCCCATGAACGCCATGGGACTCTTACCCTAGCAGGCTATCAATTCTGTCCTCGGATCATATAAAGTATTTGTAAAACAGAAACACTGACTTCCTACCAAAATTCTGCTCACACTCCTGATTTTTTTCCTCTTTCCTTAACACCTTTTGACATGCCACAGAGCCATGCCACAGAGCTGGTTTCCTTTCTTGTTAATTTTGAGCACAACCCAGTTTAACAACCATCAGTGCAATTCTTGTGCTATTAGCAGAGCATTCTATCTAGAATATATATCCAAGGACTCAGATCCAAGGATAAACTTTCCCTATTTTTGAACCAAAGAAACATAATTGGCAACTTTTTCAAATGAAGGGATGACTGGGTCGTTTGCATTTGGGTACTACACTAGGCAAACAGGCATTGCCTCCTTGGTCACCAGCTAATATTTAAGAATTAATCTATGTGACAAAGGGTGGGCAGTGGATCTTTGAATCTAAGAATTTGACTTGCATCATTCAAGCAAACCAATTGGTCTCCTGTGGATTCCTAGGAGTACCTTCTGTCTCAGCTCCCCCAGATAATACCATCAACCTTGGTCTCATTGCTGTTGGCCTGAAAATAGTTTTTATGAAAAAGCTGTCTGTGACCTACTTATCATATGACTATACCCAGGAAAAGAGGGAGATATCTTCTTGAACATATCCCAGTCAACCAGTTAGTATTAAAGAATCACACAAATGGTGCCTCCCTGGCTTTGCATATGCATGTTCTTATTTCTGCCTGGATGTACTCCTCCCCACATCCTTCGCATCCTCAACTCATACTCACTATTTATTATTCACTTCAATTATCCCTTCTGCTGTGAAAACATAACTATTCACCCCAAGCCCATATTAGTGGGTATTTTCTCTTTTATTCCCTAAATACCACACATGTGTCTTAACATAATATGTAACATATAGGTAAGCCCATATTAGTGGGTATTTTCTCTTTTATTCCCTAAATATCACACATGTGTCTTAACATAATATGTAACATATAGGTGTTTTATATCTTCCTCCTCAGTCCAAGTGGAAGTCCTGGACTCTATTTCAGTCATGTCTTTATTTCAGCACCTAGTATTGTTGAATTAATAAGACATAATTCCTCTGTTTCACTCTGAAGATAGGCTCAGTTGGAGAGACAAGCACATGCACACACATACACACACACATTCCAGACAATTAACAATTATTGGACATCCAGGTGTTGATTTATGTGGGGCTGACAGAATGGGAAAAGTTAAAGCCTGATGCAGAGAGTCGTTATCATTTTCATGGAAACTGTGATTCATCCTGTTCAATGATTGTCAGAGCCTTGATGAACCCCTCTTTGAGACATCTTCTGAACTGTGCCCTCTCATAGGGCTGCCTAAGAGGCAGAGGGAGGAAGAGCACAGATGGTAACAAATGGTGAAGTGTAGATGTCACTGAGCTGGTGTACATGTGAGCATCTGTGTGTGTGTGTGTGTGTGTATGTGTATGTAAACTTGAGTCTGGGGATGTATAGCTGGTATTCCAAAAAGTATATCATCCTTCACATGAGCACAGGAAAAGGGGAAGTGAGGAAAAATAGTCATGTTGATATCCCTTTCTAGATTATTAGAGGGTGAACTACTCTCTCACAAAGGGACCACTGTGTCTCAGTTCAGTGAAAGGCACATTTGGTGTGCAAAGGACTTTCAAAGGCAAGGGATGTGGGAGGAGGAAACGGTGAGTACAGGGAATCTTGGAGTTGGAAGTAGAAGGTTTTGATGAGAGTAAAACTTGCTTCAGGGCCTGAAGTGAGTTAGCAAAGCAATTCCTAGGCTACATTGTTAGATAGGTGCTAGGATATTCTGTGTCAACGGGTGAGAGTTTGAACTTCAGTGCTGGAGGCATGATGTCAGAAAGGAGCATGTAAATGACTTCAGCACCACGGACAGAGAAATAACTGTGTTCCTGAATTGCTTATCAGTGTGTCAGAAGGAGGTTGCTCTTTGATCTTCACAGGATCCTCAAGGTCAGCATGTCCAATATGGACTCACCATCTTCCCCGAAAACTGGGTTCTGGCTCCAGTGCTCCTGTCTTAGATTTAGTGCACCCATCTAATTACCAATCCTGAAAACAGGGAGTCATGTGGATCTCTATCTTTTGTCCCTATTCTAGTCCCAGTACCATGTTGACCCCAACCCCACCTCACAAAAGTCTTTATAATCTACCTCTTCTTCACATCCAAAATGCTCTTGTACTAGTTTATGCCATCTTTGGGGAGCAGTCTTCCTAATAGCTTCCTAATCTCCCTGCTACAACCTGTCCAATTTCAACCTATTCTCCATGGCAACTGCAAGGGTGGGTAATCTTTAGCACACAACCTGAGCCCTTACCATTCTGCGCTGATTATAAGGCTCAGATTGGGGTGACTTGTTGTCATCTGTGGAGCCCTCTGACATCTTTGGCTTCATCTTGTGCCTTCTCTCACTGGCAGATTTGAAGACTGGAGGTGACCCATTGTGGGAGTGGAGAGAAGCTGTATCAATCCCCAGTGCTTCCAGCATCTGAAGAAAGAGAACAGCAGCTGCAGCCAACAGTATCTGGTTGAGCTTAGCATAACTGCATCCCCCAGACGTGGGCTGTCACAGAGACAAGGGCATCTGAAACAGAGGAGATCAGGATTATAACCTGGATGGTTGTGGGACTGAGAGATATCAAAAGAGCCATGTGTGGGTCACCTCCCTTATTCACACCCTATGGTAGACACTGTTGGTGGCCTGCCCAGATCCCCCTACCAGGTCAGCACACCCAAGTCCAGCTGTTTAAGTGTTATCTGCTAATGGCTCACAACTGCAGCATTCTGTAGAGAATTTCCTTTGAATATACATTTGGTTGGAGCAGGAAGAAGATGCAAGTACCTAGCCCTCTTCACTCAAGGTAGGGCTAACTTGAGCTCCCCATGAGATCAAATCAAGGTAGTCTCTGGCTTGGGTCATCTTCTTGATTAAATCTACCCTACTCCATCCTGTTTCCTTCATTTTCTTCCTTCCTGCTCCTCTCCCTTTCCCTCCATAAGTCACTTGTACAAGATCTTCACTCAGGGTCTTTTATGAGAAAACCTGACCTCAGATGAATCTTCCCATGGTTCCCTAGAATGACAGGTTTAAACTATGTGACTGGTGCAGACCAAACATAGCCTGCAGTGATTTCACAAAGCTTCCACCTCTCACAGACCTCCTGCTCCTTCCGGAGCATCTCAAGGGCCTCTTGGAACTTCTTCTCCTTTGCTTCAATTTCATCAATCGTTGCCTGGTTCTGTTCTTCATATGCCATGGTGACCACAGCCAAGATCAAATTGACCAGGTAGAAGGATCCCAGGAAGATGACAAGCACAAAAAAGACCATATAGATTTTTCCAGAAGCCCTCAGGGTCTGCAGATTCAAGAGAAAGAAGGGAGGCATGTACCTAGGGCACATGGGCCTCTGATGTCAGAATCCTGCCAGGAAAATGTGAACATGCAGCTAACCCACCAGCATCCATACAAGTTAGTATGGAGACATGCGAATGGATACCTGCTGGTAGAGGCGTTCCCAGGAATCCTGTGTCATGAGGCGGAATAGTGACAGAAAAGCCCAGGAGAAGGAATCAAAGCTGGTGTAGTTAAAATCCGGGTTGTCAAATGTTTTCAAGCAGAAATAACCTTCAGGGCAGTGTCTGCAGCAAGAACAAAGGAAGTCATTCATTGCACAGCCCCTTCCTTCCTGGAGGCAAAGCGGTGCACAGGATTGGAAATTAGAGATTGGAATTCAAGGCCTGGCCGACTGTTTATCAGCTGGCTGACTGGGTACCTCATCTGTTAGGTCTCAGTTTCTTTTGTCCATAAAATGGGGGTGATAATACTTACTCTTCAGAGATTCATGCAGAAGGTAGTGGCCTGGAAAAAGCCGGCTGACTGCCCAGACATGACCTTATAAGGAGGTAAGCTCTTTGCCAGTTCACACAAAGGGAGGGAGAGTCAGTATCAATAATGCAGACTTAAAACCCTCAACCTGGCCAGCTGGCATCACCTGTGGAGTTGTCTATCAAAGGAAGACACACATTAGCTAAGTTCACTGACCAATTATATGGAACAATGAAAAGAACACTTTCCACTTACTGAGCACTTACTGCCCCCCACCTTCTAAGTGCTATACAAATACTATAATTTAATCCTTTTGACAATTTTTAATAGATATGGAAGCTGTAGTTCAGAAAGAAGAAGTCAGTTCCTAAAGCCACACAGATGGCAACATCTTTATTTAAAAAGAAAAATATAATTGCCAATTAGCCTATGAAGGCTGATCTATGGAGGAAGGGCAAGTCAAAGATGACCACTTTGTGAGTATTGGTGTGGGCAGTGCTGGACTCTTCTCTATCATAAGAAGGAGGTAGATTGATATCAAAAAGTATGTCTAAGCTCAGGATGTGTGAAATGCTTTTATCTTCCCCAGTGGTATGTCCTGGCTGAAGAAAGAGCAATAGTTGCTAGTTGCTAGTCTGGGATTCTATTACTCAAGGATTCCTCCTCCCAACCCAACCTTTTGGTCTGTCTTTTTTCCAGACATCAATGGAAATGCCCAATCCTGGCACCCATGCAAATGATTGGGAATCCTGCAACTTAATAAGCTACTCTATTTCTACCCCCCCCCCCAATTTTGGTTCAGAGACTGCTAAACCACCTTTAAATATCGTCTCTTTATGTTGGAGGTAGGGAGCCAGTGCTGTCTGAAGACCAACCTCAGCTCAGTGGGATGAGCATGAGGCCAGGTGGGTGATAAGGAACTCCAGGGAATGGACATCAGAAATTCTCGGCAGCCATGAAGGCCTGCTTACTGCTGAACTGTCTTTGTTCAATTCACTATAAAAAGACTGCTGGAAATGAAATGTAGTGAACCTACATTACATCTTTAAGTGAACCTTAAAGATTCAAAAATAAAATAAATAAACACTGTCTCTTAATTTTCTTCCCCAAGGATCTAGTCCCCCATTCTCTGTAGGTTTGCTAGTTAACTCCAGGAGCAGACTTATTTCTATGCTGTCTATAGAGCCCCACCATGCCTTGCATAGCTCAATAGCTAACTTCTCAATAGATCAACAGTTAACTCTATGAAATTTAATGAGAATGTGGTGGAAAGATTCTTGTAATGATTGTGCCTTCAGCATAGTAAATATTTCATGTAAAATAAAAATGAAAATTCATGTTTTAATCTGAGACATTACCAAAAAGATGACTTGGAATATGTGAAGGAATGGTGAAAATCAATGGATATTGCCTAGTATTTGCTCTTTACCCAGTTGTTCTCCTATACCGCATCTGGTCAGTGTGGGCCTTCACCCAGGGCCCACGCTTCTCTGCCGCCAGTGCAAGCCCTAGGTTTAGTGCTTAGCCCCTTTGGGGCTTCTTCTGCCCATCCACCTGAGCTTGTTTCTCTTTACCACCCCAGTTCTATCCACTCCTTCAACACCTGGCCAGGACCTGCTAAGCAGGGGATCTGGCCTCTCTTAGAAATGGGGGTTCATGAACAGATGCCACAGCTTTACTATGGACAATGCTTGTTATCATGTAGACAGGAAAGTGTCATTGGTGGGGAGGTCCTTCTGTTTAAACTTAAGATAAAGGCCAATGAAAATGGACTTCAGAACAACCCATTTTCTGAGTCCAAGAACTAAATGCCAACTATATTTGTGAATAAAGAGACCAAGAAGCCCCTATGTTGATAATTTTTTCCTGTTTGTCTCATCACTAGATCTACCTGAGACTGTTTTGCTAGTAGGCTGTTTAAGGAAAAACTCCATATGGCTTCCACACAGCTCCACTCGGACAATATGGGACTTTCAGTCTCCCAAGGTGTGGAGCCATGTGAATCTGATCTTCCATCTCCCCAGTCACAGAAGTGGAAGTTCTGTTACTTCAGCTCTTTCTGATCACTTCAGTGGCCAAAACTCTTGGTCTTGCATTCTATGCTACCAACTAGGGATGATCTCCGTTCAGATTTACACAGCTCTGAGACATCCTACCTGTTCTTCAAACTTTCATTGCCACATCCAGGAAAGCTCCCTTAGCCTTCCTCATCACTGCCCTGTGTTTCTGCAGTTCCCAGGACCTCTAGCACAGCACTGGTTCTCCACCACATAGCACCTTTATGTATATGCATCAGAGTTCATAAACTGGCAACTTGCAGGCTGAGTGATTGAAAAGTTCATTTGCTTGACTCACAATATATTGACAGCTTTTGAAATTGGTAACCAATGTTTGGGATATTTCAAAGGAATATTTAAAATTTCTGTCTCTTCTTTTAAAATTGAATGAGTTGAAAGTAGTGGCCAGATGGAAGTTGGATTGAGCAGGGCCTCCTGCTTTTAAATGGGCATCAACCCACATTGCCATGGCTCCTATATAACCCACTCTTCTCTTTGGTGGTTGTGCGTGACCTCTGTGAGAACTTGAAATTGCAAGTCTGAAGTATGCTGCTGCTTCTCTCATGAGGACAATGAAGTCCACGTGATGAAGTTGTAATGATTACATGTAGATCATCTGACTCAAAACATAGTTAGTAAATATTAGCTAATTTTTAGGAGTTTTCTTGCAAAAATGGCCACAATTTATCTCTGTATCTATATCCAGCTTATCCCCTCAAGGGCAGAATCTATTTTCCCATCCCTTTGGATCTAGAATGACCTCTGACTTACTTTGGTCAACAAAATGCAATAGAAAAGATGCTGTGTTAATTCTAAGCCTAGGTCTCAAGATACCTTGTACATTTTTTACTTTTTCAATGGCATTCATTCCTCTGTCCTGAGAACAAGCTCAGGCTAACCTCTGGGGGTTAAGACACCACATGGAGCAGAGACAAGTCACCCTAGTTGAGGCCATCCTAGATCAGCTGGTCTCCTCATAATTTCTGGGATGATGGAAGCCATCACTCATTAGTTTTTAGACCTTCCTCAGGACCCATGACTTTGTCTTTGTTCAGAAAATGCTAATAATAAGAAGAAAAGACTGTTGGACTCTTGTGATTGGTGGGGCACTCACCCTGAATCAGATCCATTACCGCACAGTAAGGGGTCAGTAGTGCCTGGCTTTATGTAGAAGTCTGCAAAGTAAAGGAAGAGGTGAGAACTGCACATATAGTTACAAACCCTCCTACTCAAGCCTTTCAAGGTGGGGCAATACTTCCTTATCCTCTACTTGAGCAAAGCAAGTTTCCTAGGCTATGTGCATCCCATGGACTCATTGGGACACCCAAAAGGGGAAAGTTCCATCTGGGAAGAGAAAAGCTGAGCAGTGACTTCAGCTGTGAAACACCTCCAGCAGAGGAGGAATGACTTGCCTAGATTTACAGCTTATTTCCTTATAAAAGGGACACTGGGCAACAGAAAGTGGACCCCAATGTAAAACGCAACTCAGGAGAAGTGTTTCAGCAGAAGAGAGATATTAAAGATGTCTATGTGTACAGGTAAGCAGGGATTAAAACCCACTGTCAACTACACCTTTGTCCTTATGGCAGAAATTCCACTCAAGTGTTCCATAAGAGAAATTGGCTGTCTTGTTGAGAGCTGTGCAATTCCGGACACATTTGTTCTTGAGGTTTCCCTTGAAGAGCTGCAGCCCCACCAAGGCAAACACACTCAGGCAGAAGATGGTGAGGATGGTCACATCAGCCAGCTTCCTCACTGAGTGGATGAGGGCCCCCACGATGACCTTCAATCCTGTGGGAAGAGGACAGTGATGCTCTCAATGGGCAAGGCATCACACACAAGAGCACACACCTATGCCTGGCGTGCTCACCTCCTCCTATGTACAGGTGTGAAGTCATTACAAACTTTGAGGCAGTTGCAAGATGGATCCTCATCTGAACTTTGTTATAACCTTGGGAGGCTGGCAGGCAGAGACTATTGCCCCATTGTGAAGATGAGGCCACCAAAGCCCAAGCAAGGAATTTCTTGCTTGGGCTAATAATTAGGGCTAATAATTATTAATGATAGCAATTTGATTAGAAAAAGTTGTTGGATACCTACTGTTGTCTGGATATCTTGCTAGGTATAAGGAGACTATCTCACTCAAGTCATTTGGCATTTGTCTTTCTTCATGCACCTCACTTTTGGGAGGTGACTCAAGACTGGGGACACATGAACCTCAGTGTGTGTGTGTGTGAGAGAGAGAGAGAGAGAGAGAGAGAGAGAGAGAGAGAAAGGGAGGGAGGGAAGGAGGAAGGGTGGGAGGGAAAGGGATAGAGGGAAGGAACATAGCAATACAGTGAGACCAAGAGAGACACTGAGGTACAAACAGTATCTGAGAAAGAGCTATCTCAGAGCCAAGAACAGTTGGCAACATATATGGAGTCCCACTTGTTTAAGGAGGGGTGATTTGTTACTCTGCCAAAAGATATCACTTTCTTTGGAAGCACAGCTTCACAGGTAGAGAAACCCTGGCCAAGGAAGCAGTCTGGAGTTTTCCTTTGCCTTATATTTTAACCAACAGAGAAGCACTGTGCACTCTGTGTGTCAGTCTCTGCACAGGGAGCTGGTGACAGTTAAGGCATGAAGAATGTGTGTGTGTGTGTGTGTGTGTGTGTGTGTGTGTGAGGGGTATCTGGTATCTGACAATTGAGGAGAAACCCAGCATACAGGGCCCCAAACCAAAGCCTGGAGGTGAGGATGGAGTGGTGTGGCGTGCAGGGAAGTTGAGGAAGGCCAAGGAGTCAAATAGTGGCCAAGCCCTGAGGAATGAGCGTGAGTTGAGTGGAGAGAAGGAAAGAGTCTCCTGATAGAAGCAGAAGGTTGGAGGCTGGGAGATGTGCAAAGGTTTGCCATATTTGTGGAGCCACTGGACCATGATGTGAAGTGGAGAGAAGAGATAAATGAGACAGGAGAGGGTGTACAAACAGTCCAGGGCAGAGTAGGGTCCTCTTGGCTGAGAGTGGTTGAGGGAGACACCTTGGGGTAGAAATGCTATGGCATCAGTTCTCCTCATGGGGAAGTTTGTCCAGTGGCAGTTGGTAAAGACTTTCCAGTTTCTCCTTCAAAACCAGTCACAGAATGGTACAAAGGGACTTCCACTCATGCTTGAGTGTCTCTATTTTCCTGATGAGGGAAAGGATACTCAGGAGTGAGGGAGAAGAGGTACTCTGTAAGATTACAAGGGTAAAGTATTGAGTCTTGTCTCAGTGGGTTATCTGATGACCTCACCATCCCTCCCACCGACCCAGCAGGGAGCGAGGAGTTCACTGTGCTCCTGGTGGTGACAGAGATCTTGGAACGCCAATAAGATGAGCTCTGGTGGACTGGTTTTGTTCCTAAATGCTTTGTAACCAAGAATTGCCTAATTCTTTTCTACTTTGGGACTCCAAAGACAGGACTGAGCCTCAAACTTTCAGATCTCTGGAAATGGGAAAGTCACTCACCAGAGTGTGGATCTATCTTCTTTCTTTAGTTTACAGTACAAATGAGAATCTAACTGGAGATTTGCCTGAACCCCACACCAAGAACATAAAATGAAGACATGATCTTTTCGGACTTTATCAGTGACACGAACATGAGGTACTGTGGACACAGCACTGGCACAGGAAGTAGGACATTAGGTTTCTGGGGTTATACTCTGCCTCTTACTAGTGATGAGGCCTCAAACTTGTATTTTCTGTTTTCTGGTTTTTAATATCTCTCTCAAGTGGGGGAAAGAATCCTTACCCTGGAACCTCAGAGGGCTCTATATGTGAAAATCCAAAGAAGGATATTAGGTTATGGAAACCAACATGTGTTCTGTGATTAAATGTGCTGGTTAAAGCAGCTCACCAGGGATCACAGAAACTGTCTTTAAAGCTCTGAGAACTCTGAACGTCCGCAGGCCTGAGATCCCTCGGAGATCTGTTGCTTCACCAACATATCTGTAGAACCAGAAGTCATTCAGCATCTCTACAAGGAGAGAAACTAAGAACCAGGCAATGCATGCAACACAAATAAGGATAACATTCAGTAACATGGGCCTACCAAGGACCCGGAACAGACACTGAATCTAGTAGCACTTTTACATATAAACTGACTGCAATGGTACCATAATTATTAGCATATCTTTCAGAATGGCCCCTTTGCATGGTGATCTAGGTGGCCTGATGTGCTTCATGACGGGGAGATAGTCAATCATGTTGACTTGACCAACCAATCTCCTTAGACAGTGGGTCCTCAAGGAAGACCTGTTGTGTAGGTTCAAGGCTGAGCTTTGTATAATCCACTTTGAAAACCAGTTATCAGCTCCAATTTTCAGTCTCCAATTTCTCCCTGAGGGTGTAGGTATGACCCTAGAAAGTGACTCTCAGTGCAACACTCCATGGCACGGAGACCCAACAAGATCCTACCTCATGCAGTTCCAAAAGAAGAAGCTACACTGAGGTAAGGACACACCCCAGATTGTGAACCTGGACACACCCACAAGCCCCATAGGAACACACAGACACAAGAGAGGGAGAAGCACTCACGCCAGGGTAATGACACTGAAATCCAGCCAGTTCCAAGGATCTCGCAGGTAAGTGAACTCATTCAGACAAAATCCTCTCGCCAGTATCTTTATCAAGGCTTCAAAGGTGTAAATGCCAGTGAAGACATATCTGGGGGGGGGGGGAGAAGGAAAAGGAGTATTGACTCTGCCATGGAGAGAGCACAGGGGGAGAGCTGCTGTGATTGTCCCAAAGGAAACAGTGCCAACAACATCACCACGGTGGCGAAGGGGAGACAGTAAGGAGACCACGGGTAGACAGGGGAACACGGGTAGACACAGGAGGGGCATAGGGAGGGAGGCAGGTGTCTGAGGTGGTTGGCGTGTCTGCTCCTCTGAAGGTGGACGGAGGGTGATGGCAAGTGTAGAAACACAGCAAGGTTCAGAACAGGATTTTCCTGTTCCATGAGGTTCTCACAGGCTCCTTGCCATGAGGGGAGCTGGAGGCCCCTCTCCCAACCTGTTACTGGCTGAAGATGTGGAAGAGGGGTAAAGTTCTGCTACATCTCTCCTCTCCAAACTCCTCTACTTCTGTCTTTTCTTCTTGTACCAAGCCTGCTCTGCCGGTGGGTGGTTCTGACCTCAGGGTCCCAATCTAAGAGCCATGTAAGGCAGGAATCAACTATCTGTCATGGAAGAAAAAAGCATCTAAATCCACAAACATTTTCTCAGGAACATGGATTCTGCTAGAGGAAGTCACTCAATGCGGCCCTTTTATTCTGCTGGGCATGTTGTAGGTTTTGACTTCAAGAGAGGGATTTGGAGCTGAAGTTAAAAGCGAGGTAGTATTTCTCCCATGTTTAGAAAACCTCATTCAACTACAACTGTGGTTCCTGAACTCTGACAGCTTCTGAACCAGCTGGAGGTCTTGTTTTAACAGGGTTGTGGACTTTCCTCCCAGAGTTACTAATAAAGAAACCTGGGGTAGGGTCCAAGTGTTAACATTTCTAACAAGTGCCCAGCTGATGCTAAAGTTGTTGGCTTGTGTAAGGGGACCCTATGAGAACTGCTGACAAAGAGAACTAAGATACATACTAAATCATGCATGATTTTGAATACATTAATCAAAAACATTAAAATAGGAGGGCCTTTGATTAAATATGGAAGAAAAATATAAAAATATATAAAATAAAAATAATGGCAGCTTGAACATATGTATTTACTGCCATCTTTTCTGGACTCCTTAAAGAACAATAAAGGGATTTTTTTTTAAAAAAAGATTTATTTGTGTATACAGAACTGGGGTACAGGCCAGAGGCTCAGGGGCGGTGAAAGGCTTCACCAGAGACAGAGTAGGGAACAGAACAGGCAGATTGATGAAGTACACTGCTGAGGGGAGCAGCGGGTGGGTCAGGAGAGGTCTGCCACACCATGTGGTCACCTCCGGGGCAGGTGGGAATCGAACTCATGCGGAAACAGCTCTAGATTCTCAGTGCTGTGCTTTAACCCACTGCGCCACCAGGGAGGGCCAATAAAGGGATTTTTTAAAGACAAAGATAAGAGAGCACAAGAGCATTTTGGAGTCAGAGAGCAGATGGATATGTGGAAACTGACAGAACAAAGAGGAAAGCTGAAAGTTGAGCTGAAAGTGGCAAGTTCTCTGTAATGTAGAACTCACTGCCCAGGACTTAATGATGCAGCCAACAAATATGGCTGGAAAGACAGTTTGAGTCTTTATAAGGAGCAGTTGGGCTTTCCAGTCCTCACTTTGTACCATCCAATCATAAGAAACTTTCCTGACTACTCTGGAAATAGATCCTAAATTCTCTTAAGAATTGAAGAAAAGGGAGAGTATTGCATCCTGAGACAGGACTACAAAGGAAAAATGTCATACAGAAAGGCAGACAACTCCCACCCCCACTCTATACCTCAAAGCCCCTTTGCTTCCTAGAAGCCCAAGATGAGGGTGTATCAGGAATTTGAATGATGCTTCTAATACCAAAGATTAAATCAAACAAACAGGGCAAAAGAAAAGAAAATGAGACAACCAAGAACAGAATAAATGTGAGGGGAAAGCCCTATCATTAAATTTTCAGAGAGTATTGAGACTTGAGAAGATACTGAACAAAACAGAAAATAAAAGTAAGACCATTCAAAGAAAAAACAGAAAGTTGGAAAATAAAGATCTGGTAGCAAAAGCAAAACACTAAGGGAAATAAGGTTGAGGAAATCTCACAAAAAGTGAAACAGAAGACTGGAATAGATAAGAGGTGATGAAGAGTATGAAAATTAGAAAATCAGAACAATAGTATAATGTCTGAGTAATCAGAGATCTAGAAGGAAACATAGAAATAGACCAGAGGGGCCCTCCCTGGTGGTGCAGTGGGCTAAAGCACAGCACTGTGAAGCTGTCTTCAGACACTGCAGCACAAGTTCGATCCCCAGCCAGGGAGGTGAACCACATGGCACAGCAGACCCTCCTGACCTGCTGCTGCTCAGCAGTGTATTTCAGTCAATCTGCCTGTTCTGCTCACCACTCTTTCTCTGGTGAATACTCTCACCCCCCACACCTCTGGCCTGTACCCCATTTCTGTGAGCATAAATAAATAAATCTAAAAAAAAAAAAAAGAAGAAGAACTAGACCAGAGGAATTCATCAAAGAAATAATGCAAGAAAATGTGCACAAACTGAAGGATCTTAGTAGTCAGTTGAAAATGCCCACAGATATTCAGGAAACTTAATAAAAAGGGTTATATCAAAACATAAAATCACTAAATTTCAGAGAAGTCTAAATTTAAAGAGAAGTCTAAAGTTAAAAACAAATTTTAGGGAGTGTAAAACAGATCACATATAAAGGATTGAGAATCAAAATAACAGATTTCTTCATTGCATTTTTAGAGGTTTGAAGACAAAGGAGCAAAGCTTTCAAATTTGGAGGAAAACAACAATTTCTAATCTAGAATTTCTTTTCTAGTTAAACTGTTAAAATGAGGGTAGAATAAAAACAACCACAGTTATATTAAATCTAAGAAAATTTACATTTCATCTACTCTTCCAGGTAAGTTACTAGAGGATGTGTTCCACCCAAATAAGGAAGAAACAAGTAAAGATGTCATGGGGTGCAGGGGACAGAAAAATGGGAGCCAAAGGAAGCTACAGAAGGTAAAATTTCCACAAAAGAGCTATGCTTCTGATCTAAAGAACAACCAAGCCAGACTGAGGCAGGAGATGAAGGACTCTGGAAGTGTTTTCCACAAGAAAAACTGTTGACAAAAGATAAGCTGAGTTGTTTTAAAATTTAAACAATAATCAATTCTCCAGGGAAGAATCTGGGAACAAATTAGTGACGAGTACATAGAAAATTGAGCAAATGATGAAAGGAAATCATTATTAAATCCTGAAAAAGCAAATACATTGTGGAAAAAGGAAATGCAATCAAAGTATATATAGCACAACACCTCTATAATTAGTATGTAGCAACACTATTACTATATAATTACATATGCAGTCAGACTATGTATGTATTGTCTGCTTTTTAGCCAAAAATCATGACATAAGCAAATTGAGAAGATGAGGGTCAGAGAAAATGAGTGTGTATATGTGGACTTACTCCTTCTTCATAACAGGAAGCTAATAGATAACATCAAAAGTGTGGGAAAAAATAGTACTATGAGTATATTATTAGAGATAGGGAGATATCAGAAGAAAAAGGTAAAACAGCTAAAAGTGATTGCCTCTGGGAATACGGGATTAGGGGTGAGGAGATGAGAAATAGGAAATTGCTGTTTTTGTTAGAATCTCTATAGAACACTGTGACCTTTTAAACCATGAACCTGTATATCTTAAATGAAAGTAAAAATCAAATTAAAATGTGAATAACAGTGATATTTTTTCATATCTCTGAGAGAAGAAAAAGTGCTTGAAATCACTCATGAAGAAATCTGTAGCTGGCTGGATAGCTGCTTGAGCTGTCAGCTTCCCTGTCTTGGTTCCCCCCACTCTTTATGTTTTCTAAATTAGAAAATCTTAACTCAGAATTACAGGTTGTTGGCAAGCTTTGATGGATCCTTCTGACTTTTCAGATCAAACAGAGGCCAGAAATTATGAAGCGAATTCTGTCTAAAGAGTACTTTGAGCAGAGCACCATGAGAGCATGCTGGGAGCTCACGGTGGAGGGCCTTGACTTGGGAGGCCGCTGACGGTGCCACAGCCATGCTCTGGTGTGTTTCGATTCAGAAAGCATTTCTACATGTTCAGTTGCAGCATTTGGAGGTGATTTTTAAAACGGCAAAGGCAAATCCTAAATGTTTTTCTTGATGAATAAAGACAATCATTAGGGGTTGGGGAATGTCAAATTCTCCAACTCTGAGCCTTTTGCACTGCCGCTCGACTTCAAGAAATTCTGGTGTCTAGTCGTTAAAAAATCCTACTATGTAGGCACTCAAGTCAAAGAGCCACAGTATTCAAAACCCTGACTGTATTTGCAAAGTCTGTGCACTTGGATCCAAAGAACAGGTGCCTTAAAATAATTAGAAAACACTGAAGCCTTTCTTTGTGTTTGTTGGTCTGTTTACCAGTCAGCAAGCAGTGTGGGAATGCAGTCCCCACAGAGGTACAGAAGTACAAGAATAAACTTGTGCTCACTTTTTGTTTCAGTCCTGTAGGCTGAGGAGAATGCACTCAGTGGCCACAACCAGTTTGTATTCATAATTTCCACTATGTCTCTCAACAGTCATTGTGGCCTGGGGTGGGGGGCGAGGGAGGAGGTGGTGCTATGTGGCTTCTCTGCACTGCATTGGAAGCTTTCATGTATAGTGAGGACTGTATAGTGAGGACTTTCCTGCTGACCATGGGACTGGAACCTCCTCAATATCAATTCAAAGCATTTTTTAAATTGTGGTAAAATTTATGTAACAAAACTTGTCACTTGGACCATTTTTAAATATAGGATTTAGTGGCACAAAATAATACACAATAGTGTGTCACAACCCACTACCCATCACCAGAACTTTTTCATCATTCCAAACAGAAATTCTGTACTCATTAAAATAAAACAATCTCCATGGGAAACCCACGGGGATAACAACTGAGATGGAAAAATACACAAAATGATGTAAAAATAAACTATTATATTATTTTTTTATTACAAAAGTTTATTTTTACATCATTTTGTACATTTTTTTCCCACCTCAATTGTAATCCCCATGGGTTTCCCATCACCAAGTCACCCGTGTGCCATCACCATAATCCCGTGCATTTCCCTCCCTCACCCCCATTTTTTATCCCATTCCCCACTCCACCCCCGCAAAATGTCTCTGGTATATGGTTGTTCATTATTCTTGTTATTTTCTCGCCTGGTCCATTATACTCCTGCTATGAGTGAAACCATCCTGTATTTTTCTTTCTCTTTCTGGCTTATCTCACTAAGCATGATCTTTTCCAGCTCCATCCAAGTTGCTGCAAAAGACATGTGTTTCTCTTTTTTGGTTTCTGAGTAATATTCCATTGTATATATGTACCACATATTTCTAATCCAGTCATCTACTTTTGGGCATTTGGGCTGCTTCCATGTTTTTCCAATTGTAAATAAAGCAGCAATAAACATGGGGGTGCAAGTATCTTTTTCAATCAGTGTTTTTGTGTCTTTTGGGTAGATACCTAGGAGTGGGACTGCTGGGTCAAAATAAACTATTATATTATTAAAAAAAAAATCTCCATTGCTCCCTCTCTTATCCCTGGCAAGCCCTATTCTACTCCCTCCCTCCATGATGTTGCCTCTTCTAGGTACCACATAGAAATGGAATTCTATAGTCTTCATCCTTTTGTGTCTGACTTAACTTACCAAAGTAATGTTCTAAAAGTTCATTCACTTTTCAGGGTAAATAATACCTCATTGTGTATGTACACACCACATTTTGCTTATCCATGTATATATTGATGGACATTTGGCTTGTTCCTGAATTTTGAATACTGTGAATAAAGTTGCTATGAACATTGATATACAAACATACCTTTTAAAGTTTATTTCATAATTTACAAACTAACCTTCAGTTAAATCAGAAATCTCTTATTTTAAAATTAGCTTCATGATAAATAAGCCAAAAGGTCATTGAGCACTTCTTGCTTACATATATTGACAACTGATTTGCATAATTTTATTAAACTGTAAAGCAAAATGTCTGCATGTGTACATATATAACAATCACAGATTTAATTTTTGAGAAGATTTATTTATCTATGAATACAAGAACTGAAGTATAGGCCAGAGGTGCAGTGGGTGGAGGTGAAAGGATTCACCAGACACAGAGTGAGGAGCAGAACAGGCAGATGTACTGAAATACACTGCAGTGGGTGGGTCAGGAGAGGTCTGCTGCGCCATGTGGGTCACCTCCCTAGCTGGGGATCAGTCTCATGCTGCAGTGGCTGTGGAGAGCTTCACACTGCTGCACTTTAACCCACTGTGCCGCTAGGGAGGCACCAACAGTCTTTGATTTTAAATACCAGGCACATTACAAGAAATCCAATAAGTTCTGATAAAGAAACTCTACTAATCACTTCCTGCTTTCTTTTCTACTATAATACTTGTCATTGATTTTGAAGCTGATTTAATCTTTCCAACAAGAGTATAACTGTATTTGCTTTTGTTACAGAGGTAAAAAACAACTCCATAGTTTTCATGTTTTTTCAACCTTTAATGACAAATTTTGACAGTTTGGTACTAGAAAAACTTTATTTTGTCAGTCAATTGGTTTAAAAGTGAGTGATAAGTTTTATTTGAAAGTAAATAGAAGTTTTGGTAACTCTGTTATTTTGATAAAAATATTAAAAGATAGTGAACAAGAAGATCATTGATCCAATAAGTAATACCTCCATAATTACCTAGTTATGTAAATGATTAATAAAATTTGAGAAAAATTTAGTTATCATTTTTATTATTATGTTTCTGGTTTCGTAGTTATTTTTTTTTTCTGCCTTTTGGACTTAGCTTCACCCACTCCCCACTTGATTCATGACATACAATTTAAACTTCATGACAGAATCTATTTGTTACTTATATTTGTGATTCTCATGTTGTAGAATTAATTTTTCTATTTTTGTCATTATTGTTACACTTCTGCAAACCATTTTGAGATGACGATTTTGTTTTTGAATTGTTATGCAAAGCAACAATGACAGGTGCAAGTTATGTCAACAGGAACTGCCAATTGACAATCACATGTTCATCAAGAGAAACTACTCATGTTAACCTGACCCATTCTTTGAAGCACCTCCACTACTTTTAAAAACATAAAAAGTCAGAAATTCTATGGAAATTATAAGTAAATCTGACTTTTCAGATTTTTAAAATTATCTCCACATAAAATGATTACACTGCTTTTTCTTGGATTTGTCAAATGATTCTGAGGTTACTGACAGTTTTCTAGTGACCAATAGACATCTGTGGTTGGTCACTGATGAACATCATAGGGGATGAAGAGCTCTATAGGGGATGAAGAAATACAGAACAGTGAGAAGAATTTGGAAAACCAAGGAACAACATAAAAGGAAGACAGTAAGACAGAGAGATGGAAAAGCAACCCAGAGGGACATTTTGTGAGAGAAAATTATTAAGTCAGCCCCTTTACCATGATAGATCAAATGAAAAATGGAGAAATTTAATACAGCAATGATAAGTTGGAAACATCCAAAATAAATGAGCAAATCTATTAATATAATCTACCATATTTATAGATGAACATATCTAAAATTTTTACATAGAAATGCTGATATAAACTAACACCTATTTCTAAGGAACTCTTAACCACAAATGATATAGGCTTATTATGAGAATCCCAACATCATCATTATAATAGTGAAATATTAGAATCATCCTCTTTATAATTAGAGGCAAAAAATATATTCACAATTATAACTTTGAGCATTGCGCTGAAGCTCCTGGCCAGTTCAGTACAGTAAAACAGGAAAAAGTGGTATAAGAACCCTATGGAAAGGAACAATATCATCATTATTTGCAAGTGATATCATTGTTAAAATAAGAAAATCTAAGCAACTCTATAGAGAAATGTTCTAACTTGTTCAGGAGATCAGAAAATGTGCTGGATAAGAAATCAGTATCATTAATATATTTTAGCAATAAAAATAAGTATTTAAAAGGACAACTCAAATAATAATGTGTGGAGGGATAAGATTTGTAAGAACTATACAGAAGACATTATAACATGTTATGGAAGAATATAAAAACAAGGCCTATATAAACCCCACCATGTTGGTATGGAAAGTCTCTGTATTATAAATGTAAGCCTTTTTGTGGTAATAAAGTGGTAATAAATTCAATGCACTTACAATCAACATTTTGATGAAGTTGTAAGAAAAACTTGAAAATTAATCTTTAAACCGTAAACAAATTTGAAAAGTAGAGAAACAAGAAGAACTAAGATAATTTTCAAGAAGACAAATAAGGAGAGACCTTATGACCAAGCAGGTCATATCTTAGCATTGACTCAGGGAGGGACAAGTAGATTATTGGGCAAAAGACTTGAGTATGCTTAGGAATCTGGTGCAAGAAAGAGGTAATTAGAAAGAATTGCTTGGAAAATGATGATATATTTAAAATGTTGCTAGGATAGTCCACATGGAAAAATATTAGAAACCTATCTCATATCAGCTGTATGCACACACACAGAGACACACACACACAGCAACATCTTAGAAAATGAAATATCTAAATGTAGAAAGGAAAACTATAATAGAGGAAATACAGGAAAATATCTTTACAGAATACTGCATAGTAATAAAAAATGAATGAACTAGATCTACTTCTTAAAATCACAATATTGTTTTTTTAAGCATCCATTAAAGCATGCGTATAATATGGTATAATTCATAGAAATTTGAAAAGACATGGAATAACACGACACATGAAGTGTCAGGCATCCATTTCCCTGTTTGCTGTTCTTTTCCTATTGAAAAAAGGTTTATCTTTCCTATGTTCCTTTTCCTGCAACCAAACTGCTCTATCTGGTCAAATGTATGCCCAGATTCTCAGCATACTTAGTGACAGATATCCAAGCACTATCAAAGGGCCCCTTCAATAATGCGCTGAGGATGCAGGTGATCAAGTGTTCTACTCTTGTCACTTAATATTTGTTTCATCCCTGAACTTTTCCTCTCCTACTGGGGCCCAATCTGGCATAGTATTCCCCACTTCCTCACTTGCTACAATTTAATTTTTACTAAAAAATACACATCATGATCTATGTGGCCCCAGTTTATCCAAGGATATTTACTCTTCCTCTGGGTTCTGTAACATAATAAACAACCAGTGTATATTACAAACTGTTTATACAAACTATTAATGAGTTTGTCTTTCAAAAATAAAATCTGGAGTCTAGTAATTTCCATGAGGCTGAGGATGCTGTGCATCACCTGATACCTGTCACATGCAGACATTTCTAGGATGAGGACCAGATAGACAAATCTTAATCTTTTATATTTTTTCAAAGTGTGCTTTGAAAGGAAGCAGTGTTCATAATTATCACAAAATCTGATAAAGAATGGCTTGAATAATTTGTAGGAATTAAATTAGTAAAGCTTTGGAAAACAATTTGGTAATATCTCAAAAATTAAAATTGTATACATCCTTTTTATCCAGCTATTCCACTTCTAAGAATTCATCCTTCACATCTCTCCACAGTATGTTTATAAAGATATGTGTGTGTGGATATTCACAGAAGAATTATGATGACAAAATATGAGAATGATGCTGACTAGGAGCAACGTAAGTGTTTGTCAATAGATAATAGTTTAATAAATTTTGTTTCATGCACGTAAATATATTGAATCAATTTCTGCAAGACATGTTTCTGGAATATTTATTGAACCTCTAGATTATTTGGGCAGCACTAACATTTTCACAATAGTTAATCTTCAATACATTAACACAAGATAGCCTTACATTTATTAAGATACTTTAAAATTTCTCTCAATCACATTTCACCGTTTTTCAATATAAAGTTCTGTGCATCCTTCCCACAACAGCTTTTGGGTTTATTAGTTCTACTGTTTTCTATACGTATAATTTTCCTTTTAAGTGATTATGTTCTTCTTTCTGTTTTATTTCATTTATTTTATTGTTTTCCTTTAGCTTTTTGTTAGGCCCTTAAACAATTCTTTTCATTTCTGCTGACAAAAGTGTTCTATACTTTGATGCTATGGATTATCCCCTGAGCACGGCTTCAACTGCACTCTCTAGGTTCTGATTAAAGTGGTTTTTATTTTTTTATTCCTAGAAACTCTTTTAGCTTGAATTATTTAAAAGGGAGTTTTGAAATTGTGAATTCTTTAAAAGGGTTTTTTAAATTACCAAATGGAAAGGTCTCTCTTCTCTTCCTTATTTTATTATTATTTGTTGTTATATTTTATAATTTTATTGCAATGTTTTCTTTCTTATATGGTCATTAGAAAAAGACTTTCTTTTATTATTTGCTGCTCTATTTTCTAATTTATTACAATGTTTTCTCTGTACTCAGTCAATTTTATGGTCATTTGAAAAGACTTCTGTTTACTGCTACCTTCTATTTTTCAGGGACTATAGTTTGATATATATTTATTAGGTATACCTTATTAATTATGCTATTGAGGTCATCTATCTCTCTGTATACACTCTGGTATATTTTATCTATCATTGTAGGATTAGGAAAATCCTACAATGTTTTTGTCTATCCTTATACTCGTAATTTTTTATATGTAAATATTATTTGTTGCAAAGATAAAGATTTATTGTTATAGATTATCTAGCATGACAAAGCGTCCATTTTAGCCTGTCTCATGATTTTTGGCTTAAATACTACCTTCTCTGATAAAAGTGTGTCCTGTTCTTCTCTTGCTTAAGCCCACTCTTTAATTTTTGCCTTTCTGTATCACTTTAGACATTACACTGTATTGTTTTATTCCACATAGTTTTGGATATTGCATTTAGAAAAAATAAGTGAGTCTAGCCCATTTTTTTATTGACGTATTTGTTTGGTCTTAGTTTGCTTATATTACTTTATGTTCTGAATGCAAAATATATTTCATTATCTGTTACATCTTATTTGCTTTATATTTTGTGTACAGTTCTGAATTTAGAACTGTATTTTACTTCTAGTAGCTGCCCTTTTTAAAGTATAAATTTATAGTTACAATTAAAATTATGCAACACATTGCCTTAGTGAAGTTTCTTTAAACAATATCTCATTTCCATTTGACAATTCTCCTTTCATTCCTCTCTCTTTTATCCATCATCTGATTGTACTTAATGATATCTTTTTTGTGCTTATCTTTGTATTATTAAGTATAATTGTTTTCTATCTCTTGATTTATCAACTTTAAAGAACACTCAACACTCAACCTTTTGCTATCACAGAAGCAGCAATAAGTGAACATACTCTGCTTCCACATTCTTTTCACTTTCTACGTCCAATTTTGCTACTTGTATCATGTATCAACATTTTTAGGGCCCCTGGGACTTTAAGGGGTAAATCCTTGATCCACTTTTTAAATCCCTCTCTGCACAACAGTGGATTAACAAACCAGGATCTGCTGAGTCATTCATGGTCCCCTCCACCCACCTTAGGTGGTTGAAATTGTTTTGACATCTTTTGTCCTCTGAGCTCACCTTTCTTCTTCTCTTTGTTCCTGTGTGTTTATACTCTTCTTATTCCCATGCTGTCATTTTACTAGCATTTTCAGAGCATTCAGTAAAACAAACATGCTATCTTCATTCTTAACCAGAACCCCCAAATAGCTCTTCCTTTTGAGAGAAAATGATTTGTAGTGAAAGTTGAAAAGAAGGATGGAAGTTTTACATGTTATATAATGTCTGTCATCTTGATGGAGGCTAGTAGTAGAAAATTTGGGATGGAGGTGTCACAAGACTAGAAACTGGAGGTGGGAGTAGAAATGATAAATATGGCCATGAAATCAGCTATAAAAATGAAGACTTCGTAGGTCCAACTGCTACATACATACATACTGCTACATACATACATATAGCAAGTACCAAGTGTCACATTGCTATAGAAAGTATCCAGAGGCACAGAACAGAGGTGGGGATGAAGACTCACTGGTCTTTACATATCAACCTAGTCACACCCTAGAAATAATTAGTTGACAATAGAGAACAATTCCACAAAGAACCCCTCCCCAAAAGATCACTACATCAGAACCATTTCTGTGCCAGAAAAAGGTAGTTCTCCTGCCCCTCTGATTTTGCAATTCCTCTTTTTCCTCTTTTCCTAATAATCCTGTCATTTTAAAATGTGACCTTTGCTGGCCTGTGTCTGTGTAAATGTCTCTCAGGTAAACTTGCTTTGTGCCCCTGAAAGGGGAACTCTGATAAAACTTCTTAGAGGTAACTCAAAGCAAATCAAAGACTCCGCTGACTAAACCCAAAAGCTCATAATTGACACCAGCCTTAGAAATATTTTTTTCCCTTCTAACAGCTATGCATTTGTTTTTCACAAAGAAACTTAGATCTTAACCTGCCTAGAAGTAATTCTTATATGTACAATTTAATTTTTCTATTGGGGTTCCTCATTCTGCAACATCGATGAAGACGGTACTTGCTGCTCAGTTCCACAGTGCCGCCTTAATTTCCCAACTCTGTGTATACATCAGTGTGGTTATGAGTGGTCTGTAGCCCCGCCCCCCCCATTGGGCTAATTGTGCATCAAAGGCACCTAGTTCAATTACTGGAGTTTTATAGTAAACCCTGATGTCCTATAGAGCAAGTTCTTTTTTCTCACCATATATATTTTCTTTAAAAATGTCCTGACTACATAGAATAGGGTTCTTGAAAGAAGTTGCTAGGATAAAAGACAATACATAATCTTAACCTTATGAAAAAAAAGTCTTGACTACAATTTGCTCTTTGTATTTCATATAAATTTTAGAGTCACTTTGTCAAGTTGTAGTTTTAAAACTAGGCTTTTGATTGGAATTACATTCCATTTATGATATCCTCCCCAAGGATCATCACTTGTTGGGTTTCCCTTAATATTATTCAATATTAAAAAAAAAATTCTTCTTAGAGAACTTATTCAACTTTGATAATCTTATTTATAGATACTGGGTATTTTAAAATACAATACAAATTATAGCTTACAATTTTTTCCTTTTCTGTTTATTGCTAATTTACAGATACACAATTAATTTATGTATATTAATTTGTACCTAGTTACCTTGTTATGTATTCCTATTGATTTTAATCATTTAGATTACATTGGTTATTTTATATACACAGTCATGATGCCTATAAATCATGGCATTTTTGGTGCTTCTTTTCTTATTCTGATGCCTTTTATTTCTTTCCCTTGCCTTACTACACTGGTTAGAATCTCTTACAAATTGGCAGAACTGATGAAACAGCCATCCTTGCCATTTTTCTTCTGATTTGAAAGAGAAAGCTTTTCATGTTTCACAATTAAGTATGATACTTGCTACTTTCTTTAAAGTGGGTATCATTATTAGAGTAAAGCAATTGCTTTTTATTCCTACTTTTCTAAGTATTTAAAATCATAAGTGAATATTAAACTCTATTTGATTTTTCTGCATCAATTAAAATGATCACATGATTTTCTTCATTGATAGAAAGAACATTTCCTCCTGTGGCATATATCATTGCTATAGATAGCATAAATAGAAATATATATTTTAGAAAAAGAGAACATTCTACAGAGTTCCTGATATTTTAGTAAAAGCATAACAGGCTTGAGCTGGGGTTGAGACACTTCTCCCAGATGTATTGGTACAGGCTGTTTTGGGGAAGGCCTTAACCATAAAATAGTTAAAATCATCTCAGGAATATGAAGATCATTTTGAAGTATATAAGCCATGATTACTTTAAACAGTTTTATTCATGGCTAATTTCCTGTCTATATTCCAGAACTATTTGTTGTTAACTCTTTCCCAATTTTACTCCTGCTGCACTTTCAGAGTAGGCCTTGCTGAAACTTCATTCATGCATGCGGCCAGCAAGTATGTTAATGAAGGAGAGGGAAGCCCATCTGTCCAGGTCACCACAGACCAATGAAATCACCCTCAGGGGCTGAGACCCAGGCATCAGTATTTTTTAAAAAGTCTCCCTAGGGGATTCCAACGCTCAGCCAAGGTTGGGAACCACCGATTAATAGCTCTTTAACGTTGAAAACCATAGGTGTGCTTATGAGATAAGCCCATAGAGTAGAAAACCAAATTGCACAAGATCAGATAGACAATAGGATTCAGAATTATCCAAATGGAGACCTGAGAGAATAAATTAGTCTACAAAGTGAAGGAAGGAAACAGAAATGAAGGCACAAGAATGGCATCAGAGCTACTCACTCGATTTTCTCTGGCATGTCACTCTGTGTCATGTACACACAATTGATCAAAATAGTGACTGTGATGAATATACTAAACCATCTGAGAGGCCTGTGTTAAGGAAAAGCTGAAAGTTGTGTATCCTTAATGTCATCTCAGATCACCTAGATGATTGACTGATTGATTAAATTCATAATCTTAGTGAAGATAGCTTTATGATCTTGTCACATAATAACTGCTAATATTTATAAGTGCCTATCCTGGGCTGATTACTGCATTATTTCTAATGCAACTGGTCGATAGGTGGACATTACATCTGGAGTAGAGAAAACAGGTTGACAGAGTTTAAATCATTTTTCCAAGGTCATAGAGCCAGTCAACCATAGTGCTGAGTCACATCTCCTTCTGCCTTGAAGTCTTTGCTTCACTGTGCAATTTGGATGGGAATTTCATTCAGCAAATGTCTCTTTTATTCACAAAGACAAAGTTCTGGGAAGGGTACAGTTTTGGGGGGAGTTAGTTATAATGTTTTTCTAACTTAGCTGAGATCAGGCACAAGGAAGAAATAGACTCTGGCTAGGAGTGACAGGAACAGGCACAAGAAAATGAAATCTTCCCTCAAGGAAAAAATCCCAAACAGAACTAGTCTGTAGAGAAGGACTCCGAAAAGCCAGTGAGGAAAGTGTTAGTGGAGAGGTTGGGGAAAAGGATTTCCAGAAGGGGAAGGAGACACTGAGGAGGAAGGCAAGTGGTGGGGGGCAAGGTTGGGAACTGATGGGAAGAGCTACTGATGTGGGTAGTCTAGATAAATTTCTCCTACTGGACATTTTTCACAGGACTAACTGGCTCCCTAACTATCACTTTCTAAAGAAAAACAAAGCTTGACAATATGCTTGACCTGCAGAGAAAGTGAACTGCTCATCTTTCATATTTTCAGTTTGAGCCCAAGTATTTAAATCTATTTTAGTTTTCTGTAAAATGCCTTTAATGTGCCCCGTTGTACAGTTACTTAGGAACACATCTATTTTAAAAAGGGAAATTCTACTAATTAAGCCACATTTTCCTGTTGATTTGCAATTAAATTAAGAAATGTGTTCACATGGGGGAAAATGTTAACCCAAGGATTAAATTAAAATCATATTTCCAATTGCACAAACCTTTAAAAGTAATATGATATATTAGGTACAAGATCACATGTGGAAATATCCATAGAACATTTAGTTAGAATTATAATTTTGGTGAAGTATTAATAACAACACTGAAAATTCCATTCCTTAAAGAGTATATTTGGGGGGGTTAGATCTACCTAGTTCCTGAGATTTAAATATATAAATGCAGACTTTTGTGAGGAGAGCTTCAAAAGCTTTTCTGTCTAATTGTGACTCCACAACATAATTACTTACCCATCAAATCTCAAGATGAAAAGGATTTTCACCGGTCACTTTTTAAAGGGGATTTTATATCTAATTAGCCATTTCTTACTAATCTAGATATATTTCAATGAGGATGCATGGAAAGAAGTTTGTGTATTGCTTATTCATTTAAAATTTTTATGGAATTTTATATATTTGATGACCTACTAAGAGAATACATTACCCTAATTCATCTCCATTTAGCAGCCTGCTTCCTTTCTGTTGATACTGCCTTACTGAGGACATGGGCTCCACCATTATCAGACTGTGTGCTAGTGGACAATATAGTTTATGTTTCCTAGTGTTAGTCTCATCCTCTATAAAATGTACATGCTAATCCTTTCTTCAGGGGTTTCTGTACAGCACTGATGCTTAGGAGGTATTTAGCAAATAGGAGCCTGCTATTCCATTAAATATCTTTCTATGGAACCAGACAAGCCAAGACAGAATTAAGAAAATATAATTCCCCAGTGGGAACTGGCCATAAAGAATTAATATGGAAGGGGGAAACGTAATGTAACTTCACTAAGCAGGACATTTTCATGCTCACCAGCTCACTGGGATGTCCAGCTACCCAAAAACACCCCAGCGCTGGGGAGAGAGCTCCATTTACTGGAGAAGAGGCTGGACACCATCTGTCAAGCAGTGAGGCAAAACTGTGCTTTCAAGTCAACCTCTGGAAGCCAGGGCTGAATTTGTCATTAGGAATTTCCAATTTGGATGGTCACCAAGTGAGATCCTTGGAAACCAAGCCAAAGTCTCTTTACTGTATTAGTTTGTCTTGTTTTGAAAAACAAACCCAAAATACTAAAGGTAACTTCTGAAACTAGTTAAAAGAGGTAATACATACAGGCATTTGACCAAGGTGCCTCTCACACAATGGCATGAACTCAGGTTTCTGACATTTGGCGATACCTTGTGGTGTTGGCAGTACTCTATTAATGTAGTCCTATTGTGATGATCTATACCCCACCCATTGTAGCTGCTATCATTGGCCTCTAAGAGGTGCTGTCCTGTTGCTCAATAAATGGCCCTTCTCCCACATGGTTAGCAAGCAGAGTATCCAACCTTGCCTAGCTCATCAGCCCACAGAACCTTAGGGACCTTTTACCATTTTTTATATTGTGCTGTCCCCATACCATGGTGAGAGTGTGCATGGGTGTATCAGCACCCCTCATAGAGGACACTTCTCAAATTGTGCACCCATGAGTATATCTAGACTAGTCTAGGTGAAACCAAATCCATCTGTGACACCTCCCTTTTTTGGGATATTAAAGACATAAACATTTTTTTGCCCATTTAATAGCCTTAATGTTACAGGATTTAACTGAAGGAAGGCTACTGATAACCTCTGAAGAAGGTACTGGACACAGTGGACAAGGCCTGATTGTAACATGTGGAAGAGACAACTGTACAAAGGATATGAATGGACTGACACTTTGATGGCTGTTCTTCTGATCGGGTTGAAAGGACTTAACAACCACAAGGCCCGAGTAGCACTAAATCGGGAAATGGTCCTCCCTTTGTTCAGTACCATGAATGTCTAAAACAAAACAAAACAGAAGGACCTCCAATGAGAAGCGTGCATCCCACACAGACATATTTTTGAGCATGAGTGGCATCATCAGCACATGAGCCGTCGTCACACTCCAAGTGGAAGGGCAGAGAGAGAAGCCTGGGGACTGAAAGCCAGATTCCCACCTTCTCAGCACAATCCACAGCCCGTGTCTGTGGCCCGTGTCTGAGAGTGCCTGATGGACAGAATATGTGCATGGGTGTGTGTGCATACCTGCACATATGTGTAGATATAATATGAAAGATCAAAATCAGGAAAATGAACACACCGGAAAGTACAAGCATACAATTCAGCAGCTGCTAGACTGATGACGCCATCCTCATCAATAGCCTTGTCTTTCATATTGTGTATTCACAAGATAATGTGAGAAAGACACGTGATATCTAAGAATATTATGGCATAATTTTGACCTCTGAACCCACAGGAAGGGTTTTGAGGACCCCTTTGAGACCACTGCCTTAAGTCATCCTGACATCTGACCCCATTTTGCTGCTCTCCTCTGCCCCTAGCTTCAAGCTCTGTGCTCCCCACTTGCGAACAGAGCATATCCATGAAGATCTTACACTGGAGCTTGTTCAAGGGAATAGCCACTTCAACCAAAAAAACTCCAAGGCCAAAGCCATCATGCTTTTAAGATTTGGATTTAATTAACCTCTACCATTAATATCATAAAGATGAGTGTCAAAAGATGTGAGTCTGTTTTTCATTAACTGAGTCTAGCTGACAGCAATATCACCCAGCGTGCCGAGGACTCTCTGGGCTGGGTGGGGCAAAGACTTCCTCTCCCAGAGCTGAGAGCAACGTTCCAGCCAGGAGGCCTTACCCGGTATGTGCTGTAGAAGGGGTCCAGGTCCTCCAGGGGCTCCCCAACCAGTTCTGCTGGGAGCTCACCATAGAACTTGGGCAGCTGGTTGCAGGCTTTCAAGTCCAGTTGGGGCCGAGGTTTCTCTTCTTTGTTCTTTAGCTCCCTGCGCTTCTGTTTTACTTTCTTTGTTCCCTTCTTGGCAGCAATTCGCTTTTCAATCTCCAACAGGGACTCGGGAGTGAATTGACGAAAGTTGGTAGTTTCCAGGGACCCAAGGGGGAATTCCATCTTCTCATTCTTCTTCAGAAAGAATTCTTATGAGAGTGAACATAACCACAGAGAGGTAACAACCTGCGCCCTGGCCCTCTCCCTCCCACGCCTCCCAGTCCAGGGATAGAACAACTCTCCCAACACCTGTTTTCCTTCCGTAACTCAACTGGCCCAGGGTCCCACTGTTCCTGCAGGGTTCTCGATATTCTATTTATTCCGTCCTACTCCAGCGCCTCATCATGAGCTTCTATGCCATTGCTCGTTCATCTCTCACCATTTTCACTTTACCTCATTCTGTAACACACCTGCTCCAGCGCCACATTCAGCCACACTGCCCTCTCCTCATTCACTCCCACTGAGCTCAGCACTCTCCTCTACTCACCTCAGGCTTTGGTTCCTTGTCTTGAGTCTCATCCCACTTTCTGACTACAACCTTTTATTTACTGATATATTTCAACATTTCTTGTCTTACTGAAATCCATGTGGATCTCACGGTCTGAATACTTCTCTTGAGATCCAGATCAGATACCCAGAGTCCACCATTCTGACCACACCCTTGCCCTTATCTTTATCTCCATCCTCATCCTAAATACCAAACAGAGGCCAATCTAGGTTAATCAAATTCATCTTTCTCTGAATATAGATGCCTGAGGAGTGGTAGGGAACATCAGTGCTGCCAAGAATCATGGTTCCTGAGCCAGGAGTTTTTTCTAGTACTTTTTCTGTCTTTTTCCTATTTCCCCTTGCAGTAAGCCAGTGATGATTTCTCTGGTTCCTGGAGAAAATACAACTCTCTCAAATTCCTGCCTCCAAACCTGTGACTTACCTGCATCTGTACTTTTCATCTCTCCCTCCTGACAACAGGAAGGATATCATCCCTAATTCAGGCTTAAAACATTCTTTCCCCCTGCTTTGGGTCTTATCCCACTCTTCTCTCCTATTTGTCTACTGTCTCCTATCATCATTTTTAGATTCTCAAACCTACTTCAACTTAAAACACTTTTACGTGACTCACAGCCCATCGAGATCTTCCTTCTTCTCTCCCAGTGCCTACTGAGTTTCATGAAGAACCCTCATCGCACCCTCCCTGGTAACTCCTTAGGATGAGCAGCTTGGCTTCTCTGTCCACTATCTCACAAGAAAACCTTCTTGTGAGAACAACAGAGACTGTCACAGGCTAATTTGAGGGGAAACTTCTCAGTTCTTCTCTTGATTGTCTTAATGTCCATTTTGGCCACTTCTTCCTAGAAACACACATTCTCTCCTTACTGCTGAGTTATATTCTCTTGGGCTTGATAATTTTCTTTCTCCCAATCTCCTCTTCCTTACTTTTTCACATATATAACTGTGAATCTTGAGACTCTCTAGTCTTTTCTTATATTTTTGAATAAATGACAGTAACAATAATATGTTCCAGACTCTGGATGAAGCAATTTGTGTGCATTATTGTCATGATCATCACTATATTTTATGAAGTGTTATCTCCAAGATATAAATGAGAAACCAGCATTGTCATGTAGACATTATGTTACTAGTAAGTGGCAGAGCAAGCACTCAGTTGTGGTGTGTCTGATACAATCTCCTGCAAGCATTCCTCCATCCCTATAGATTTGATCCTTACCTTAATGTAGTAGTCTTCATCTCAGTCTCACCATGTCCTTGGGGCAGCAACCCTCATATTACTTCTCCACTTGAGTGCCTCATGGACACCTCAAACTCAGCATACCCTGAACTAACTTATCATTATCTCTCCCTTTGGAATATTTCCCACTACCTCCCTTTCTATATCTGCCCCTCCTTTAAAACCCTTTCCCTCTGTAAATGGCCCACCTAGCCTATTTCTGTGCCCACTCACAACCTGGGTGTCAGCCTTGTGTCCTTCCTTTTTAATTCCCGTAAACAATCAGACATGCGATGCTATTGATCCCATCTCCTTTGTATATTCTCTCCATATCACTAACCTCTCCATCACAGCAGTGGCCAGCCACTGTCATCCTTATGAGCACCAGTCTTTCTCTTCTCTAACTGTAACCAAATGACCTTTCTACAATGCAGACCTAATTCTATTCCATCCTATTTAAAATCCTTCTAAAGTATCCTACAACACTTAAGACAATCACTAGTTTGTGAGCCATACCACCTTTTTTAGTTTCTCTTTGAATGTTACCCATTCTTTTTCACCCTAAGACCTCTCCATATTTTATTTCTATTGCCTGAAATTATGCCTACACTTGCTTTGCTTCCCTAGCTTGATAAGTCAATCTCATTTGATAGCTCTTCCATTTCTGATCCTTTGTGAAGTTTCTCTTAAGAGTCCTGTTTCATGTTCCCATAACTTGCTGGACTTTTCTATAAACTTCTGATTTGTAATGTCCATTTGCTTTTCTATTTTGTTCACTAAAGTGTAAGCTCACTGAGGGCTGGGAACACATTTACCACACTCAATTTTTATTCTCTAGACTCTACTACAATGCCTGGCATTTTGTAGATACTAAATAGAAATTGAGCGAATACTAGTAATTACAGGGTTCAGAAAATGAAAAGCTAAAGAGCATTTTGCTTAGAAAGTGAAGCAAAAACCACAGATCCAATCAGAGGAATATAAGGAAACTTAAGAGATGACAAGTCTAAGGACTTTTTAAGGCAGCACAAGTTAACCACCTGGCAAAAGGTAGTGGTTGACTCCAACATCCTTACAGCAGAGACCCAGCTGGCTATCATCAGTCCGAGCTCAATATGTATAGGAAAGAATGCCCTGCTTGCTACTGTCCAGTCTCCTATGTACTGTGGTCCTGAGAGGAGCCCTATTCTACTTGACACTCACTCTTTTTCTTAATGCCCTCTTAGATTTCTCCTCTTGATGACTCAACAGCGGATGACTTAAAAATAGTTCTTTGGACCCTCCCTGGTAGTGCAGAGGGTTAAAATGCAGCACTGCAGAGCTAGCCACAGACACTTCAGTGCAGGCTCAAACCCTGGTCCCAGAGGTGACCTCTTCTGACTGCCCACTGCTCCTCTTAGCAGTGTATTTTGTCAATTTGTCTGCTCTGCTCCCCATTTTTTCTCTGGTGAATCCTCTCACCACCCCTGCACTTCTGGCATGTACCCCAGTTCTGTATGCATAAATAAATAAATATATTTTTAAAAATAGTTCTTTGCCCCCATGAGCCTGCAAAATTCTGATCTAACATACGGTTTCTAAGGCTGCCATGCAGCATCTCTGGGGTCCTAGTCCACCACAGGCCATGTAAAGGCTGGAGGGCATCCCAATGACTCTAGGATTTGTCTGGGCTGCAATATTCTTAGGATGTTTGACGTCCTTAGGAATAGTCTGAAAGTAGACAGGGTGAATTGTCATCCTAGGTAGGTAGAGCAGAACCTATGGGGAATTTCCCCCACTTACTCTGGGGAAACTAGATTTGAAGCCCAACCACCGAGGTCTCTGCAGTGATCGCTGGCTCTAGGACCTGAGGATACTGTTGTTTTCCAACCTTCTCTAGCACAGTGATCTTCAGATGTCAGGCCATACTCTGGTGCTGGGCTGTCTGCATCACCTTCATATTGGGAGGATGGGTTAGGAAGTAGATTCCAGGACCCCAATGTGAAGATTCAGATTCAATAGGTCTAAGGTAAGACTCAGGAAGCTGTAATTTTTAAGTTCTTAGCTGAAGTTACTAAAGACATTCTACCTGTGAGAGGCACTGGAAGCCTACAACTGGGGAAACAAGGTAAAACGGTAAGGTTATAGGGTCTGATGAGATCTATAGCTTTGATGAAAGTCTTCCTGGATTCTGGAGGCAGATCTGTTGCCAGCACTGGGTGTTCAGGGAAGAAAAGAACTGGCATTAAGTATTGAGTATACTTAAGTATACTTAATACTTAACTGGCATTAAGTATTTCTTGTGCAGCTACCATTCTAAGAAGCCCTGAATCCTTAGTTTGGTGGGTGTTTCTTGGGACTCTTCCCTTCTCTTATCAGCATAGGGTCACAGGTGGCCAGAAACTTCAGGGGCTTACACTGAGGGGATGGGAACAGAGTGGAATTTGCTGTTGCTGAGTAGCAAATTTCGATAGCTATATGCCCTGTGTCTGGAATGTCTAGCCCCCTGCGTCTCCTCTGCATGGGCTGTGGAAGCTTCCTAACTTGAATTTCTGAATCTCAGTAACCAAGCAGTTTCTCAGAGGGTACAAACATCAACTGAAGATGATAGAACAGATAACAATTTGTAATTTACTTGGCTATGTAAATAACTGTTGTGTCTTTGACTAAGATAGGTGGTGTGTAGAAAAGTCAGAAGACTCAGGCTGCTAAATGGAGAGAGATGTGAGTAAGGGTGCAGATATTAGGCAAAAGGTCCTTTCTCCCAGCTGTTCTCAGCAGGAAAAATATTTCTCCGATCATCCAACAGACTGAGTTGATCAGAGATAGCTAAGGCTCATGCAAAGAATTATTTAAAACATCAACAGTGGGCATAATTACCTTTTAATTTTCATAGAAACCCTGAGAGTAGATAGAAGGTATTTTCTTAACTACAAGAGAACCAAGAACCAGCAAGGGACTGTGCTTCCCATAGACTATAAATACACTAATGGGGCTAACTGTCTTATCTCTAATTCTTTTAATTCCTTATCTGGTGGGCTAGAGCAGTTTTGAATGGGGAATTGTTAGAGAGTCTTGGGGTTTAAGAAAGTCAGGGACTGGTCTGAGTGCACTCAGATTTGGTGAAGTTTCAAGGGTCTTCAGTGAAGACCCTTTTGTCCTATATAACACACTGAGACTCTAAGTAGTCCAATAGAGACCTTTCCCTACTAATGTAACATTTGGCTCTGTATGGCAGGTATGGTGCTGGCAAACATGTAATTGTAGCTTTTCCAGAGCCTGATTAGTAGGAAAAAGTGTCAGCCACCATCCCTTGTGGAATTGCATCTTCTCATGCTATCATCTACTCACAGACAATTCAAATTACCATCTGGACCTTCCTTCTGAGCTAGAATCCACTAATCCACTGCCATGGGACACATCCCTTTAAATTATCTATGGACACATCTAAACATCATTGACTCCCATTTCTCTTCATCTTCTCTTTCCTACATCTCCCCCTCTTTTATGCTCCCTATCTCAGTAAATTGAATATCCAAGATATTTAAGATTGATAGATAGAATAGGTAGATAGAAACCTAGAGGTCCTCCCCTATGTCAGATATTGTTTCATACTCTGGGAATATAGCAGTAAACACACTATGGATCCACAAACTTTGGAAGCTTAAATGTAGCACTGGGCCTCAGCCAACTTTTCTGGCCACTTTCCCAGACAGGCACTTTCCACAGGAGGAAAAAAGACTGAAGTTATGAAGACAACATGAATAGTCTGGAGTCACGTTTGAAACATAAACCTAAATTTATCTCAAGCCTCGACCTTACACCTACATTCAAAATTCTTACAGTCAATTGTCCACCTATTACCCCATATGTGTATGCTTGAGAGATGTATATAAAGCTTAGCAGTTGATATTTTTACCCTAAATGTACTTTTCCCTTGTCTTTATTCCAACAAATTAAAACATCATCCTTCTAGTGGCTCAAATCCCAAGACTTGAAACTTTGGAATTACCCACACTTTCTCTCTGTCACATCTCCTTTTCAATCTCTCAAAAAACTTTGAATGGCCCTTACTTTGAAGTAGAACTAGCTACTTGTCTTCCAGCCTCTGCTCCATAGTGCAAATCACGGGGACCCACCTCCATGGATACTCCCTTGGTCTATTTCACCATCATCTTTTTCTTGGACTGTTATTGTATCTTCTTAACAGGTCTCACTGCTAGCATTCTCACGAATCTTTACTACCTACACCTTTTGCCACAGTGACTCCTTAAAAACCCTGATTTGTATTCTCATAAACCTCATCTCTCAGCTCATCTCACTCCTTCTCTCCTTTGTTCACTGGAACCCACTCTAATTAGCTGACCTTGCTCTTTCGTGGGCATGCCAAGTACACTCATACATTAAGGCTGAACTTGCTATTATTTCTGCCCACTTATAACCACACGGCTCATTCAAATATCACCATATTAGTGAAGCCTCCCCTAATCATCTTTTTCCAAATAGCAGGCCCTGACCACTCTTTATCCCTTTATCTCTCTTCATTTTTCTTCATAGCGCTTTTAATCAGCTAATATTTTAACTTGTTTTCTAGCTATTTCCTTCATCAGGATTGTGTGCTCCCTGAAAATATGGATTTTTGTCTGTTTGATTAACTGCTGAAGAAGGTAAAGAGTAAAATAGTTGTGGTGTAGATAAATGAATAAAAGGAATGAATTTTGAGGGGTCTTGAGGGAATGTGCATCGGCATACCGTAGAGCTTTCCATCTGCCACCAGGACTGAGTTTGGGGAAAATGGAGAAGAGAAGAGTAAAAACATTTGAATGGTGGGACCAGTGCAGGTTGAAACAGACCATGTCCTGTGTTACCAGGAAAATATTACCTTTTGTTTATTCATAAAATAACTTATGGTTCCCCAAATCCACTCTGATTTGGACAGAAGTTATTCTCCAAGGTGGGAGGAGAACAATAGGGCTGAACTTGGAGGACTGTGGGAGTGGAGAGCACTGAACATTTAGAGATGCTGTGGCCAAAAAGGAAAAACAAGATTATGCCAGTGTCACAGAAGCAGGAGGAAGAAAAGTTTTAAGAATGGCTGAGTCTTGTTCTAGTTGTAGGAATGGTTTTAGTCGAGGGACTTAGAGGGAGTGGGAATAAGGACATGGAATGGAGAGGATGTGAGTAAGTTGCTTGAGTTGCTGAAAAAGGATGGTTGGGATATTGGTGTAACCGAAAACATGGCTAAATTATAGAGGGTAATCCTTATAATTACAAGGGGTACCCAAAGAGCAGGGTAATGATAATGAGCTGTTTTAGATTCCACTGCCATGACTAGGCTGTGTGGTGGGTTAGGCAGCATGTTATCAGGATGTCACAGGCCTGAGTGTGCTAAGACTTTCACAGTTCTGAATGGATTGATCCTGAAAAAGGAAAACAACCTATTGGTATAGCTGAATGGCATTGAGTTATACATGGTGCTGAGAGAATGATTAGGCTCTCTAGTTCATGGAATATGCTGCAAGTTCGCTTTATCAATGAGATGATAATGGGGGAGTAGAATCAAATGCACTGATTTGGGAGGATGTGGTCAGACTAGTCAAAATTTAGAGAAGTAACATAAATGTTAGCATTTTAGATAGTGATGCTAACATGAGTCTAGTTGAGCTGTCCACTCTCCCCAAAATTTTAATCAGTAGTCATCTGATTGGAGCAAATGGGCATCGAGCATATGAGCAAGCTGTCCAGGGAAGAGAGGACATTTGAAATAGCTGTGCTATTGGGAAAGTGTAACAAGCTGTTAGTGGTGTTGAAAGTGAGACCACATTATCATGCTGAGTTGTCCTGGTAGTAAAGCAGTGGAGATACGAGAATTTTTGCTGAACATAATTTAGTGACAAATGATTCAGATAAATTACACAGCTAATCTTCTGGCCAGGGCTGGAGTAAAATCAAAGTATTGACAGTGTGGAGGAAACGTCATTCATTGTTTATGCTTCTGAAAGAGACAGGCAGTGTCTGGTGTAGCCTTGAACTTACACAGTGCTGAACAAGAAATGTTCCAGTGGTTAAAATCTGAATGTGCAAGACTGAAGTGTTGAGAATGACTGAATTTCTGTGGGAGTTAAAGTGGAAGAAAAGTAATTCAAAAAAGAAACACATAGATGAAGAAAGTGGATGAAGAAATGTTTTTACTCTTCTCTTCATCACATGGAGAAGAAAGTGACTAAAAAATCTCCGTCTACAGGTCAAAATGAAGTTGAAGAGGAGGAAGACTTTTTTTTCTCAAAAATCTTCCCCAACACTTTGATAATGGGATCAGAAAGAGAGAAAAGATTTTGACATTGAGGGGAAAAAACAAATTCCTCATCACAAGATCTGAGTGTTATGCACTCAGAAATGAAGGATGGTAGGTTGCATTAGCTCCAAAGACTTTGTATTATGGTTACTCAAAAGCAAAAGACCTAAACAAAAAATCCAGGTAGCATCCAGGGTTTGGAAAGAGGAAACTTGAGTCCTGGCAATAACTGGGTCTTTTGAATTCTTTGACCCTCATATTTAAGGTTTATGAACTTAAGATGACAACTTCTGTTCTGCTTATCTGACACTGTTGTAGGAGAATAAAATAATGTATGTGAAATTATTTTGTAAGCTGAGTGCTATACAATAGCATAATATACACTTTAATATTTCACATTTCACATGTGACTTAATCACCAATAGCCTTTTAGTCTATGTGAATTCTACACCATTACCTCTAAGCATATAACTAAACATATGAGATCATTTACAATTAAACACAATGTATAGAACACATGATGTTTGCATTTTTTCTTCATTCCCCCACCTTTATTGTATGAATTCTTTTGACTATGATTCAGCTACCCAAAATAAGTGTTTATTTCATGAGGCAAATCAAATTCCCATAGATTCAGTAATTTGAAAGAAGTTCATGCTGTGCATAGTTATTTTTAAAATATACAGAATTTTAAAACATAGAGAATTGACTTATTTTCTTTCTATTCCTAATACCCTCCTCCAACAGAATTTCTGTCCTATTCAACAGGACTCTGTCAGATATGTTATTGATAGACCTTCAGAATTCCCACGAGAGGGGAACTGAAAAACACTTTTAGTCCTTCAAATATTTTAAACTGTGACTTAGCATGCCCAGGGTTATTTATGTAAGTCAAAAAAAATTTTTTTTT
>NW_004567105.1:67365544-67427237 GCF_000260355.1 Condylura cristata | reverse complement strand
CGTAAGTCAAAAATTTTGTAAGAATAAAGGGTAATCTTGAATATTAAGTTCAAGAATATTCAAGATCATTCTATAGATAATTCTTGGCCATTTCTAAAGTCCTGAGAGACAGTAGAATTTAGACAGTCAGTTTTGTAACTGATGAAGTTTTTTTAAGGATGCTGAGGTCACAGATTCATTTCAGTGACATAATACCACACAGGAACACGCATGACAAATGCATTCTTTAATGCATGTCATTATTACTCAACTCACTCTAACACAGCTCTCCCTGTGCCTTTCACCAAAGACTTTACTAAGCTGCAAATGACCTCTGGGTGCCACATACAAAGTTTTAGAGCTGTATTTATTTGACTTGTCAACAGGATCTGACAGTTAGCAACTCTGTTTTTCTTGAAACCCTCTCTGTTCCAACTGAAACTCCATGGAACACTTCTTTCCTACCTGGCCATTAAATATTGGAGCTTCTTGGGTTTCTTACCCAACGCTCTTCTACATCCTGCCTCACAGAAATCTAATCTTCTCCCATGGTTTTAACTTCAAACCTTCTTTCTGTGCCAGATCTGACCACCTGCCTGCTCTTTTTTAGATGTCTCCTCTGCCTAAATTGGCTTCTCTCCACATATGCTCTAACCACCACATTCCAGCCAGTTTTTACCTGGCCTCTGCTTGCTTATTACTTGGTCTCTCTGCATACTGTTTTGCCTACATCCATAGCTACCACCATCATCCTTTTAAAATGTAAATTTTATCATATCACTCCTCTGATTATGCCTTTCAAAGGTTTCCCAGATTTATCAGACAATGTCAATTCATTCACCTAACACATATGGCCTGGAATGACCTGGGCCCTGCCCATCACTTCTTTCTACATCATTCTCCCTGGCTTTCCTCTCAGGGGTTACTCTGTGTGTGTGTGCGTGTGTGTGTTTTCCAGTTACTCAAATTCATCAAGTTGCTTTCTGCTTTAGTAGCATCACATGTGCATTTTTTTCCTCTCAATAACACCTTTTCCATCTAGTCACCCTGTCTGGCTTCTGATTTTCCTTCATTTGTCTTAAATATCACTTCTTCAGAGTGATATTCAGAGCCTTTTCTGACCCTCTGGACAAGGCTTGTTTTCTGTTAGTCATTTGCATGGCATCCTGTATCATCAGGGTAAGAGTTTGTTTCAGTAGTAATCTATTCAGGGTCTGCTTCCATGTTGGCAAGTAAGCTCCCTGATGCCAGGGACCATGTCTATTCCCCCCCTACACTGAGGAGAATGTGACAGATACATGTGTCTGACAAAGGTTATTGAGTAAACAAAGACAGCCACTGTCCAAGACAGATTATTTTAAATGAGTGTATGCTGTGACCCAGGATTGCTTGTTCAGTTTAAAGTCACAGTTGTCAGTGAGCCTGATTTGATCAGAGTGAAAGAGCTTGTTCCACTCCTCAGTGCTGATGAATATAATTGGGTTTCTCTGGTATAAAAAGAGGAACCTGGAGATGTACACAGAAGCAAAAAGAATAAAATAGGGAGAAGAGGCCTGAAGGAGAATTCAACAATGTCTACTAAGTCAGACTCATTGCCATGCGATGGAAAGCCCCATGATTTGGGAGTGGGGAGAACTTCGTTCATCCTGGACCTGCTGCTGACTTGATTTCTGATGTTGACTATGTTTGTTTTTGTCTTTTCTTTGTCCCTGAAAAGCAGTGCACAAGAAGATAAGAAAATGATCTGAAGCTTCATTTTTTGGGGGAGCTCTGGTACCATGTGAGCCTAGAAGTAAGACTATTGCTTTGACTCATTCCGATCCTGAGCTCATGGGAAAACTAAAGCTTGATCTAATTAAGGGTTGGATAGGTTCTGTGAAACAGGTTGACTTTGCAAAAACAAACATCAGGACTGACTGGGTTGGTCCTCCATCTGGCAGAAATATTTCTCCCCAACACAACTGGTCTGTTCAGTTGCCTTCTGGAAGCAATTCCTGAAGGAATAAGAGAATTCCCTTTTATATTGACTTTGGTTATAAATTTCTAGGAAATAAGATCTGTATTCTTGTGACAACAGACCAAAGCGAATATGGTTTTGATACAGGCTGGCAAGGAGTACTAAACCTGGCCATCAACACCGCCTAAATAGTTTACCAGTCACTGTCGAGTTCTTCACCTGCACGCACAATTGCAAGTCCATTCAGGCTCAGGGAACAACAACAAAGGGTTTTATTTAACAACCCAGGGAGAGTCCGAGAGTTACCGAGGCATATAATGGCCTTTACCTCACCCAAAGCCATGTCCAATGTTTTCCAGTCCTGCCCAAAAGTAATTAAGGTGGCATCTTCTCCCCACTGAGGATGCAGAGCTCCTCTCTAGAACAGAAGGCCACGTATCTAAAACAGCATCTTCCTGCCACCGCGAACTTGAAGCGGCCAGACTATCGACCAGATTCTGACTCACAGAGTCAACAAAAGATACAACAGATGCTTTGTGAGCTGCTAGGCTGTCCCAGCACAACACTTGAGAAGTAGCGGCTGAATGACACACAAGAGGCTGCACTCACGCATCTCAGCAAGATTCCTGGCTCTAGGTCTCCATCTTCTCCTCCAAGCCACAAAAGCCTTCTAAAAGATCAGCATGGTGGGGTTCCACATCGGCTAACCCCAAATGCTAAATTACAAAGTCTGCCCCCGGACCCATTTGCTCTCCATTGTACTACTTAGCAGTCACTCCACCCCACTTTTTGGCATTTTTCCTGGGCTATTGATCCTCACCAGTAAACCCCCGTTCAGGGGGCACCACCTGTAACAGTGCTTTGGCTTCAGCCACCAAGTACAGTGTTGTGTCTCTAAGGCTCAGGATTTTTCTCTTGAAATTGCCTTAGGCTAAAAGTGTTCCGCTGAGTTGCTGGAGGTTGTAGTGTAAATCCCCACTCTACCAAATATTCATACTTTTGTTAGTTTTTTTTCTGTAATTGTTGAAGTTTTACTGTGCATTTAGTATAATTAGGTGGTGTAGGAGATAATGTGATGTGGAGGAAAGGGTATTGGGCTAGAAGTTAGAAGAACTGGAGTCTTAGTTAAGGTTCTCTTACAAGCCCGATTCAGGTTTTGGGTATTTTCTTTCTGCATTTCAGTTTTCTCATCTAGACAATGAGGGGACCATTATGGGTGTATACTGAGGTTCTTCCATCTTGTTGCAAAACAAAAGTTATGTCTCTTGCTTTGGAAAATTTTTAATCTTCTTAGGGAGAAATTAAAACCTCACAAGTAGGAAATGTCTAGAAAAATAAACAAGGGCTAAATTATTTGGTTCTGACTATGGAGTTTTAAGCAAAAAGACAAGTGCCTCAAAGTAATTGAAGGCAGATGAGAAAAGCTGGCAAAAGCTTTTCTCTGGAGGAAGGTGATGGTAGATTGTTTTTTGACTGTAGGTGTCATGATCTCCAGCTACACTACCTGAAAGAGGCACACATGTAGTCTGCATTCTACCACCTTAAAGTACATACAAATGTATATCCAGGCTGAAGGCCCCCTTCTCTGAGTCTGGCTTTAGTTGAACATTTCCTAAAAGCTGGGGCACCTCTAGGGGCCCCCTGTCCATGAGGCAATTCCATGACTGTTAATCTCCTTCTTACACATTAATTATTTTAGAGCCAACATGTTTCTCTTGAACAATAATCCTCCTTTTCTTTAGCTAAGGCTCTAAAGAAAACATATGCAAATTCTGACAGGTAGAAATGGGTTTTGGACAAGGTTCTAAGGCAAAAGCTCTGTGACTATTATATAAATGCCAACCCAATATAAAGCAGCTCATCAGTTTAGTTCAGAGAAGCAAAGGATACTCAAAAAAATCCTGCGCTGCTACATAGAACCTGACATTGAAGGAATCTGCCTTTTGTCCACAAGTCACACTCTGATTTGATCCTCAAATTCTGCTGCCAACTGGCAAGTTCTGGCCAAAATAGTGTATCTCCTTTTAGATTATTGTTTAAATGTCACTTCCTCAGAGAGGCCCTCCTTGATCTTGTCTTTCTAAATTAGATGATTCAAGATGACCACTCAGAGAATCCTGTTCTTCTCTGAAACTTCTCACAATTTATATTATAATCACATCTCTTTGTGTGTACACCTACTATCCATTCACCCCCATATACCATGGGCTCTCTGAGGGCAGAAACAAAATTTGTTCTGTCCACAGCTCTGTGTGCCCAGCGCCTGGCATAGGGTAAAGCATAAAATATCGCCATTAGATAAAAATTGCGTCTCAGTGAATCAGTCACTTTTAAAAAACTACGTAGTGGTTCAGATCTTTTGAAATGCATTGTGTGGTTGCATCTTATATTTGAATCCTCTAAATTTTTAATAAATTTCAATACTTATCACATCTCTCTGCCCATACAATAAGGTATTTTCTATTGGTTAAGTAGCCAATATGTAGAAAGGCAGTACAATGTAGTGGTTAAGGTCTCAGATTCTGGAGCCAAACTGTCTGGATTTAAACTCCCCACTCTACAAATTTCTAGTCAAGGGATGTAGGGAAGTTTACTTAACTTCTCTGTACTCAGTCTGCTCATCTATGAAACAGACATAATAATAGTATGATGAAGTAATCATGAGAATAAAATGAGTGCTTAAAACAACTAGAAAATAGGGTGCATTATATTAATTAGCTGTTAATATTGTTATTCCCTGAAGAAACAAAATTATTAAATATTATATAGTCTGTCCGATTTCACATCAAACTATACAGTCTCCCTGAAGGACAACCATCTCTAACTGATGGATGGAAAATCTGAGACCTAGGCAGATAATGAGTCTTGCCAAAGAATTTCATCTAAAAGGAAGTGCCTGGAGTCTCCAGTGCTTTCAGTTTCCACAGGATTCGCTTGCTACTGCCCCCCACAGATTCCCACAGTGCTCTGATTCCCATAGAGCTAGGACTAGAAAAGGTTGAAGTGGGAGACACAGTGTCATGTGTAAATGAGAACTGCTGAGCCAGTGAGCCAGCCGGGACATCAGAGCTCCTCTCCCCTTGGTGACAGCCAGGCACTGGGCAAAGAACCCAGGCAACTCTCTGAATGTCCTGATTCGCCTCTGCCTACCTGCTGACCAGTTTAGGGTGGCCAGCGGCCTCTAAATACTGTTTGTTGGCCCTTGCTTGGTGTGTGGCCATACACTGAGCCAGTGGAGACTTTATTTCTTAATTCATAAGTTAATTTGTTTAAAAACTGAACAACAACAAATCTAGGTCATTACAATGATCTCATCTGCCTAGAGGGTAACTAATGAACATATTAGCACTGATTATCCCTAGGAAATGTCACTACAGGTGATTTTTTTAAAAACAGGGGGATAATGCACAAATCATAATATCTAAAGTGCACTTACCTTAAATTTATAGTTTGATTTTTTTTTAAAAAAATCACAAACACCTGTATAATCAATATATAAACCAAGATAACCAAGGTTAAGACCAAAGTATAGAACATTCTCTGTACCTCCAGACAGCTCCCCATGTCTCTTCTCAGTGGCTCCTGCCTCCACATGGACATAACCACTGTTCTGATTTCTGTCATCAGAGTCAGCACCTTCTAGTTGTCTCTGACCTTCGCCTCTGTCACCATGTCTAGTGCACAGTGACCCCTCCCTCTTCTCCATCCATCTAAAACACATCTACTATTCAAGGCTCTCTCATTTCCACTCTCCCTGAAGCATCCTCTGGTTTGCCCAGCAGGTCAGCATTGTGAGCATCTCACATAACAACAACAACAATAATTATAATATCCCCTGAGTTATAATAATATAACTGCTTTTCCCTAGGACTGTGTCTAATGTGTCAAATCCAGATCTACTGGTACATTCATGCCGGGCTTTGAATGCTTCAGCCCTTCTGCAGAGTGGGAACAAAGTGTCTCCAACATGAACCCCCTCCCCCACCATGCCCTGGGAACCAGTCGGTGTCCCCATGTCCCACAGTGGGCAGTGCACCTGAGGCCCTGTTCTTTGTGCCAGCAACCAGCTATGTGACCTTGAATAAGTCATTGAAATGAAAACTTTAGGCCTCAGTGTTTCTTATCTGTAAAATGAGGGCATCAGATTAAGACTAGGAATAGCAGCTAACAGGCAGAACTCAGCCTTTTAAACATTCCCCAATTTAAACCTTGTAGTTGTCTTGTAAAAGTGGTATTATAATGGCTAATTTTGAAGAAACAAAAGGATAGGGGGAGAGTTGCCTAACATGTTAAATAGCAAAATCACAGAGCTGGGATGCTAACCAAGATCCAGCTCAGTGCACTGGCTGCGCTTGCAACCAGTTTTCTATACCTGACCATGGTCACTGTGACCTGCTCTTCCAAACAGGTTCTTAAAACATGGCTCTGGTTCTCTTTGGGAATTCAGTGAAAAGCATGAGTATAAATAGCAAGGTAAAAAGAGTGACCATGGGCTCTAGTGGGAAGGGTAGACCAGAGCGACATTCTCCCAAGAATAAAGAGTAGAAGCCTCTCAGAGCTGTTGCCATCAGGCAAGGGAAAGGACCCAGTTGTTCTAAAGGGCCGTGGGGGAGAGGGGAAAAGTTGTCATATTTGAATCTTCTTCACGCATGATCTGGACACTAAGCCATTTTTTAATTTAAGAAGCACTATCGAGCTACTCATGTGTACATTAAAAGAAGTCAGACCTGCTGCTTCTAAACTCACTGTGTTGAGGGAGAGACAAAGGGAAGCACCCTCAAATAAGAGACTTGTGCCAGGCAAATAAGCATCTAGGAAGAGATGGGACAAGAGCAGGGAAAGGGAGGGAGGACCCGGGTGTTACAGGAGGTGCAACCATAACTTTGCAGGACAGAAAGTAATGAAGCAGAAAGGGAGAGGCTAGTGTGTAAGAATGCAGGAGAAAGGGCGTAAGGATGCTAGAGGGGAGGGGTCATGTTGCTCACGTAGGTTCAGGAGGCATGGACTCCAAGTTCCTGGTGTTGCTCTATCTGCAGAACTCTAGGACTCACCTGTTCTGAGAGAGGGGTGCTGATAGGCTGCTGCTCAGAAATGAAGCTGAGGTCTCTGGGGTCTTCTTGACTTGATTAGTCTCTAGCACAGGGAATACCCAGGTCAGCGATTACTGCTTTTTCTCCTCCTAATATAGCATTGTCTTGGCAATACTTATTTATCAAAGACTTTAGCCACCATCTGCTATTATAGACCACTCCCAGTCCCCCCCATTTTCCTTCTGATACTGTTTCTCCAAACTATCCTCACAGATATGTGCTCTTTCATAAGACTGGGGCTAAAACAATGCTGGTGTTTCACTTTAAATGCTTGCTTGTTATTATTATGACTGCCACCATCATTTGACTGCTAAGTAAGTGGACAGGGAACCAGTAAATTACTTTTTAAGGCCACTCTAAAATCCGCCTAACATTTCAAACCATCTTTATGCCTTTTCAAAACAAATTCTTCCATCAGACTAAAAGCAATTCATTTCTGTGTCATTTCCACCTTCCTCCCACACACGTGGCTAGAGAGGCCAGCCTTTTGGCTTCTGTTACTCAAAATACATATGTGTGGTTGTATCTACCTGCTTCATTTTGCAAGTCTAGTAAAACTGACTCAAACTACATTTTAAAACCACAGCAGACTCATTTCTTTCTCTGGCACCAATCTCGTAACTCTAAGACCAAATCCTGATCAAGAATTGAATTTATACACAATGTACTTGGCCTATTGGGGGCGAGGGGGTCCAAACACAGCCAGAACCAGAGAAGTTTCAGAATGAGTCATCCTTCTGAATTGCAGATTTGAGGCTAAAAGCAAAGTATATAGAGATGATATCACCTGTCTCCTTTCTACTTCAGCTGGAAAAACCCCTGGGTTTGTCATTTTTCATCACAGTATATTAAAAGAGGGGGTTTTACAGCCTTTTCCCCTTCAGCATTTTCTGGAGAACATTTGGGAATATCTAACTTCCTAGCCTTCAGCCCTAGACACATTGATTCCATAGGCCTAGAGTAGAGTCCTGGAGCCTATTTTTAAAAGTTCTCCAGTTTATTCTGACATGTGTCAAAAAGTGAAAAGCACTGCTCTTAACCTTGCCCATTTTTCCAAACAAAAGAACATGTTGCCTTGGATTTGAGGCAAAACTTAACTCTAAAGGAAGCTCAGAGAGAAGTGGACACACTCCTTCAATGTCCACACTTAGTTTTAACATTTCATCAGTATTCCTAGGCTAGTTGACCCTTGTTAGCACATTTTTGGAAAATTTATTAAATCACATCTGTTAATAAAAGATCTCTTTACATCAATGGAGTTTTTGAAGGGTGTAAAATTGACATGGGAGTGGCATGTAGAAATTGATGGCATGGACACTGAGCTGTATTTCCCCACTTACCTTTCAGAGAGGGAAAACAAGGGTGTTTTCTAAGTAAATAAATTAACAGTTACTAGTTTTCTAGAGTTAAGGGTCTTTTGGTGAAGTCATACATTCAAACAGCCTAAAAAGTATCATACTTCATCTCTGCTTTATGGATAAACCCTGAATTTCTTCCCATTTAGCCCCCAAGCACGTATCTTTACACCATCAGCCACAGACTGGCCCCCAGGTCCCACAGCCAAACCTTTGCAGCTCAGTCTTGCTTGTCTTCTAGGACAGAGGTCTTCTCTTCTATTCCAAGGGGCCCCCACTGGAAACCATGAGTTCCTGGAACATAGGTTCAACTTAGCATTCAAGCATGGTGAGAAGAAGAAACTCCTTCCAATGTCTGTTCTGCCAAGGGGCCAGCAAGCAGCTCTGGTAGTGGAAACAAGTCCACAGACCACGGTTTTGCAAAGACTTACACTTGCTTGTCCTCCTCAGTGATGCTAGTCTGGCCTATTGGACAGATACCTTGCTGCTGTTCACAGCACTGCAAGGAACCTTGCCTTCTTGGGTGCCATTTCCATTTCCCGTCACAAGTTCCACCCTGGCTGCTGGTCCTCCAGAAAGTGCATTCCTTGGATGGAAGAGCAGTAGAGGGAGTGTGGGGAGAAGCTTATGTGTGATTAGATGGTAAAGTAACAAATGTGATTTTAAATCATCTCATGGGAAATGCTGAAACCTGAGGAAGCGAAGAGGCTGCACTTAGATAGCAAAGCCGCTGGCATCCACAGCAGACTCCCAGCCTTGGTAGCGGCACCGGCTGCTTCCTGCGCTGACCCAAGAGAGCAGAGCCACTCCCCTTCACATGGTGCTTTCCTGGCCTCTAAGTCCTCGAGCCACAATAAAAGCTTGACTTCAGTGAAATGTTGCTATGGCCCTTCCCCAATGGAACCTGTCCATTTTAGTTTTTGCACTTTGGAAAATTTTAATTGAAAAAAGGTTTTGAATAATTTCCACATTCTTCATACATCTCAAGAGCAGACCAGGTCTTATTAAACACCAGTTTGAAATGAAAGCACAAAAATGTTTTGTCAAACATCAGATTCATTAGAAAAGAGGAGCAAGACCATGGGACCTGGAAGAGGGGGTTTTGGGGAGCAGAAGCGGTGCACAGGAGCACCCGTCCTGGCTCCCCTGAGTCTACCTGGTGCCCTCAGGGCTGGAATGGGAACTGTCCTTCCTTGCCAGTTTATATTGCAGGAGACTGACTGGATACTTCTAGGCATTACAGCCCCAGTTATTCAAAGCTTCCCAAATCAAACAAAAAGCAGCTTCTTCAGGCAGGATTCGGTTCTTATGAAATGTTACCCTCTCCCTGCAGGAACCGCAAATTTCAAAGAGAGTTCAATGCTCCAAGGAAGAGCTCAATAATGTATCCCAGGATCTCTGCCCTGATAGTTCTGGTGTGGTAAGAAGGGAGACTACTTGGAGTACTGACTGAGAGAAGGGAATCCTTTCATTCAGGGGTGTTGCCTGAGCACCCCTGGGGTGTTGTACATGAAGCCTTATCATCACCACTCCAAAGAATCTGCACAGCTACAAAAGAGCTGCTCTCTGCTTCTAGAAGCTACCTTTCCATTTTCTTTCTCCCCTTCCAGCGTATACTCTGGTATCACAGTTCTCAGAGGCAGCTGGTGGGAAACAGCCTGGGGTTGATGTCAGAGGGTTGTCTCTGCTGCTGGTAAGTTTCGTGTCTTTGTACCAATTTCCTCAATTTCTCTCAGCCTTGTTTTCACCACCATGGAGAAAGTAAGAGCCAGGCCAAGAGACCTCTTAGCTACCATCAAGCTCTATAATTCTGTTTGAAAATAGAAATACCATGAAACTCATTAGCCATCTCTTTGTTTGCAGATGCTCAGTCGTCTCCACACACTATTGGTAGATGGTGGGATCTTTCCTCTCCTATAACTATTTGCTGATGGATGTTTCAGAAGTTACTGAGTTTAAACATGGTTATTTCTGCAGCAGTTGGGAATATCTTTGCTCTTGGGCTGACAAAGTATCAACGCCTGCACTATTTGAGGTGGGGCAGATGTTGAGGATACAAAGGGTAAAGGCACGTAGGGAAAGTCATGTTCTAGAACTGCACTTCAGCACCCACTACTCACCCCTTCGTGCTGGTTGTTCATGAGGTGTACTCAATGGTGTGAAGGTCATTCCAGAGAGTTTTATGCATTATATGGGAGTAGACTCTCCTGGCTCACCCTGACTAGCTTAAGAATCTCTTAAGCTTCTATTCTATGTCTTTCTGTGATTTCATTCTTTTCCATAGTTTTTGTTGCCTTCCACTTGATATGACACTTAAATCTTTTTCTCTAACACAATTCTTTCATCTGTGTTACAGACTCATACACCCACTTATGTAAGAGTTCCAAATCTCCACTCATTAATACCTCACAGATATTTCAGAAACTGAGCTAGTCATTTCTGTCCCAAAGCCCTATCCCCTCAAATTCTCCCCCAGATTTCCCTGTTCAATAGTGTCACCATTTACCTACACACTTAAGTCAGAAATCTAAATATCACCGAGGAGTCTCCTTTCTCTCATCCCCATACCCATCTTCCACCACGTGTTTCTGTCTTGACCTCCTGGAGCCCCTCTGATTCTTGATTTCACTCCATCTCCCTGGCCACCATCACGACAAGGTCACAATCTCCAAATATCAATGACTTCCGAACAGTCCTCACGATCACTCTACTACTCTCCACACAGCAGCTCGAATGCTGTTTATAACAAACCTGTGACCAGAAAACACCTCGCTGAAACCCCTTAATTTTCTGCCAGTTGCTGTTACAACAAAGCCCCGGCTCCCAGAAGTAGCTTACGGGCTTTTCATGATTTGTTGGCTCAGTGGTAACAACGCCCCACCCTACTCCATTTTCACGCCTCGTGCTTGAACATACCATACTCTCTTCCAACGCAAAACCTTGTAGATACTGTTTTGTTTTGTTTTGTTTTGTTTTTTGCTTTCTTATGTTTTAGTTTTTCCCTCCTCACTTACTGATTTTGAGTTATCCTTTACTCCTCAGACTAAATATCAGTCCTTTGAAAATACATTCCATGATCATCCCAAGCAGGATAGATACTCATGTGATGTCCTGTCATGAATTCATTTATTCATTCTTTCAATACATATTTATTAAGTACCATCTAGGTGCCAAGAGCCCACAGCCTAGTGTGGGAGATGATACTGAGCAAGTAATTTTTAAAATGACAATTAGAATTGTGATGACAGATCTCACAATAGCACACATCTAGACAGAGAGCAATTGGCAATCAGCCCTGTGCCTTGGCAGCTGGCTTATCAGGTCACTTCACGAGCCTGGTGAAAATGTGACACACATTCTATACCACTGGGCTTTGGGGTTCTACTTGAGAAATTATGGGAGGATTATGTATGACCAACTTCAGTAAGAAAAACAAAAGTTATTAAGTGCTTCTATCACTGAGGATATAAGAAGTGGCTTCTTCAAGCCACTTGTTTATTGCCTTCATTTATTTGTCTAGTGTTTAATAAGCACCCACTATGTGTATATGCTGAGCACTGAGGCTGCAAACATGGAAAGACAAAGCTCTGCTCTCTTGAAGCTTATAATCTAGAGGAAGTCATAGAAAATAAACAGTAAAATAATTCATATGGAAGGAAAGGAATATTCTCCAGAAAGTAGCATATTTTGCAAAGGTTCCTGCTGCTTCAGACAATCAGGGAAATTGATGACACAGACCAGTCATTGTGCCCTTTGACTCAAACTCCTCTTTCATTGCTACTTCCTAGGGGCCCACCTGTCCCAAATAACGACATGCATGAACACCTTCTTCCCCAATAAACTACAACCCTCTGCCTGCATTTCATAGCTAGATATATGCATCTGTCTAACAAGTTTTCTCTGTGCTCCTTAAAAAAAGTGTGACCATGGTTATTCTGGTATGTTTCACAGTATGAGGTGCACAGGAGGTCTACACAGAACTCTTCTGAGGAAGCCCCTCCAGGGCAGGTCTATAATTTATCCCTGGATCTCCAGTTCCAGGCACCATGCTCTCCAGACTGAGCAGTATTGTCAGAGACTTATCGAAGGAATTAAGGGAATTTCTCCTTTAATGATCACCATTTTGTCATACACACATTATCTAATTCTTTTGACTACATATTATGTGTTTAGCCTGCTACACTAACCACCTCATATGAGTGTTTTATAGCTTGCACTTGACCTTTGAATAATGATACTTACTGATGGATATCTGGTGGATAAAATGGTCCTTATTTTATATGTGAGGAAACTGGGTTTAGCTAGATTGAGACACTTCCCCAATGACACTCAGCTATGAAGTATGAGGACAAGGAGGAGAACTGAAAATCTTCTACTTCAAGGCTCTCACACCACAGATTTCCCAGTTATGACCCTTGCCTTCTTTGGTTACTGCTCTTTGGGCAAAACAACTCTTTTCTGGCACTAAGGGACCCAGGAACCACAGCAGTGGTCAGATGGTGGAAGGGAGGCCAACAGTCCCTGTTTCTTGGCCCCTCTGCTTCCCCTGTTCCTTGAACCCCTACTGCCCATCTCTGGTCAGTGATATGCCCTGGACACAGGTGAGGAGCAGCAGGAACAGGAGCAGAACTTGGCCTCCCGGTCAGAACTCCAAGCACCAGGGAAAGGCAAGCAGCTTGGTTTCCATGGCAACCTGCCCACCCAGTCCCTGCAGCCACAGCCCCTCTCTGATCCCTGAGGCGGAGGCTGCAGGTGGTCAGCCCTTGCCCACGTCAGCCCCCACCGGGCTCAGGCTAGAGTCAGGCTGCTCCCTCTGAGCTGGAGCTTAGTCTGCCACGGTTCCCATGGGGACGGCTGAGGGCACATGCTGCCTGTGGTCAGCTCTCCTGATCCCAACTGCCCTGCAACTAGGGCAGCTCCTCTCGGGCTCAGAGCCTTTAAAAGAAAGATTGAGCTTCTGGTGCCTGAGCCACCCCCAACCAAAGGCAGCTGTAGGAACTTGGAGTTGGGGGCTTTCTGTGTCACATGCAGAACACCCCCTCTGTTCCAGAGCGACCCGCCCCTAAGGAGGGGCCTGGAAGACAGGCCATGGAGCTGGTAATTACACTACAGTATGGCCCAGCAACGCTGGAATGGAAAAGGAAGAGACTGACCAATTCTGGGAAAGTTTCACGAGGGGTGAAGAGAGGCATTCCAGGCAGAGGGAGGGTTCTGTGAAATAAAGTTTGGGGTGCTGTGGAACAGGGGAAGGAGATGAAGCTGATGGAATGGGCAGAAGCTTTCTGTGGACGGCTGTGGAGCTCTGCCCGGGACCTAGAAGGAAAGAGAGGCTATTTTACACAGGAAAGCCCTGTGGCTGGATCAGTAATTAAGCAAAGCTTCAAGGGGCTGGGAAGAGAAGCTGCTTAAAGTGGTGGGTGCAGTGAGATGGTTACAGAAGTCTTGGAGAGGAAACTGTCTGGTGACTAATCTTTTGGAGTCAGGCACCTCTCTCCCTGGGGTATGGCAAGGGCTTGATTGTGTACATTTCTGTGGAAATGGCAAGAACAAGGAGCCAGGAGACCCGGCTGTCAGCTGACAGATGCCTCACCCACCTGCTACCCCAGGTCAAGTTAGACAGGGAGGGTAGCCTGCAGAGGATTATTAAGGAGGACCCTCAAGCACACAGCTGTGGAGCCAAAGGGCAGGGGGTGCATGCCTGCCAGAACTTTGACTGGCCCTTGGGGCAAGCCTAGAGCTAGGGCCAGTCTGAGTCATCCTACCCTGGGTAGAATGACTGTATGTCCCCTCCTCAAGCAGGGGTCCTCTCTCTCAGTAGGGCGCTGATGACTCATGCAGAAGACATGGTCCCTCTTGCTCCAGGAGTCGTATGGGCAAGGATGGCCAATCGGTATATGCTGTTCCTGTCAACTTTACAGATAATAATCTTGAAACTTAGAGAGGTATCCCAGAGGTCACACAATTATTAAGTGTTACAAGATTAATGCTTGAGCTTACCTGAGACCCCTGGAGATGAAGCACACCTGCTTGGAGGAGTTGGGTAGGGCTGCTCTGGACCTTAATGTCCATTGGTCTGAAGGAATGTATAACAGGGTATTTGTTGGGGAGGCCTGGCGCTCTGCAGGTGAGCTTCATTAAACCACATCCCACCCCAAACTCCTCAGATAGCAATATCCTGGGATGAAAGAGGGACACTGCACAGGGGTCAAGAAGCCATTTTCCCCTTTAGTAGGAAAGGGGTTGGTACCAAGATGTTCCCCCTTGGGGTTCCCACTTACCAGGACATGAATGGACCAAGTCTATGGGACATACCATTAGGGTTCTCGAACTTTTTCATGAGCAGACAGCACTAGGAAAGAAAAACACCTTCACAATGAACATAACGGAGCTTGGAGTTACATGAATTTGAATATTAAAAGAGATGTGATTTTATTTTGTACCCCGAGCTCCTAGGGACAATAGGATTGGGAGGGGGTGGTGCTGGTAGGAGAGATGCACTATTGCACACATTATCTTTGAAGTAAATTCACATTCTTTTAAATGGCAATTGTTTTAGAGTCATAATTGATACCTGTTTTCATAATTTCAAAGTAAGAGAAAAAAATGTAAGAAAAAAGTGCCGAAATCAGCAATGGGAGTGAAATCTGAAGGCACCATCCTGAGACAATAGCGTTTTATTTTACAGAGCACTGTACAAGGGAAAACACATCGCTTCATGTGTAGAAGTTGAAAAGATTTTTATAAGGGGGAAAAAAAAACAACATTTGGTATCTCAAACCTCTTAGCCCAAGGCTGGAGATGGGCTGAACGAAGCAGGGTGTGTTCTAAGAGCTATGCCATGCCCTGGAGAATCAGGAACTCGGAATACAGCTTAATCTAAATGGACAAAGGAAATACAGAATGGATGTTAATGGATATCTCAATCCAAGATGAAATATGAGTCTAAGGAGCATTTCAATATAATATATATTTAATTGAAATGAACTACATATTTTAAATCAAAAATGACGTTAGCAATTCCACACAGTGAGAATTGCTCTGTGACCTTCATTTTCTCTCTCTCTAGTGCTTATTATGGGGGCGGGGGGGTGCAGATTTTAAGTCAAAGAATTGGTGAATGAACAATGGACAATGGAATGAAGGAAGGAAGAAAGGAAGGAAGGAAGTTACAGTAGAGGTTTTTGAAAATCTACAGAGGGAGTATTTTTAATAATGCAGTTGATTTTATGTGCTTTCCAGGTTTTCTGACCATGAAAAGATATTACTTTTATGATTAGAATGAAATTAAAATTGGATGGGTTAGGAGTTTATCCTCTTGGGGGAAGTTTCCCTGAAGGGGGCAGTGAGACCCCCTCTCCCATACCAAAGATGGTGCCCCCTGATGTGTGAGCCAGTCACAAGGGAAAGACCAAGGCAGGTGCTGGTCAGAAACCTGGGAGCTTGCGAGCTAGGTGGGACTGGGTCTCTTTGAGGAGCTGTGCACAGAGGTGGCATTCCAGGGGAGGTGCTCAGATGGCATCTCCCTTGACAAGTCAGTTTGGCTATGAAGGTTCACGCACTTTGCACATGTAATCCCAGAACAACCTGCCTATGCCTGTGGTCAATAAAGATGATGATGGCAGAGCAGAGCTGAGGAAGCAGATGGGTGGCATGGTGTCTGCTGAGAATCCACCATGGGTGCTGGGGAGAAGCAGGTTTTCTGGCCCATGACTACTCTTGCCAGTCAGAGCCTGGGACAGAGCAAACCATCACAGATCTCCTAGTGTAAAATCAATCGCAGGATTTCACTGGTGTCAGGGTGGGCTAGAGTGTTCTGTGAAAGGATGGGGCTCTACCCCATAAGGTGTGGTTAAGGGGAGAGAAAAACCCGGAAATGGGCTGTTTAAAAGGACACACAAATATTACCAGGGGAGGTATTTCGTCTAGCAGTGCCTGTCAACCATTAGGAATTGCCTCAGGTGATCCTAAAATGCATATTTCAAATCCTAGGGATACTGGGGAGTGGGTTTGGAGTTGATTCCAAGATCCTATACATTTTTTGAAAGATTCACGTTTTTATGCATACAGAGCTGGGGTACAGGCCAGAGGTGCAGGGGGCGTGAGAGGATTCACAAGACAGTGGGAAGCAGAACAGGTAGGTCGATGGAGTACACTGCTAAGGGCGGCAGCGGGCAGGTCAGGAGAGGTCTGCTGGGCCATGTGGGTCACCTCTGGGGTGGGGATCGAACTCAAGCTGAAGTGGTTTTTCAGCTTCTTAGTGCTGTGCTTTAACCTGCTGCACCACCAGGGAGGTCTAACCTATACTATTTGCAAGGTCTTTGGATGCTCTGCTGCAGGGGATTGCCTTGTATGCTGTGTTAACTTAATCGCAACCAAACACCATGGGCTGCATGACTTAACCAATAAATGTGTGTTTTCTCACAATTCTAGAGTCTGAGTCTGAGACACCCCAGATCAAGTTCAGCAGAGTTCAGTTTCTCATGAGGACTTTCCTCCTCCCTTCTAGATGACCAATTTCTTGCTGCAGACCTCTTAATGGTCTTTCCTCTGTGCATAGTCTCTGGCCTCTCTCACTCCTCTCCCAAGGATACTGATCCTGTTAGAATGGGCCCAATTAATCCTAATTCTCTTCTTAGTCATCTTCAATCCCCAAATATAATCCCTTTGGATTAAGACTTCAAGCTATGTGTTTGGGGGAGATGCAGTTCAGTGCACAGGCAGTGCCTCTCCTGTAGGACCATGGGACCTGAGCACCAGCAAAGGCTGGTGAAAGATGCTCAGCGGCAGAGCCCGGACTCTGGTGCAGGATTTCGTGCACTGAGATGATGCCGGTACTGCCGCTTGCTTGAGGATCTCAGCATGAAGCAAACAGGAGACAATGAGCTACCACGCTCAGTGTGAGCCATGCTACCTTACTACTGTTTTCCAAAGTTAAATGAGGGACTCTGTGATTGAAAACTCAATTCTGTCAACCATGGGGTTCTCTCTCTCTGCACCTGCTTTCAGGGGTGAGTGACGCTCACCAAGCCTTCCTTACAAAGTCTGGAACACTTGGGGAAGGTGGTCTTCCCTTTACCCACATGGGTCACAGTGGGGTGTTCATTGCCTAAATTTCCATGATTTCTTAGAGGTGGTAGATTATGACTTGCTGTCGTGCTTGGCAAGAAGTCTTTGGCCAAGTCTGGACACCCAGGGTTAGAATGCAGCTTCCCTTTAATCTCAAGGTGATTTTTCTCTGGGTCCATCATTTCCCCTGAATACTCCCACTATTCCTAATTCAAATTTTCTCCCCAAGTCTAATAGAGTGAACAAGTTATTGAGGGCTTTAGCACTCAAGATAATTCCTTTCGTAGTCCAGGGAATGTCCACTTGATCCTGACCTCGCCAGTTGATCCTGAGCCACTCCCTATCTCCCTGTTCTGGGAGGGAGCTCCAGTATCGACACCCACTAGGCCTGTGACTGCACAGGGCTGCCCCTCCTTCCGGGACTGGGGCTGGGGGAAGAGCAGGTAAAAGCTAGTACTTTGGTGCCTACTGATGCTCAGAACCACTGCCCTTCAGAGTTTCGTGATTGATCCATATCAGGTCCCATGGAGTGATCAGATCTCTGGAATCCTGGGTGAAATGTGCTGCGTAGCATAGCCCCCAAAGCAGGAAGAGCCAGGGGAGGATGTTTCCAAATGTCTAAAGACACCCAGAGTGTCTCTACAGGTGTGGGCAGGCCTCAGACATAAGAGGCAGCTGTGTCTACACTGCCCGGCAGAAGACTGTCTCACCACTTGGGCAAGAGTCTGCTTGCCATAATTATTTAGGCAGCTCCCCTCCTTCCTCTCTTCCAGACCCACCCTCAGGAAGGTTGCCCCACTTCTCTATCACTAACCCTCTAGAAATCAGCTGATGGACTGATCTCTACACTCCTCTACTTGAAGAGTGTAGAGAAGATTGGGGTGCGGAGGGGGGGCAGGCGGGAACCAGCAGGTAGACTCAAGGACTGGAGCTGGACCTCCCCCCAGTAACTGGTAGTACACCCCACCCATCTCTTACTCACAAGCCTCACTGAGCTCTGCAGTGGCCATGAGGGGCTTGTAGTTTTCTCCTATTTTAACACCATATTTAGGGAAAAACTTTCCAAGTCAGAAAGAGAAAGGCCAGGCAAAGCATTGAGGCAGTCAGTTCCCTGAAGATCATCAAGCACCCTGGAGCAGCCCTGTTAGGGCTTGTCCTCCATTCTCCAGGGACCCTTCCTGCATACCTAGGGCCTGGCAAGGTAGTACTTAGGCAGCCTCTGAAAAACCTTCCAACAATCAAACGCATGAAACAACTCTCTTCAAGGAACGGAGGGCACAAGGCTGTGCCGACAGTGTCCCAGCTCTTTGGAATCAAGCAAATACACGTAAATATTTCATGAGTAACAATAATCAATATGAATTGAGTCGTAGGTATTGTCAATTTTGGCTCCATTAATTGCACGTCACATTGTGTTTTAGATGATAGGTGCCTCAGAGAGACTGAGGAATGGGTTTAAGATCACTGCTCTATGGCAGCGTGAGTGTGGGAGTCAAGGAGCCGGCAGTGTCTGCCATGTTTTCAGCTCAGAGCGCCATGGAGAGCCTCATAGTCAGGACGCACAGGGCTGGGGGCAGACTGTGCCTCAGACCCAGTGGCACCCTCTTTAGCTCACCCCACCCAAATGTATCCATTTCTGGTCATTTTAAATCCAATTTAAATTCCATTATTTCATTCTGGGAAAGGAAGACATAGGAAATGTGTCACCCCTCAAGGTTGATGACAGATCCATTGTATCAGTTAGAAATTCCCCGCAATTGTTTGAAACAGAGACTCACTAAAGAGCAGCTTAGAGAATGCATGGATCTCTCTCTCCAACACGATGTGACGTGCAAGAGATGTTCACAGCTAACGATGCAGACCCATGATTCTTCCCTTCTTGCTGCATTGCCATCTTTTGGGGGGTGGTTTCTGTTCGTTAGTGTTCCTCGTGGTCCCAAGGTGGCTAGTGGAGCTCTCCCACCCCCATCACACCTCTACACTAGGCAGGAAGGATGAAAAACATCCACTACTTGATTTATCCCCCTCTTTTAAGGAGCTTTCCCAGAAGCCCCATTCAGCAGTAAGCTCTTGCAACTCATTGGTCAGAACTGAGTGCCGGTCTACTCTCAGCTTCAAGAGAGGTTTGAAATCATACCTAAAGGTGGGCATCTAAACACAGATAATAAAATCAGATTTCTTTTTCTAAGAAAAAAGGAAAGTGGATATTGGGTGAGTCCACCCCTACCATTGCCACAAATTTACTTTGGCCCCAGGGGTCAAGGACGGCCCCAGGGGTCAAGGACAGCCCCAGAGTACATATTTGTAGACACTAGGTTGCAAGTGACTTGACCATCAGAAAACGTCTGTTTCTGCACTAAACTCTTCAACAACATCACAGCCTGCCCTGCATTGGCATCGGGTAGGAACGCACCCTCACTAACAGGGGTGGGAGAAATACCTTCGCCTTGGGTTTGCCCGATGGCTGTTGTGAGCCTCAGGGGAGCGAATGCCTGTAATAGCGCCTCAACTACTGTGCACTGCCACTGCCCAGGACTCCCCCATCCATGTGGGCCCGGCCAACAACACAGCACCACCTAGGCACTTGCTAGAAATAAACATCCTCAGTCCTACTGCAGCGTTACTGAATCAGACTCTGCATTTGAACAAGGTCCCAGGTGATTCAGGAGTACGTTAAGCTGAAAGGCTCTTCCCTGTGGGCGTACATCCTAAGTGAGACCAAGTGACATGAGACATCTACTCATGCAGGGTGCTTCCTCAAGCCTGATTTAGCAGCTTGGAAAAGTCACTCTTCTTCACCCCCTGCCCACACTCAGGCTTTGTCACAGGAGGGGCCTCCACCAAGGGGATGGACTTTTGTTCCAAGAAGGGTGGTCTTGAACCAGAAGCAGCAGCATCACTCTGTTAGAAATGCAGGTTCTGAGACCCCACTTCAGAATGACTGAATAAGAGTCTGCATTTTGTAAGCTTCCTCAGTGATGCATCTGAACATCAAGCCTGAGAAACCCTGCATTAGATGCTCTGTGTGCTCTGAAATGCGAGAAATCAAAATACCTTAGGTAACTGGTAGCTGGTTGTGGATGGCAGGTGGCCACTGATTTCTGAAGCTCTGTGGGTTGGGTGAAGTGGAGGTAAACTCTCTTTGAAAGCTCAGCCTCTGGTGAGTGTCTGGGCTAGGCCTGGGGTGGAGAGTTTCCTCATCTAGCACTTCTCTAAGCTGGACAGGTACCTGGAGAGAGAAGGCGGAACTGCAAGCTGGGCTCAGGGGACCACTATGGACCACACCTCCCTTTCCCCTTTCTCCAGCGCAGGCCGGAACACCTGAGGTGCTGGGGTGAGGAATCAGCACACCACAGAGTCAGTGCAGCCAGCTTTCAGCAGCAGAAGGAAGTGGAACCTACCTCTCCTGTCCTCTTGCCACTGAACATTTGGTTATTAAAAAGAATCCTTTAAGACTATTTGATGTTTTGGACTAAATAAAGCCATGCTCCCACTCCAATTGAGCTTATAATGGAGTCTAATTTTATAAAGAAGCCAATTAATGGCTTTGTAAATATAAAAGAAAGAATCCCTGCTTTTTTTTTTTTTCCCTTGACCAAAAGGCCCCAGAAGTTAGTCCTGTAAAAATGTCAAGTCTTGCTTTAAAGAATGGCAGGAGTTTTTAGAGGAGAATAACAGGAAATGACTCACGGAGGGCACCCTGAGGCCGCCCTGCTCCACAAAGGGGCCCCCTGCTCAGTAATGCCAGGCTGCTGGCCAGCTGCAGGGAGGAAAGTGCCCCGCCCACGGGGAAGGGGCCGTCTTCTCCAGGCTGGGGCTTTCTCTGTGGAGCCCAGGAACTGCTGGCATGCTGGCTTGCAGAGATCCAACAGTGTGGTGAGGTTGAGAGCTGCCCAGAGTCAAAATCTGGCACCTCCAGGAAAACCACCTAGAAATTATGCCAAATCAACCACATACAATTGCTAGCCTCGGGACTTACCTGGAGCTGATTTTCTCTGGGTCTCATCTTGATCCCATTAGATGAGCAAGTGCAGACCTGGAAATGCTTCTCCTGGTTCCTGTGAACTGCCTTAGTCCTAGATCTTCCAGCTCTGCCAGCTAGCTCCCTCGCTCCCGTCCCTTAATCTCCCTTCCCTCCTCTGCCTTCTCTTCCCCTTGCCCTACAGCCTCCTCAGTTCCTCTACCTGCCCTGACCAAGGCCATCTCAAAGCACATGGCTATACTCCAGACTCCCGATCTTCAGGCGATGGATAGGTCAAGCTGTTCAGAAAGAACACACCTGTACAACCATATATTGTCAAGATACTGGACTTCCTGCTTGTCAGTTGGTCTGTAATTGCTGGCTTACACTGTTGGATTAGTCAGAACATGTGATCCACTTCAGGTGGTTCAGGAATCATGGATAAGTAACTATTTGTAGAGATATGGATGCAGTTGGATTAATTATGGGTTGCTATATAACAAATTACCCTAATATTGTGCTTCTTAAAGCAACAAGCATTCACTACTCAAGTAATGCCTAAAGGCAGAGAATCTGGGAGTGGCTTAGCTGGGTAGTTCTGACCCAGAGTCTGAACTGAATCTGCAGCAAAACTGTTGGTAGGGGCTGCAATCATCTCAAACCTTGCCTTGGACTGCAGGTCCATTTCCAAGCCATCCAGGCAATTGTTGGCAAATCAGTAAATTGTTGGTTATTAGAGATCCACAGCTTTTGACCATGTGGGCCCTCACAACTTGATGGTCTCCATTCCCCAGAATGAATGACCCAAGAGAGAGCAAGTCAGAGAGCACCCAAGACAGAAGCTGGAGTCCATTGTAACCTGATTCCCAAAGTAATATAACATTGCCTCTGCTGCATGCTACCGGTCAAGCAAGACAAGACTGGCATTACTTGGGAAAGGACTACTCGGGGCATGAGCACCAGGAGAAAAAGATTATTTGGGGGACTCCTGGAGGCTGACTCCCAAGGCATAGAGAGGTGGAGGTTCTCAGCCACCATCAGTGGCAGCAAGCATTCCTACCCCTAGACTTGAAGGGACAAAGGGGACTCAGTATGACTGGGGCTCATGAAAATCTTGAACCATGGGCAAGGAGTACATAACAGAAGCTGAGGCAGAGGGGAATGCAGCCACTGACACAAACAACCCAGAACAAGCAGGAAGCAGGGGAGACACCTACCTCCCATTGGTGAACCTGGCTGGAAATCAGGTGGCAAGAGAGTCCATCTGATGCAGCCCACAGGACCTTACTCCCTATACACAGATGTAGAAAGTGGAGGGAGGAGAATGGGTCTGAGGCGGATGCAAGTAAATGGATTCTAACAAACACCCTAAAATGTTCTCTGGCCTCGTGGCTTCTCCCACGTGTCCCATGTCCCAGGTATGTCCTGTGATCCAAAACCTAAAGGGTTACAGTGACCATACCTCGGATCACTGGCTACTTTCAAGGACCCTCTCCAGCATTCAGTGACATTCATTCTGTTGAATCAGTGCTCAAGTTTTAACAGGTTAAACAGTTTGAATGCCATCTCAGGGCAGAACAAACAGCAAAGGAAATATTTGAACCAAAGCACAGACAAAGCCCCAAGGAGAGTGGAACAAGTAGATTCTGTCTAGAAAGGGGAAACCAGTGGTTCTCCACTATTCCACACTTCCAAAGCAGTCTGAACCAGGAGTAAAACTGGGCTCTTGTGTCCCCTGGCTAAAAAGAGCTGCCTCTTTGGCTTTGGAGTGACTCTATTTAATCTTGATTTGCCATGTCACATAGAACCCCAAAGATGGATTGGAGCAGGGTACGATCTTGGGGCAGTAGAGAAAGCCCATATTCTTGTCCAGAGCCTCCTCTCCTGTGTCCCAGCTGTGCTCGGTGTTGGGAAGGGATCCATAGAACTTGAGGGAGGGCAGGAATTTTCTAAGTCATCTTGGACTGACATTAAGCACAGAAGCTTTCTGAGGTGGAATCCAGAGCTGCTCTGGGAAGGAGACAAGATGGGGAAGACATTCCGGTGGGAGGGAAGAAAGTGTGGGGGCAGGAATCACTGGGATTATGCCAAGAGCAGTCTGAGGGCTGGCTGGGCCTGGCTAGGAAGGAAGGAGAGGGTGGCTTGGAGGCAAATGTCCTGGGAGACTCAGGCGCTCTCATCATCTGTCTCTCAGGGACCTGCCTGAGCATTAACCCATTCCTGAGCTGTGGTACAACTAGGGTCAGCTGCAGTGGTGGGCGGAGCTGGATGCCAAACAGGAAAGATAGCCAGATCACTCTAGCCTGAATGGTGCTTTGCAAAATTCTTTGAATGCTTATTATTATAAAGTATTTACCTTCTAAACCAACAGAATTCATACCTCTTTTTCGACACCCATGTTCTTTTTGGCATTTCTGCCTTGAATATCCCTTTTTAGACCCTCAAACTGAATGTGTTCCTGTTCTGATCATCTGGAGATGAGGGACAATGAGGATGAACCAGTTAACCACAGGCCTCTGGGAACATCCAAGACCACCCTTCCATTTGAGAAATGTCAAAATGTCAAAATGAGACCCATGGAAAGGAGGTGCCTCCCTGAAATCACACAGCAAGTTGGCTTTACTTGAGTAGTTCTAAACTGCCAACACCCCAAATGTCCATCAACAGGTAAATAGGTTAGTAAATCTGGTTTATCTATCCAGCTATAGTACCCAGTACACTACTCAGCCAAGCAGAGATCAGGTTCCCGCTATACTGTGAGGAAGGCAGGGAAGTTTTCTCAGCAGCGGGTAGAAGGAGCGGGAAAGCAGCTGCAGGCCCCAGTGGCTCTGAGAAAAGGCTGCTGTGGGGCTCATCAGAGCATTCTTAAGTGTAATTGACTTTCAGGCATTAAACTTTTACCAGAATGAGCTCACAAGGTCTGTAGGGAGAAGAAAAGTGCCTGGCATTTCCTGCCTCTAGGGGCTACGTCTGGGGTGCAGAAAGCCCATCCTCCAGGCTATAAGATGGAGCCCTCCCCTGGGAGGGAGAAAAGGGTTAAGGCTCTGATGAGAATGCAGGTTAGGATGCAGTGTATTCAGAGGTGAACTGGATCTCACTAACTAAGGGCAATGAGGAGGGTGGGCGGGAGCTAAGACCACCAACACAACAGCCCTCAGTAATCATGCTCCACACTGAGTGACTATTACAGAGAGAGGGGAGAAGATACAGAGAGCTCAGTCCATGCCCATAGGGAACACCCCACAGGCCCTAACCATGTTTACTCCCTGTTTTACCTCTAAACCCATCCTACCATCATTCATGGACCCGCTTAAGTCATTACCAATCTTTGGGCATCTGTTTCCTTAACTGCAGAATGAAAAAATGGACAAGATGATGCCATGAAGTTATCTGAGCTTTGTCATTCCCTAATGAAGGAGTTATCCCAATTTTTACCCAAGGGCTTTTTTCCAAACTCAATTCTACTCCCACCCCTCCCAGACAGGGTATCATCTTTCATGAGTCTCCCCAAATAGATGGGAAGGTGATAAGGCTTAGCAGTCCCTTCCTTCAGACATTAAAAGTAAAATATGAGATGCAGAGGCTCACTGATACTTCCATTTAGATCCACAATTTCAGGGATTAGGATTTTTTTATATAGGCTTATTGAAGTATAATTGACATATCATGAATTGAACATAAGTATACTTTTTAAACATTTGGTAGATTTTGACATATATCATTCACTTGTAAAGCCATAGTCAAATCAAGATGGTGAACATATCAATCATCCTCAAAAGTTTTCTCATGCCCTATTATCCTCCCTTCTTATTAATCCTTTCACCATACCCAGGGTCTCTATGATTTATTTTCTATTATTATTGTTTAGTCTGCATGCTCTAGATTTTTATATAAATGGAAATATAAAGTATATACTTGTTTTATTTAGTTTCTTTACCTAGCATAATTCTTTTGAGAATCATTTGTGTTACTGCATGTATTAATCATACCTTCCTTTTACTGAATAGTATGGCTGGATAGAAACACCAAATTTATTAACCAATTTCTCTGTTGATGGACATTTAGGGTATTGGCAGTTTAAACCATTCAAATAATGCTGCCATTCAACACCCACTATTAATACAAACACTAAAAAATGAGAACAGATAAAATGTATCAATATAATAAAGGTCATATGAAAAACCCACATCTGACATCTCAATGGTGAAAAATTGCAAGGTTTCCTGCTAAGATCTGGTACAAGACAAGGTCATCCACTTTTATCATTACTATTAAACACAATATTGAAATTCTTAGCTTCAGCAATTAAGTAAAAGGAAGATATAAAAGGAATCCAAATTGGGGGAAAAGAAGTAAAATTATCATTATCTGCAGAAGACATGATAACATATAGGCTCCACCAAAAACTAATTTAAACAATAAATCAGTTCAGCAAAGTGTCAGGTTCCAAACTCTATATACAAAAATATAAGTTGTATTCTTACATGCAAACAAGCTAAAAGGGGGGGGGGAATCAAGAAAACAATCCCATTTGCAACAGCATCAAAAAGAAGTAAATACTTGGGAGTATACTTTAAAAAGAAAGTAAAGGACCACTACAATGAAAACTATAAGACTTTGTTAAAAAAGACACAAAGACATTGTTAGAAGACACAAAGAAACAGAAAGCTACTCCCTGCTCATGAATTAGAATTAACATAGCTAAAATGGCCATTTTACCCAAAGTAATACATTGATCAATGCAACCCCTATCAAAATTTCAATGGCATGCTTCAAAGAAATAGAACAAACATGACTGAAATTCAGATGGAGCTAGCTATAAAGGACCCCAAATAGCCAAAAGCAACCCTGACAAAAAAAAAGAAAAAAGAAAAAAAAGAGGAAGAATGGTGGTATTGCACACCCAGATTTCAAGTTATACTACAAGGTATAGTAATAATAATAACTGTATGGTACTAGAACAAAAACAGACACATGACTCAATGAGCTAGAACTGAGAGCCCAGACATAAATGAACACACATATAGACAACTAGTTTATCTATGACCAAAGAGCCAAGAGTGGAGAAAGGAAAGTCTCCTAAATAAATGGTGTTGAGAAAATGGGACCGCCACATGAAAGGGTAAAACTGGACCACTGTCTCATACCACACACAAAAGCTAACTCAAAATGGGTGAAAGACTTGGGTGTAATTCTAATTTATGCTATTTTTTCCCCTGGGGAAGCTGCTCATCTGAAAAAAGATGAAATCCTGCTATTTTCAACAACATAGATACACACAGAGGGTATTTTGCTAAGTGAAGTAAGTTAGATTAAATAGCCAAAACATGACTTCACTCATGTGGGGGATAAAATAGCAAAAACACATGAACAAAACAAAACAGACTCTTAGAATATAAGAACAAAATAGTGATTACCACAAGAAAAGCGAGAAGGGTAAATCAGTTTAAAAAGAAAAAAGGGATGGGGAGTTAACTGTATGGTAAAGGATGGAAACTAAATTTTGGGTGGCAAACATAATACAATATATACAGATGTTAATTTACACCTGAAACCTGTATAATATTATAAACCAACATGAATAAAAGGCTTCTTTTTAAAAAAAAAAAAAAAGAGAGAGAAGCTGTCTAAATCAGTTCAGCTGCTATAATTTAGGACCATAGACTGAGTGGCTTATAAATAATTGGCATTTATTTCTCAGAGTTCTAGATACTGGGAAATTCTACAATCAAGGTGCCAACAGAATCAGTGTTTGGTGAGAACCCACTTTCTGATTAATGGATACCTGCCTTTTCATTTTGTCCTCACAAGGCAGAAGGGAGCAAAGAAGCTGTCTGAGGTCTCATATAAACACTGTAATCCCAATCTAAGGGATTAATCCTCTAATCACCTTGATGAGACCCCATCTAATCCCAGTCATGAGGGATTAGGTTACAAAATATGGAGGAACAGAAACATTGAGTCATTCTGTCTCTAGTGGAAGCTTAAGTCATTGACTTGGAGATTCTTTTTCTTATAAATATCATACATTTTCCTCTAAATACTGCTTTAGCTTTGTCCTACATATTTTCTTATATATATTAATACACACACACACATACATATATATATATATTATTTGCAGTATACTTTCTAATTTCCCCTTTGATTTCTTACTTAAAGAATACTTGACTACATTATTATTCTTTCTTTTTGCTAAATTTAGGCTTAGTGTCTTTTAGCTTTCTGAAGTACAAAGCTGAATTGTTAATTTGCAATTATTTTTTCTTAAATTTGGCATTTATTACCATAAACTTTCCTGCACCCCATAAGTTTTGACATATTGTTCCTCATTTGCCTCATGATATTTTCTTATTTCCCTTTTGGTCTTATCTTTGACCTATTAGTTGTTCAGTTTCCATATATCTATGAATTTCACAACTTTCCTCATTTATTTCTAGTTTTATATCTTTATGGGTAGAAAAGATATTTGATACAACTTCAATATTTAATTTTTAGAGATTTGCATTATGGCCTGAGTCTATAAAGTTTCCTGATTGTGGGACCATCAAGAAATAAATGAAGTAGAGATAAGAAAACAACAGAAAATCAGTGGTATTAAGAGTTATTTTCTTGAAAAATAAAATTGACCAATCTTTAGCTACATAATCAAAAAAAGGGGGGGGGAACTCAGATAAATAAACTTAATAAAAGAGGAGGTTATTTAATTTGCAATTAAATTAAATTTAGAAAAAATATGTAAGTTTCTAGAAACTTAACCATGAAGTAATGGTTAGGGTTAGGGTTAGAGTTAAGCCTGGTTGACTCCAGAAGTGATTTTAAAATCTAGAAAGAGCTTAGAGTATGAGTATGGAGAGAAAGTAAGGCAACTGAAAATTGATTGGCATGGGTCCATGTTTTTACTTAACCTTATGCTTGTTCAGGGTGACTTTGGTTGGGGAACTGATGGAGATTAAGGAAAATTTAATCCACAACCCATGATAACTCTTGGTATTCCCACTCTCTGACTAGCACACTTTTAATATATGTATTAGTAGAAGTGCATTTCCCAAAGAGAGAGGAAGCCAATCCCATCTTGCCCCCTGGGCACCAAGTGTTAGAGGAAATAGGCTAGCCAGAGTTTCCCTGGAGGAGGAAGGAGAGAATTGCAAAAGAATAGAAACAAAGTCAGAATATTGTAGACCTGGGTACCTTGACAGAACAGAGATGTTAAATTTGGAGAAAGAGCATAGTGTCTCCCTAATGCAGGCTTCTACATTGTAAGAACTTTGAAAACATGCATTATCTTCAGAGGAGAAGGCTTGCAGGTATCATTACTATGAAATCTCTGCAGCCTCCTTTCAAGCTGTCACACTATCCTTTCCTGTCTGTGGGCAGTGAGGTGTTCTTGTCAATAGCTTAAGCTCTAGACACAGACAGCTTGGATATCAATCCTGTCAGGCCATTTATTGACTGTGTGACCTTGGACAAGTATCTTAATTGCTCTACATGCCTCAGTTTCCTCATATAAATAAACAAGGGTTAAAAACAGTTTCTATATATAGAGCAGCTGTGAAGATTAAACAAAGTAATGTGGCTGCAGTGGCTAGCAAATCCAGCATAAGTGTCCAATAAATGCCAGTGCCTGTTTTCTCACTGCATGTTTGATTACTCCTTCTGCAGGAGGCACAGGATTGCCACTGACTGGCCCTGGGGCTTCTGTCTATGTTGCCAAGCAACAAGCTATCAGGAGCTGGTGACTCCCCTTCCTGAGCAAGAATTGCTGTATAGGAATTCAGCTCCCCCAAGGCACTGGGTGCCAGTAGCTGGCATTCCAAGACACCTGCCTGGAACATCTGGCTCCTGAACTTGGGTTGTTTAGAAGACAAAACTCTCACTCTTGCCTACTAAAAAGCTAAAGGAGCAGGGAGTAGAATTTTTTTTTGGTATTTGACCACACTGTGCCCTGGCTCCTTTCATGCATCTTGGTGGAAGGGATGAAAAGTTGTGACTATATAGCTCACTGTGTCTGTGAATGTCTCTGTGTCTACATGCCATTAGATGCACCTTCACTTACCTCCCCAGTCTCCCCTGCACTGTCTGACTCCTCCTCTTTATGCTGGAAGACATGCCCTCAGGGCAAATCTTCTGCCTCCATGATCTGGGTATGCTTTCCTCCTTGATTCCATCTGCTCTTGGGGTTTTAAGTGTCACCTTGTGCTGAGGACTTCTGCACCTGTCTGTCCTCAAATTCCAGGCCTGACTGGACATCCACACTTTGACCTGGCATCTTAAACCTTTAAAATATTCAAAGATGAACTGATTTTTAGATTTTCTCCTTCTTTAGTCATGACAGTCAACAAAATAAACCAAAACAAACAAAACTCATCCCTCCTCCCCTGCTCTTACATCATTAACTGGTCCCCTGTACTGACACCCATCTGGTCACCTGACCAAAAATCCAAAGGTTCCCAGGACATTCAGTTGTCACAAATGTCCTAAATGCACCACCTTGCCCCCACCTCCCTCCTCACTTTGTGTCATTCCCACGAGAACTAGGATTGTTCTAGTAGGATTCTCTTGTCTCCATTCCCCTCTGTGTTAATGAACCTGCTTAATTTTTCCTCACTCCTCTAATTCCTTCAGTGTCTCCCTAATGCTGAAACATAAGTCCTTACACTGCATTTGAGGTTCTCACACAAAAATGTCTATTTCTAAGATTCAGTTGTTGCTGTTCCACTCTCTGTGCCCTATGTCCAGTTGTGCGGGCAGCTTGTACTTCCTTGCACTTTCTATATTCTTTGCACCCCATGGCGATATGTCATCTCCTCCGCTTCAGTCACCCTCCTGAATCACCTCCATCTGTCAAAATCCTATATATCTATCAAGGTCACCTTAAATGCTTCCCACACTCCACCCCTCCCCTTGAGAGAAGTCTTTTTGTGAGCCTGCCTCGATTCACACTCTCAGGACAGAGGTGCAACCTTGGTTTGTGGCACTATTTACATTGTATGGTATTATCATCACTGAATACTTGTCTAACTCTTTTCCAAATTAGCACATGTATTCATTAGTTAGAAAGAGTTTATACAAGGTGATACAACATCAACTAACAAGCCACATTTATGGGATGAATTGAGTAAGTGCTGATTTATCTGAAGAAAAGACTCAGAAGACAAAGGGACTGGTTTCATATGCTGTACACATTTCCTATGAACATACAGTATGGTCCTCAGGAAGACAGAACTCAGACCAGTAACTGATGCCTCTTGGGAGAATACTGAGTCCTCATATAGTGAGCTATCTTTGATGAGCTTTCCTCTAGGAGTTAAGAAAGTAGCACTTCTTGTCTTGGTGTTTCTAGCTTAGCCCCCTGTTCTTTGAACGCTAGGGTTACACACAGAGGCTGTGCCATTCTGGGAAAAGAACATGGTGGGCATTTGCTGCCATCTAGTGAAGGAAGTCTGGCTCAGTCTCTTGCTAAAGTCAAACAGATCCTGTGATTCCCTCCAGTGATACAATGCTGGTGACAGGGGACAATCTGGAGTGAACAGATGTTTCTGTACAGAACTCACATGCAGGCCCCTAAATTGTAAATTGTAAATCTGGATGGGCAAGACTATCCTTCTAGATTTTCCTCTACCTGTCTTCTGGCATGAGTGATGGTCAGTCATCATTTTCAGAAAATTTGGTAGGGATCAGTAAGAGTTCATAATCAGAGGCATCTTTAGGGAAACCTCAAGCAGAACTGGCCATGGCTTTAGAACTGGTGGTGATTGTTACAAGGCCCTCTAAGTCCTGCAGAGTCCCAGAGACTCTGCTTTTGTTTTTTGTTTTTTTGTTTTTTTTTTTTTTGGTTCTGAACCATCCATTCTTCTTTCTCAGCATGGCACAAGGCTCAGCCTCCCTCAGGTGAATGATCACTCATGGCCATTCACTCTCTGACTCAGTTTCTTCGATTTAAAATGGGGTTTCCCTTCTTCATGGAGCCAGTAAGAAGCACAGAGGTACAGCAGGGAGCATGTAAGAGCCTTGAATCTGAGTCCTCGTTGCTGATGGACATGTCAGCACCCGCACCTGTCTAAAGCATAGAATTCCAGGGCTATTTCTGCAGGATTTTCCTCTATGCCTAGTTAGCAAAATGTATGATCTTTGCTCTTAGTCCAGTTTCTTTGGGGGTTGATAGCCTGATCCTGTATTGGGTCTGGGCATCTCCAGTCTTCAGGGCAACTATGCACTGCACCTGAGGCCTGGTCCTGCAGGTTGAACTTGTTCTCTGGGCTACATTTCTAGGAGACATCCAGCCAGAACTGAGTGTAGGGCTCACCAGATCGCTAAGACCACTTCTACCCATGTCTTAGAGCTCCCCTACCCTGGGCTCCAGGTGTTGCTAAGAGGTCAGTCTCTCCAGGGTTCCCACTGCAGACATTCTAGTCAGAGTTAAGGGACACTTTCTAGTGCTTCCAGCCAGTGGTGCACTGGATCCAGGAAGAGCCAGGTCACGGGATCTGACTGTGGACAGAACTCCGCAAATCCACATTCAGTTAACAGCAGACTCTTTAAAGCAGCCACAATAGCAGTATTTATACCACAGAAATTAGTAAATGCTACACATCATTTTTTTCCTCTGAAGAAATTGCGCAAACCACTGGCTCCAACCTTTAATATCAAATAAAGTACCACATTTAAGCTGTGATATACAAAACAAGGGAAAATGTTATATACAATTTGAATATAGTGCAAACTGAAAGTTTCATTTATTTTTTTCCCCAAATATATATAACAGAGGTTATAGCTGGTGAAAGATAGGATGGTAATTGATAAAGGAAGATTTCACATTTAGGCTTCAAATAAACCCCAAATATTTAACATTGGTAAAAACAAATCTACAATAAGCTGCTTATGTATTGGCAGATTTTGATTTTTCACTTAGCATGCAAATAGCTGCATGTGACAAAGCACTGGGAAAAGCATGACACAAAGTATTGGATATTGTACCTAGAAACATGGGAAAACATAATTTCAATTTTTTTTTGTTTCTTGTCCTTTTGTTTTTTAAAAGATTTATTTATTTATGCATACAAGAACTGGGATACAGGCCAGAGATGCGGGGGTTGGGTGGGGGTGACAGGATCCACCAGAGGCAGAGTGGGGAGCAGAACAGGCAGACTGACAAAGTGCACTGCTGAGGGGAGCAGCAGGTGTGGCAAGAGAGGTCTGCCACGCCATATGGGTCAGCTCCCTAGACAGGGATCAAACTCTTGCTGCAGTGGCTGCAGATAGCTTCATAGCATTGTGCTTTAACCCGTTGAACCACCAGGGAGGGCCCTGTCCTCTGTTTTGACATAATTTGAGTTTTGTTCCAATCAGTGTGCCCTCTGCAGCACTTTCTAGTATGTTTTTACTTATTAAAACAATATCAGATGTTAACAGTCTTGTTTTATATCTCTGCAAGAATCACATGAAATGAAATCATGTGATTTCACTTCTTCCGGTCAGAAAAAAACCCAGTGGCTTGTTCTATGAGACCACTGCTTGTTCTTCTACTGAGCTGTGGACCTCCGCTAGCTCAGAGGCTGGAGACAAAGCTGTGAGGTCAGGGTGGATGTGAGGGGCTCAGTCATAGTGGACCTTGCCCTCGGCCACTGCAGAGCTGGGCAAGTCGCCATTGCAGAGTGTCTGGAGAGCTCCTTGAGATCTGTCATCCAACAGACACTTGGTCTTTACCCTGTGATTTCGAAATGCCTTTTGAATAACAGCAGCACATCTCTCCTCTTCCTTCCTCTTTGTAGTGGTGATTATGGGTTCATACAACCTCTTCAAAGGATTGGCTTCCATGAACTTCTCCTCCATCATTGTTTTCATGCTATCCAGGCCACTGGAGTCACCAAGTACCCTTGCAGTGAAAGCAAAGAGAACATCCATGCAGTGCAGGCGATCTCCATCTACCATGGGCAAGTCCATTACTAGAAATTGAAATCTATTTGGCTTTGCCACACGCAAAGGTTCAGGAAGGGCATCGGCAAAGTCAGAAAGGGCAGAATACTTGATAAACTGTGTTGCTTCCGGGTCAAACTTTTCCCAAACCTCATAGAATATTTCAAAGTCATCTTCACCCAAAGGGTCCTCACTTTCTTCAGTGGCTGTATTGAAGTTTTCCAAAATCACAGCAATGTACATGTTGACAACAATGAGAAAGGAGATAATAATGTAGCTAACGAAGTAGGCTATGGCTATGGTAGGGAGACCACAGTTCTGAGTTTGGGGGTTACAGTCAGTCGTTTCTTCTCTTAACATGGGGCTGAGGAGACTATCCCAGCCTGCTGACGTGGTTATCTGGAAGAGACAGAGCATGCTACCGACAAAAGTTTGGAAGTTGAATATGTCATCTATTCCAGCCTCGAACTTCACATCGCTAAAACATTTCATACCAAATATGGCATAGATAAACATAACCAGAAAGAGAAGAAGGCCAATGTTGAACAGAGAAGGAAGTGACATCATCAGAGCGAAAAGGAGGGTCCTGATTCCTCGTGCTGCCCGAACAAGTCTCAGGATTCGGCCAATACGGGCCAAGCGGATAATTCTGAAGAGTGTTGGAGGAAAGGGAATGAGATTCTGGTTTTCCAAGGCAGAAACCATGGTACCTTAGCAGAAGGAGAAGGGTCAATCAATTTTCACAGCAGCGGTTGATGAGTTCAGGCCCAGTGTGTCTCTCCTGCCTTGACCTTTCAGTAGTACTAACTTTTTATCAACACTTTGTAATTCATGCACAAAAGTAATCATTTTTTATTAATATCAGGGGAAATATCTAACTATGCCTTAATTGGGAAGTACTTTCCAAGGGCATACAATTTTAAATGGGTTAAGATGTCTAAGTTACTGAGACACCTAAAGGATTTTAAAAGGCGATTTTTATTTGTTATCACATGCACTTGAAGTACAATATTTATGTTGGTATTTAAAGTTACTTATGCTGTAACAAATATATTAGTTTTCCATTTTTAAATTGGATAAAAGTTATGGAAAACAGATAAACTACAGATAGGAGCTTTCAGATTAGAATTCAAGGAGAAATTTTTGTATCTGAAGATCTACTTGAACTCTCAGCCATCAACAGAAATTTACAGAGTCCCTAACCCCAACGTTCCTTATTTGTATAAAGGGATCAGAACATATCCCTGCTGTATGTAAGGGCAGGGATCGAAGAAGATGATTTGAAGATGCTCATCTCTGGGCTAAAACTGCCATTGACCTCTCACATTTGTTAATATGCTCACCCCAAGGACTCCTGAGGGCCAAATCAAAAAATCTTAATGTACTAAACTGGAAAAATGTCATCTCAAGTGTAGGTGTCTACAAACAACTTAATATTTGGCCTAAAATGTCACCCTGTTCTTTCACTGCCTGTTATGCAGGCAAGTGACACAAGGATTTAAATCAACTCACATTTTGGCCCAAATATTGTAGAATGGCTGGAACATGCTTGCCTTGTGTGGACATGGCCTGTTCTTGCTCTGAGGGTCCTCTGGGGTCATTAGGGAATGATGGGCAGCCAAAATTATCTGCCATCACCTAATGACTAAAGAGAACTACTTAATAAATGGTGCCAAAGAAGTTTAATTCATAAGTGAACTGGGTAGTCAGCCTGTGGGATGTTATATTAAGTATTCATTCAGTAATAACTGGAGGAGGTTCACCTTAAAGGTCCACCTCTGGGGTGCCTATATCTTGCATAAATTCATAGTAACCTGTCCTTTCTCTGAGTCAGTTCTGTTACACTGATCTGGAACCAATTTCTCTGTATTTTTTGTTGTTGTTGGTCCTAAAGTAAGTCTGAATATCTCAATTAGATTGTTAGCTCCTAAAGAAAGATTAATTTTCATCACACTGGTTTTCTATTTCTCTAAAAGTTTAAGCAAGAGCTTGGGACAGTTATGGAGGCAGTGTGTTAGATGGGAGACTCCTGGCAATGCTGTCCACATTGGTGAGTGGGACTTGGCTTCATATATGGATTGTCTCATCCATTGTAGTGAAATGCCATACAGTGCTATGCAGTGTAACTATAATTGTCAGAAATCAGAGAGAGGTATTTCCTCAAATTTGCAAAATCTGGCACTGCCTGGGAAGAGTACAATGAATAGTGGAAGGACTGAGTGTTTCTCTGAAGATTGGAGGATGAGTTCTTCAAGCTTTCAGAGGACTTCCTCAGACTCCTCCCATCACCATTTTTAACTTTATTACTGTTGTCAATTTCATTAGACTTGTGATTGGAGCTAATAAATATTAACTGTAATTTAACTATAAGTATGTGGAAGGGTATATTGCTAAATTTCATCTATATAAAATTCATGGTTTGGAAACCATAACAAACTGAAATTTCTCTCTAAAACATCTGCATTGCTATCATCAGAAAAAAAAAATATTTTGATCTAACCTAGCTGTTAATGAATGCTTCCCAAGAAAGCACAAAGCTTCCACTTGCAAAATCAGTTGTCTTTGTCTTTGTTGGTTTTTGAACTATAAGTAGAGCCCTGGGGCACTTTTACACAATTATAAAATGTCAAATTATTGATTTAATTAAAAGCAGACTTCAATAATCCCAAGTAAACTCTTATGGTTTTGCCATCAAGAATTTCATTTTAGAGTTGGGGTGTGTGTGTGTGTTTTATAAAGAGGTTTTTGGCAATAATTATCTTCTTTCTTCCTTTTCCTCCCATTATAGTTCACCCTGCCTATGTTTGAGAAAATGGACTGGTTACAGAATGAGACTGGTTGGTTAATAGGTGTATAGACAGTTAAGTATAGTTCACATTGTGATTAATATGGGTTCTAGAATAAAGAGAAGTCACTGCTTGCCCCTTATGTCATACTCTTGAACACAATTAGGTTGGGCCATAGAAGATCTGTATAGGAGATAAGGGAAGATCCTGCAATGTCACTGTAATTAGGCAGGATTCTGAACTAAGAGAAATTTGGATACTAAATGCCAAATCCTTCAACCACAATATGAGCATTAGGGTTTATAACTGCATGGGAAAAGTAGAGCTTTGTTGAATTACCTGGATAAACCAGGTACCTACCCCCCAAAACTTTCAGTCATCTTAATTTTGTCTATCTCCACTGAATAAATAATCCAGATAATTACCTAACTCTCTATTTCAACTGTGTAGACAGTCAAGGGATGGAAATTACTCTCGATCTCTTGGCAACCTTCAGACAGAGAATGGTATTAGCTCACCTATTTTTTTCAGAAACCATAGTAAGCCTAGTTTGTTGTTTTATGGGTAGTTAGACCATATTTCCTAATGATACTATTTACAAGTTTACTTTTGGCTTTCATATCAAAGTTCCTCTAGCTGTCAATTTTACTTACTAACAATAGAAAGGACCACGACCACACAATCAAATAAATTCCAGCCATTGGTGAAGTAGTATTGCCTCAAAGCAAAGATTTTGATGAGGCACTCAAATGTAAAGATGACCACAAAGGCCAGGTTGAGAAGATCAAGGGTGGATTCCATGGCCTTAGACTGATTATATGACTCAACCATCATGCAAACCATGTTGAGGAGAATGAAGGTGATGATGATGACGTCAAAGAACTGGCTTGTCACTATGTCGAACACAAGACCCTGGCATTTGTTCTGAAGGGGAAAAAAAAGATTCATAGATCACTTTGAGTTGCAAGAATAAGATCACATGCACAAAAGAACCACATTTATACAACAGAATTTGTTCTCTCACGATTAAAACAGTCTTGAAAAATGCAGAGACCCTTTCTAAACAGGCAAGAAATTTTCATATGTATTTTTCATTTAAACTTGATTGCATAACTGGTTTTAAGTTGATTAGACTACGACTGTAATTCTATTTAAAAACAAAATGTAAATAAAAATTCTTAGAAACAATGTAAGTTTGATGTGATTAATGATGTTATTTTACTGAAATAAAAATCTCATGTTGGATTTAACAATAAAAAGATGAACCTTGGTCTGTATATTTTGTCTGCTTCTGTATTTTCAAGTTATTAATATCCATGCAGAGAATACCTGCTCACACAGTTATGTTGGACAAAATGGAATTAACACCTCCAAGATTCCATTTATATATTCAGAATAATCAGATCTAATTCTTAAACAAAGCTCTATATTCAAGCAATTTCTGGATGCCAGTTTTAAATTTTTGTTCACTTGAAGATTGGCTATGTAAGTGATAATATGACTCAATGATAACTAAAAAATGAAAGCAGAGAAGTGCATTATTTCTTATTATTATTGATGAACTTGCACATTGGCTAAAATGCATCACAAAGTGAGTATGAGCTAATTGCTCTGATCTGATGTAGGTCCTGAAGTCTGCATGCCTCACCCACCAGGTGCAATGAACTGACTCAACTATTTCACTATTTCTGTTAAGCTAACTGCTATGAATACTTTGTTCTTAATGGGAAATGCTCTTAAAAAACACACTCAATACTGATATAATATGGCATCTTTGTCTACGCATTAGTTGTTTTACAAAATTTATATAAATTAGATTATTTTATATCATGTTACTATCTTTCAAAATATGTATATATTTCTGTATTTAGAAAACTCATAGATGCCTACGAATTCCTGTCTAAGATCCCCTAGCCATTTGTTATAGTGATTTGGGCAAAAGATGAAGCTGGTTTGTGATGATAACAGTAACAACAGAGAAGATGTAAATATTTATGTTTAGAAATTAATGTGGAAATAGAAGCAAATGTCAGAGTATTTGAATGTAGAGGACTATGGAAAAGTTAAAGCTGAGACTGTCATTTTGTTGGTGAGCCATTCAACCACCAGAGACCAGAGTATGGGCATTTTAAAGGAACATGATAGAATCATCTTATGCATGATGAGTTTGAGGTACTAGTGGGATAGTGGGATATCCAGGGAGCCATATCAATATTGACATGAATTAAAACCATAAGAGTGAACTATATAACTCAGGAACCAAGGTTGAGGAGAAGAATGAGGGTAGGGTTAACACTGGGGGGGGGGTGCCCACACTTAAATTGGTATCTTTCAAATTTTTAGCCAGGAACCCTAAAACTTTATCAAAGAATTTAGAGAAGAAATATGAAAATCAAGTGCATTCTCTAAATGAAAATGCACCTGGAAAGTCAGAAAGGACCTAGAGAAAAGATACTTTGAGGAGTGCTCTAGAGGGAAAGCTGAGAATAAATGTCAAGGAGCGCAAGCACTGATCTCAAATATTTAGACAAATGGAGATAAAAAGCATAAGTTACCTACAGTGGTAAACAATCAAAAAACATTCAATGTCACTCTAGAATGTACAGTGACTCCTATACCATAATGTTATTTTTGAACTCAGTAATGATGTCACCCTGTGGGGTTGCTTTAAGAAGAATCGGAAATAATTTCAATTCCTTGCTCTACTGTTGGAAATAAAATGTGTCATTTTTCAGATGAAGGTTTTTAGAAATTTTTTATTTAAAATGTGAGGAAATAAAAGTGTGCTGTGTAAGAGCCAACATGATTTGAAGTCTCAGCTCAAGTCATAAACATTTGAGGCTATGTCTCACACAACACTGCTGCTCTCTGGAATGCAGGAGATTAATGTGAAGCATTAACTGAGGAGATTACATGGCCCTTACAATCATTCATTGTGGAGCCTTGATTGCTGAGCTGTGGTTACACAAGGTAGACTGTGGAGTGTCACCTGCTCCCAGACGAGCCATATTTCAAACATGCTACCATCAAGAAAGGGAGTTGGCAGCTTCCCGGAAGTATAGCAGTCCATGCCAACTTCAAGCTCACCTGCAGCCTACTGCAGAGGAGAAGCTTTAAGCTTAGAAGCCTTTATGAAATAAACTGGTAAATATGTGGGAACATAGTGTGTTTTGTGAGTTTCAGTTAATTCCTAATATGTGACCAACTAGTATTAAGTCACTGGTTGTACAGCATTCACGTGTAAGTAAAAATTCACTTTGTCTTCTTTCTTGCTCAAGTTCAAATAGGAACCTCAAATTAGTCTGAGAAAGTGAGACTGGTACAAAAGCTACATTTGACTTAGGTAAACTGAAATTCTACATACTATTGGCAAATTAAAACTCCCCAAGCATAACTTTATCATTAGATAAATCCCTTCATCAAAAATTCTCCGTTGTGTAAATTCTAAACACTTGGCCCCAGTCAAATTCACAAACAGTTTTAGTGCAACACAATTTTAAACCTGACATGTACTCTGTCTGTGCCCTAAAACATAAGTCTCTCATTCAATGAGCAATTACCAAGCACATTTGTTATGCCAGACTCTATTCTGCATGCTGGGAATACTAGTAAAGTAAATAAATGTTTGATAAATTTGGGCCTAAGAGGCAAAGGAAAAGATTCGAATCCTCTACATGCTTCAGTGTTCAAGTCCCTTTTCATACTGCTTTATCTAACATTTTGACTCGCATCAGCCCTTTCTCCTTTCAAGTTTTCAAACTAACTTGTCAGAGCTAACAACTGTGCCTGTTGTACTACTTTATAATGTATTGCCAACAAATCCCAGCTCCTCAACTAGACTGCAAACACCAAAGCAGCATTGGGAGCTGTTTCTATCCTGGTACCCAGTAAAATGGAATTCACAGAGAGCAAGGTTCAATAAAACCCGGCTGCCGGCCCACTGCCTGTTTTGGTATTTCCCATGAACTCAGAATAGATTTCACATTTTTAAATGTTTGGGGGAAAACTCAAGAGAAAAATAAGACTTTGACATATGAAAATTAAATTAAATGCAAATTTTAGCCTCCATAAATCAAGTTGTATTGGAACAAAACCATGTACATCTGTTAGATCATCTATGGCTGATTTTGTGTAGTGATGGCAATGTTGACTAGCAGTGGCAAAAATCATATGACCTTCACATTCTAAAGTATCTACTACCTGATCCTATACAGAAGTTTGTCAACTCCTGATATAGAAAGTTTATCGTAAGTCCTTGTGAAGTGGAAGTGAGGGAGCATGACTTCAATTTCACAGTAGAAAAAGTCAGTAAAAGATACTATAAATGCATTTCCTATTGGTTAAGATTAAGTTACGGCAAACTGCTAAGTTCACATCATTGCATATATTGAATATATACTAAGCACATACTGTGCACTCACTAAAAAAAAAATTAAAGCTGTTGCACGGACTCTTACTCCTGAAACTGAATGTCTAAGTTTTGTTAGGCCTTGTGCCAAACACTGGGTTATCTGGGTTTTATAGAATTCTTAGGTAATGTCTATAAATTTAAAAGGAAAAGAGAATAGCATTGCAGACATCTGAGTTCCTCATAACTACTTAATGGATCCATGTATTTAAAATCAATCAGTTGCTCTTACCAGAGGTCTTGGGATTGGCTTTTGAGGTTTTTTGGATCCCAGTTTTTTCATTGCATTATAATATTTCTTCTGTTCTTCAGTCAAAAAAATATCTTGGCCACCTAAGTATATGGAGAGGATAAGAGCTAATCATCATTAACAGTTTTATGAAAACAAGTTCAGTGTTTTAAGAAATAGCTCTAAAGCTAGATTACAAGTCAATTAATAACTCCTAAAATTGTAATGGGAAGCAAAAGCAGCTAGATTCAGGGAAGACTGCAAGGAAACAGGATTTAAAGAAAAAATAAGGTTACTTTTAAAATTTATGATATAAACAGAGATTATAAATTCTTTGCAAACATCAACAGAAATTTTATAAAAATTAATATAATTCAGTTTGCATAAACTGAAGTAGAATGAAACAAAAATAGAAATGACTAACAAAAATGTGTCAAAATTATAGTTATGTAAATGACTGACAAAGTAATGAAATGTTTTAAAATCCCACATAGTGGCAATTAAAATTTTTCTAAACAAATGGATACATATATTAATATTAATAAGATCTCAAAAAATCTGTTTAGAGTCATTCTCAGAAAAAAAACTAGTTTTAAATGTTTTCACTACTGGGCAAGAAAGAATATAAAACTGAACTAGGATTTACATTTCTGCACAGTTGGAAGAGAAACTATATCTAGAAATGCTGGATGAAGTAGGATTAGGTAAGGACATTGATAGCAAAATTATATTCTTAAGTCAACAGATGTAGTGCTGGACATTTTAGGTCCATTTTAGAATACTCTTGTGCATGTTTAAAATTTTCTGTAATAAAAAGTAAACCAAAACATACAAAATGCTGTGGACTGATCAAAACAGCGATTTCAAATGTAAACTTAAATCTAAAATCACAGGGCCTGACATCCAAATTGCCAAGTTGATTGCAATCAAGCTGCACATTGCCAAGGTGACTCGTCACAGCACACTCCACATGAGCAGCAGGGATGTAAGTGCATAAGGACAGTGAATGACTCTCCCAGCACACTAAAAAGGCTAATCAGTACAGAGATATATACCGGATGGATTACAAGACTGCAAAAGAAAAATGTTTTAAAGTCACAAGGTAATTAGGAAAACCAAAGACAAATAGTTAGGTACCTAATTTCAATGGAGAAATACCTTCAGTTCATTAATACAAGGGTAATATTCAAAACAGATAAGACTGGGAGTTTGACTTCATAGAAATGCTAAGTGTCTATATGTAAAAAATGTTATGAAAATATAAGAATCAAGTCACAAATTTGACTTTCCATAACAGATAAAAAAAGAAGACAACCTTAATTGTAAAAAGACAAGGGTTTTAAATACATTCTTAACCACTGTCATCAACCTATGGAATCACAGTCATTGAAATAATGAAGTAAATTATCAAATGATCAAAAAATAAATGTAAGACAATGAAATTACAAGTAGTCAAAGAATTAATAAAGAAAAATGAGATAACACTTTGACTGACCCATCAAACTAGAAAAGAAAATTAAATTATAAAAACCAGACGGGTGAAAATAGAATAAACAGATATTTTCATATCCAGCAAATGGAGGATACCTAATGCAGCATTTCTAAAAGGTAATTTGACAATACATACTTAATGCCTTCAGGACATAATCAGAGATATCTCTGACAAGAAAACTTCAACAATATTGATGATTGTTTAAGAGGAACAAGAAGAACATTTAGGAATGACACAAATGTCCAAAATAAAGGGCAATGAGTAGGATAAATTATGAACTATCCATAATATGGGGTGTAATTCTTTTCTGAAAATTCTTATAACAAAGATGATTTCTGCCAGGGGTTTACATAAGTAATGGGAAAGAAGGGAAGTGACAAAACTGTTAAGTAGCATGTGTTCTCAGTCATGTGAAAGGAATAGTTAAAAGTAACTGGAAAGGACCAAAATGGCAAAAGGTTTACACTGGTTACCATCTGGAGTCAAATCTACAACACAGACTTCATGTATTTTAGAATCAGAAAAATAAAAAATGTTTGTTACTCCATTGTAATATTCTATTTGAGCAAAAAAGATAAACTCATGCCTTTTGCAGCAACATGGATGGAGCTGGAAGAGATCATGCTTAGTGAAATAAGCCATAAAGAAAAAGAAAAATACCAGATGGTTTCACTCATAGCAGAAGCATAAAGTACCAGGGGCGGGGAAATAATAATAATCATGAACAACTATATACCAGAGATATTTTATGGGGGTGGAGTGGGGAATGGGATCAAAAAAGGGAGGGTGAGTGCATAAGACAATGGTGATGGCACATGGGTGGTTTGGTGACCGGAAGTCCATAGGGATTACAACTCAGATGGAAAAAAGGCACAAAATGATGTAGAAATAAACTATTACAATAAAATTAAATAAAAAAATGTTTGTTATACTTCAAGGGAAGCAAGGGAAAAGAATCTCCCTAAATCTGCCTTTTCCCCAAAGATCTTTCCCATTAGGCTCAATAAATTTGCTCTTGGTTTTGGGAACCAGAAGAGAATAAACAGGGATAAAAAAAAAATACACCTGAAAAAGTTAACAAAATAGACTATAGTGTCTATACTAACCATTATGGTTGTTTTTCTATTAGGGTTCAATTATTTCAGTCTTAACCTCAACAATAACAATGTTCACTGTTTAAGAAGCTTAAACTGGAGAGTCAAAAAAAGATTCAATGAAACTTCAATGTTTTCAATCTTATCTTCAAGAATCTTCTCTAGGTGGCTCCCTCTTTATTCTCAAGTAGATGATAAAGGTTACTTTGTCCAGCACTCTAGGCCAGAATCATGTTCCATTCATCCCTTTGGAAAATACTTATCTTTTTTTGCTGTTGGTTGAAGTTGTCAATAATAACACCAATAAAGAGGTTCAGCGTGAAGAATGAGCCAAAGATGATAAAAACTACGAAGTAAAGGTACATGTATGGATTTGTCTCAAAATATGGTTGCTTGTCTTTCTGTGGGGAGAGAGGTTTAAACGAAAGAGGAAAAAGCAATTACTGGAGGAAAATATAAGCCATCTTTACTGCCTTATTTGGAAGACTAAAGTCTCTTAGCAGTAGCAGCAGTAAGTTCTCAGCCTCCTTCAGAAAGCCAGGGCCCCTGCAGGAAGCCCTTGTTTCAGTTTCCCCTAGTACAGCTTAAGACGTACCATGTAGTGGGGAGAGGTGGTGGCATGATTGGTGTATGCACCTGTGTGTTTGTGTGTGTTTACCAATGGAGAATTTTCGAAGGGTTATAGGAGAGGGAAGTGATACCTAGGGAACCACATGAAAAATCAAGAACATCTAGGCCATGAGATGTTCTCCCTCTTTGGCTTTGGAGAGGAGACTTGGGACCCAATAGATTAAGGAGAACATGGAAGACAGGTGTTTTGACTCAACTTCTATATCACATGCATTCGAAAAGTTCTATAGGACATTTATATAGACATATGATTTGTGGAAGCTAGAAAAGGGGTTCACTCCCCTCAGGCAGAGGTTACTACCAATTGTCTTTGAACAACCACAGCCTTCATATAGAGTCCACTATTCTGTTTGGTCTGTGGGTCTTACATTCTTAGAGCCTAGCAGATGCTACAACAGGTAGATTCCCAAGATGCACTGGATGGATGGATGGATGGATGGATGGATGGATGGATGGATGGATGGATGGATGGATGGATGGATGGACAGATGGATGGATATAAATGAATAATCATGCTCCAGAATGGAGCTACAACTAAGCTCCTACAGATTAAGTTGTGACCCAATGCATATGAAATAATCTATCACCTGAGGTCTTTACATTGTCATTGACTTTAAGCAGTTTGGATTTAGGTGCATGAAGATTTTCCTTTTTTGTCTCCTGATCATATTTAAAGATGTATAGATGAGTGTTAATAGCTCTGTCATCTGTTGAATGTATTTATAACATTTGTTATTCAACACCCACCATAAAGACTAGTGTAATGGAGGTAGTTATTTGAAAGTTTTTTCTTCTGCCTTTTAGAGTCCCTGACCTTAGTCCCAGCTGGTTTTTGACATCTACTTGTTTAAATTAAGATTAGTTATAGAAAAAATGAAATGGAAAGAATTAATATTCAACATCTGACATTTAAAATAAGGTTATGCAGTAGGTTAATACTCTTGCCAAAAATAAGCTGTTGCTTTGAGATGTTGGATGTCTGAATTCCTTCATGTCTTCCTACGGTACAAGAGCATTGAGGGGAAGAGTTGTATATAAAGAAGGTTCAGCTAGGAAGTTCAAAAGCTCACCCCATTTATACCTAAGGAATGTTCAGAAAAAAAGAATAGAGAATATCTGTCATAAGATGTGTGTCCTCATTTTCCCTCTTTGGGTTTGGAGAGAAGACTTGGGAACCTGGTAAGTTAAAGGAAATGGAAGGCAAAGAGGATGCTCTTGCTCAACTTCTGTATTTTCTAAGAAGAAACTGCTGGGAAAGGCTTGGGATACATCGGGCAGGCAGGTTAACAGAGGAGTAGCCTACCCGGACACAAGGACCTTCTGAAACTTTTTCATGTGAACTAAGAGCCATGGGTTTGCCAAGGTGGGCTTAGTGGCAAGAGATGTGTTGGGCCAAGGGACCAGGTGGAAGGTGTGGCATGAAGTCAGTATTTGAGATCAGAAGTAGTTGAGGATCACAGTTCTCCAGTCACAGTTTCAATATTTGGGACCATCAAAATGCTCTGTAACTACACTGGCAAGAGCTACCACATACTAGAGGCCATCACAGGCCAGTTAGTATGTCACAGGATCAACAACAAAGCAGGAGCCCCTTCACCCTCCTCCACCTAGCCAGATTCACTCAGAGAACATATATAAGCCACACCTCTTCTGTTATACATCTGCTTAAGATTTCTGCCCCCTCCCAAGTCTCCACCTCAGGGCAGATAGATGGCTGCCTAAGGGAAAATAGGGAGAAAGTCATGTACTCAAGTAGACCAAAAATGAGTACATTAAATTATAAAATAATTATTTTGTTGTAAATTGCTTCTAATATTACCCTAACACTATAGTGTTATAGGATGTTTATATAGACATCTTGCGACTACCAGTTTGAATATTTTAAATACCTAATATGTGTTAGGCATCAATTCTTCAAACTTTCAAACAACAATGCACATATGTGTGATGATAGGGGATTGAGCAAAGATGATTCTACTATTTGCTCATGTGATTCAACCCTCTTCTTTCCAACTCCTAAATTTTCCCAAGTGGCAAATAGAAATAAGCTAGATAACAGAGTACAATTCCAACCTTAGGCATCCATGATCACTTTTCACTTAGCCAGAATTTAATATATGGCAATCACAAAAGAAAACCCTCAGCATCTGGAGAACCTGGAGACATGAGAGGGTCTAACTCAGACCTAGTACAATCTTACGCTTTCCCCATAGTCAAAAGCAAGAACCCTTTGAAAAGTACCCTTTAAAAAAGTATGAGGAAAATTAAGGCATCCTATGTGTCTCCTGCTTTGATTCCATTTCCTGCCTAGGTGTTGACTTCTTGGTTGCTAGAGAGAAAGAGGACTGGATGTTGGAGCAAGCTAGGATGTAATACTTGTGGGAAGATGAACAATCACCCTTCCCAACTTTATTGAGTTTGTCCCAAGGAACTGGCCACTGGCACTGTGATGTATGAAGATCTGCACTATCTATGTAGTCATGACACCCCTGATCAGACCTTCGTGCTAGAGAACAAAGTGGAACACAAACTCACCCCTCTGGAATCGACAGCTGCGTACATAATTTCCATCCATCCTTTAAATGTTGCCTGCAACAAAAGCAGAGGGCAATGAACACAATTATAAGTTTGCCATCAGCAGGCAAGTGTCATGTAAAAGCAAGCAAAGCCCAGTGGGCAGATGTATGTAAGATGATGTGCACCCCACCCACTCACCCCACTCCCTACACACAGAATTTCCAAAGAAAAGAAGAGTAGGAGGGAATTCATGATGGTGTCTTGGATTTTTTTCTTCTTCATTTGCACAAGATAAAAAGAGTAAAAACAAAAGAAATAAGGGTTATTATTGTTATCACATGGAAAATTTTACATTTCTCTTTATTGTTTCTATATTAGAAGTCGGACGTTACAACTGAATCTACTGAAGTAATCATTTTACGATATCTCTATCTCAAGCCATCATGCTATAAGTCTCAAACTTAAGTCAATTACTTCTCAATTAACCTGGAAGAAGGAAAAGGTATGACCCCAGGGATTAAAAAGAAAGAAACATCTGCCTTAAAAATTGCTATAGAAGACGTGGACCAACTGCTGATGTTTGCTCTATCTGTTGGCAATCCTGACTTGACATGGAACCGACTTCCAACATTCAAGAGTTACTAATGGTGTGATTTGCCATCTGAGAGTCTCTCCTCTCTGACTGCAGCTCTGGACACTATATAGGGCTGCGTGAAATGTACAGACACTTGCAAGGGTGTCACAGAGAAGTGAGGCTCAGTCGATGATTAAGTAGGAGATGCTCGATAGGGAACAATAGCAGAGGGCACTGGCTCCTTCACACAAGACTGCGTTTCGATTCTACTATCGCCATGAAGTCACTGTATTTTTATTAGTTGAGAAGTCATTTATGAAGTTTTTACGTGTTCACTCCTCCCCTGAGAAAACACACATACAGCTCTTACCACTTGCAGCAGGGCCAGGTAAGCCATTCCCACATTGTCAAAGTTGACTTCCTGGACTACCCAGGAGAAGTTTCTGATTTTACATTGGTTTTTGTCTTCAACAATGGTGTAATTTATCTCTAAGTTTCTATTTGATTGGTCAATGCATCTTCCAAAACCTCCAGAAAATAAGTTCATTCCCAGGATACAAAATATGAGCCAGAAAATGAGGCAGACAAGCAAAACATTCAAAATGGCAGGTATGGCACCGAGGAGAGCATAGACCACCACCTTAAGGAAACAAAACAGAAAGAAAACATAGCAGATATGTTTTCTATCTTCTCAGGAAGGTCTGATATGTGGGGCTGGGTCTCTTGGGGCTCTGTCTTACTATCCAAACTTCCCACCATCCACCCCCACGACAAGACCTGCTCTCAGTTCCATACACAATGGGTCCTTTTCTAGGACTGAGTACCACTTGAGAATATTCTCTGGTGAAGGTGTTAGGCTTATGAAACACCTGTTCTAGGGATGGAAGTCAGAGCCCATCTCTCTCTGAAATTCTAAACATGAGGCTGGATGATGCGTCCAGGAAAAGTGTGGCAATTTAAAAGATACCCAGCCCAAGAATAGTAATCAGCTTCTCTATCTTTCCCTGCTGGCTGACCTCCCTCCCACCCGCCTGCAGATTGTACCTTCATTCCTTCAAACTGGGACAGTGCTCGGAGGGGCCTTAGTGCTCGTAGAATGCGCAAGGGTTTAAGGTCAGTTAAGTTGATGAGACTGGGCACAGAGAACTGGTGGGAAGAAAAGTCACAGGTCATGCAATTTACTTGGTGCCTAAGGAAGCCAATGTGACACTGAGAGCCCTGACTCTGACAGCCAGATGCTTTAAGCCCTCAGGGCATTATCCAGACACCAGAACTAGCTAGGTCCTGGTGAAAGGGAATGGGAAAGTGGAGAGGTTATTTTTCTCTTTGTCAGGCAAAGCTACAGCCCATACAGATGTTATTTGATTATGAAAGCTATTAATCTAAGAAATAAAGGAAACCAAAGTGAAATGTCAACGTGAGGACAATCAGGAGGGGCCCTGAAATAGATCCTAGGTTGATGTGTGCTTGGGTGAGGGATGCTGGTGACAGTGGATGGACAGAAAGAATTTGCAATAAAGGATCCTGTTGTGACAATCAGCAACATTTGAAAATGGATGTGGATTTTAGTATTGGATATTGTTAAGTTTCCAAACTTTGATAATTATAGTGGGACTATGGACAATATCCTTAGGAAATATTCTTTGGAACTGCATACTGAAATCTTAGGGGCAAAAGGGCATGGCGTCCACAACTTATTTTCAAGCAGTTTAGAAAAAACAGAAAATGACAAAGCAGAAGGGTAAAATGTTAATAATTGGTGAATCTGGAGAAAGGGGCAATTTACACTACTTCTTACAATTTCTCAGCTAAGTTTGAAATGACATCTAAATTAAAAGTTAGAAATATATAATAATTTGTTTGCTTATATTTCCCTTCACTCAAATAATTCTTTTTGAGGGAATTAAATCCTATTTTCCCTCTCAACATACCTCTTCTGAAAGGAATTGGAAAACTGAGAATTGGAAAACTCTGTAAATATAATTAATTAGAGCAATATATTGAGTTTAAGTTGAGGATCACGCTGCAGATTTTCAGTTATTCTTACTGATTACACAGAGGCTTTAAAAGTTCATTTTGGACATGGGCAGGAAGTTCATTACTGATATTCCTGACTAAGCCAGTATCAGAGTTCACAATTATCTAAAATAATTCCCCATTAAATCTGACAATCTCATTGTACAAATAAAAGATTGAAAATTAGAGAAATTGAGCTAATGTAACAGAGTAGTTGTTTAAAATCTGTAGTTGATTAAAAAAAACTCAATTCAAAAATGTCACATAATATATATTTTAAATAGGCCTTAAGTTTGTTCTTTTGTTTTTAATATCATTTTGCCAGTGGAAGAAGTCATTTAAGCAGACTTTCACAAATATTGCTTTTGAAATTTTATGTAATAGTACATAACTTTCTCCAAAATGATTATACCAACTAAATTATCAGCAGTGAACGAGATTATACTTTCTTGTATTGTTCTCAATATTAGGTATTAGCTAGCTTAGATATTTTTGTCAATATGATGAGTTAAATAAGTCATTTTAATAAGTATTTGTGTGTTAATTTGTGATATAACTAGTGAGTACTTCTTTATTCATTTATTGGCAGCTAGAGTTCCTCCTGTGAATTGGCTGCTTGCATCTTTCTGCTATTACATTGGGTTGGCCTGTGGATTTTAGGGTTTGGTTTTTTTTTTTAATATACTGCAGATAATAACTACCTGTTAGGCATGGCAAATGCTATCTCCAGGCTTTAGTCTGGCTTTATAGTTATGGTATTGTGACTAGAAAGACAAAAGTTGTAATTTATATATATTTGAATTTCTAGACATACTTTGTGTTTGTAATTTTCTACTCCAAAACTAACGATCAATTTTTATAATCTTGATTAACAAGCAATATAGAGCACTATTCATATACATTTTCTCATGAATCAATCCAACAATGTTCCAACCTAAGCATTATTATACATTACCTACCATTTACAGATAAGGATATCAAAAGCAACTTAAAAGAGGATTAGCAAATTGTGGTGGAATTGGGATTCACACCTTTGTCCCTATGAGGCACATTATTCTTATTATTTCTAATAATAGAAATAGTGGACCACACTTATCAAACACTTTCTCTGGAATTATAAAGACACATAATTATATGATTATCTCTTAATCTTATTCTACTCATTTTTATTCCTTTTGTTATCAAGGTTCTATTTGTTTCATTAACTAAATTTGCAAGTTTCCTTTCTCTTTCTATTTTTTCTTTGTAACAATTCAAATAAGTTTGGGATTAAATGTTGATCTGAGGGCCCTCCCTGGTGGGGCAGCAGATTAAAGCACTGCACTAAGAAGCTTAAGCCACTTCTGCATGAGTTTGATCCCCGCCTGCCCCAGAGGTGACCCCACATGGCATGGCAGACCTCTCCTGGCACGCCCGCTGCTCCCCTCAGCAGTGTGCTTCGTTGATCTGCTTGTTCTGCTCCCCACTCTGTCCCTGGTGAATCCTCTCATCCTCCACACCTCTGGCCTGTACCCCAGTTCTGTATGAATAAATAAATTTTTTTTATATGTTGATCTGAGCTCAAGCTGCTAGTTATAAGCGGGTATACATAGCAGGTATTTATTCCTCACAGTTGTAGAGACTAGGAAATCCAAGATCAGGGAGCAAGCACATTCACTGTATCTTGAAAGAACTGCCTCCTAATTCATGCAGCCTTCTTCTTGCTGTTTGCACACTGCAGAAGAAGTAAGGAAGCTCTGTGGGGTCTCTTCTCTAAGATCATTAATCTCATTCATGAGAAACTGGCCCTCACATCCTAACTATCTATGACTCCTCATCTAAACGCCAACACATTGGGGATTAGTTTTCAACATATGAACTTAGGGAGAACACAAACCTTCAATGTACAGCACTGTTCTTTAGAAGTTTGATAAAACTTGCCTGTAAAAATCATATGCACGGCCCTCCCTGGTGGCACAGCGGGTTAAAGCACTGCACTAAGAAGCTGAAACCACTTCCATATGAGTTCGAGCCCCACCTGCCCCGGAGGTGACCACATGGTATGGCAGACCTCTCCTGACCAGCCCACTGCTCCCCTCAGCAGTGTACTTCGTCAATCTGCCTGTTCTGCTCCCCACTCTGTCTCTGGTGAAGTCTTTCACCACCCCTGAGTCTCTGGCCTGTATCCCAGTTCTATATGTACAAATAAATAAATCTGAAAAAAAAAATCACATGCGCCTGGTACTATTTTTGTGAGAGTAGTATTAGACTATATTTCTATACTTTAGATAGGTATTACTATATTTATGTTTTCTACTTTCTGGGGTCAACTTTGGGCAATTTATAGTTCACAATCTCATTTTTTTTTAAGATTTATTTATTTGTGCATACAGAACTGGGGTACAGGCCAGAGGCTCAGGAGCGGCGAGAGGCTTCACCAGAGACAGAGTGGGGAGCAGAACAGGCAGATCAACGAAGTACACTACTGAAGGGAGCAGCGGGCTGGTCAGGAGAGGTCTGCCGCGCCATGTGGTCACCTCTGGGGCAGGCGGGGATTGAACTCATGCGGAAGCGGCTTTAGCTTCTCAATGCTGTGCTTTAACCCGCTGCGCCACCAGGGAGGGCCCACAGTCTCATTTTTATCTATATGAAAAGCTTAAGCAGAATGCTTCAGGTTACGCAGAAAGAAGTAGAAAAGCTAGCTTTAGACCACTCTCCTAATTTTAGACCACAGGTCACTAGAATGGAGATACCAAAATCTTTCCACTGTCTAATGTCTTTTCTACTAAAATCTCATGATATAATGGGTGCAGAGTAATTTGCACTCTAGACACAGATGGGGTTGATGAATGTGGATGACTGTGCTGGCACCCTATGGCACTGATACCTTCCTAAAATGCCTGAACTACATGGCCTACTTGTGTCTCTCAACATTTATAATTCTCCCTGGGTTCTGCTGGGTAGCTGGCTTAATTCTATTTATTTAAGAAGTATAACTAATTTGTTCATGGTAGAAAGATTATAGATATTAAAACCAAGACTTAAAAGATTTGAGTTTCACCTCCATCTACTTCTAGCTAGGAAATCCTGAACATATTTTTTAGTGTCTCTATGACTTAGTTTCTTTCTGTTTATAGGAGGAAAATAATAGCACCTACCACATGGAATGGCAGTGGCAACTAAGAGACAAAATGTATGTGAGGCACAGGGCACAGAGAAAGCAACTGATACATGCTGTTCTAAATGTTAGCCTGAGCATCACAACAGGTGTGAATCCCAATTTCACTTGAAACAATAGCTGATCCTCTGAACTTCAAGTTTCCTTATCTGTAACATGGTAGGTAGTTGATAAATAACTCTGCTTAACTTGGAACATTATTGTGTGGAATAAATGAAAAGAATGGATGAAGCTAATCCTCTTATGCTACTTGACGATCAGATGGAGATCAGCCTTGTCTGTTGGCTGCTGACCTGCTTTGAGAAGTGTTAAAAAAAAAGGGAAAGCTGAAGAGGAAGGCAAAATGAAAACTAACCAGAACTATTCTTGTGTGCATAAGTCATAACAGTGTTTATGGAGAAATGAGTGTGTGCCATCGTATAAAGTGCTGGAGTGGTGAGCATTTGAGAGCAATGTATGAGGAGTAAGGCCCATAAAAGGCTGGACTGCTGATGGCTGGATGAATGACAAATACATAGAAAAAAGTTTTGTTCTTAAAGGGGCATTCGTGTTAGGCATATAGGAAAAGCAGCACCCACTCCCATTTCCCCAGGTCCCATCTCCCACCATGCCTGTTGGGAAACTTACAATCACAATGATGAAATCCAGCCAGCACCAGGCACTGGTGAAATACTTCTGAAATCCAAAGGCCACCCACTTCAGAACCATCTCCAGTATAAAAATGTTCGTGAAAATAGTATCAGTACAATTAAGTAATTGTTGGATTTTCTTTTGTTTGCGAAGATTAACATCTTCAAATACCTGAAATGATAAAGCACAACCATCAACTAGGTTGTATATTTGCTGAGAAATCCTTTTCAGGTCTACCTTTTATTTGTCTTCCCTATTTAAATAAGGTGACAAGGTTTTTCTCAAACGGTACTAAAGCTGAATGTTTCCACTGAAATTAATGCTTCAGTAAGTAAAGACAGGACAAAAAAATCCTTATTTCTTAATTTCTGCTGCCAGAAATTTCCCAGGCTCTTATAACTGGACTCTGGAATAGAAAAACATCCTCCTGGTAGATTGTCACACCATTTCATTGTCTTCTCAATCCTATTAACTCTTACCAACAATACTTTGTCAACATTCAGAACTATCCAGTGGCACACACCATCATTTTCATGCTCCTGGTTACCTAGGTGGCTGTACTCAATGGCTCTCCACAGTTTATAGCATCAAGTCCAAACACCTCAGCCCACAGTGTAGCTCCCAGCAGCCCTGAGCCCCATCCTCTTCCACCACTGACAGTCCTTCTTCATTGATCCTAGTATTCCCCACATATATGATCCTTTCATTTGTGCACCATGACATGCAAATATTTGGGGAGCTCTAGGCTACAGCTGCAAATATAAACTGTTTTGAATATTAAACATTCATTAAGTGTGATTATAAAAATGAGACATCCTACCTTTGGAGAGACCCTTTTTCATGCTACATCCAAACATTTCCCTCACCCAGAGAGAAAGTATGTGTGTGCGTGTGTGGGTGTGTGATATACCCCCTATAACTATCCCCTATATAGTTATACCCTGTATGAGTAGGATATAAGCTTTCCTTTTGGTTTTCATAGTTATTGAAGATAAAAGGGAAACCTTACCAAGGGTTAGCAACAAAAGTTAATTGAGGTAGTTCTCTGGCGTGGTTTTAGAGAAATTGCTTTTTTTGTTTGAGAAGTAATTCACAATGCAGTAAATAGGTAAATGGGGATGTCTATTGATCACAGGCTCTATTGGGCACCACCATATGCTCATCCCCTTTTATCTAGATACCACACATGTAAAGTGGATGTAGGTACAAGACACTTACTGTCCCTTTCATTTGTTAGTGACTTATTGTGAAATGTTCTGTGACTCTAAATCAATAAGGGGAACCCAGAACTTCATTCATTTGATATGACAAATACTAAGAGAACTTAGCTTTATATTATGGTCAGTTTAAGGGATACACAAGGTAGAGGTAAGCAAGAGGGAGAGGGGGGAAAAGGGAGAAAGAAAGGAGGGACATGAGGGTGGGGAGAGAGAGAAGCATATAGATGATAAAAGAAAAGATATTATCACCCAAGGGGGAGGTAAAGAAGGTGCAAGAAGTACCAAAAGGTGAGGGAAAAGCAGAAAGGAGCTTCTGATTCTGTGGCTGTGGAGGCTACTGTGTGCCAAATTACTTACAAATCTTACTGGAACTCACACCTCACTTCAATTTGGAAGTATCTGTCATGCACACAAACCAATGTTTCTCTGTCTCTCCTGTCAAGAGATCATGAGTGACAGAAAACACTAAGACAGATTATTATAGCTTACTCTTGTCCCCGCAGCATTTTTCTCCTGGCATTTTTAGAACGCAGCATAATGACCTCTGGATAAAGAGAGGGTAGAAGTATTGGCTGTGTAGAGAGGAAAAAACATATAGAATGTGGAGATGGTGTCTAGAAATCTTCCAAGAATTAAGGACAGACCTGGACCAAGGGTCAGATGCCGATAACCACTTTAAGTGTTGGTATGGGTTATGGTTCCCCACAGGCCAAATGTCTCTCCTTGGGGACTTCCCAGTTAGATCATGACTCCAGAGGTTACACAAAATCCTGTTCCCCTAAGGGGAACCAGCAACAAAAATCCCATATTCAGTCACCCCATATTTAGAGGGGCCATAGAGCCAAGTCAGAATGCAGCTCCCCCAATTGCCTTGATCCCCAATGTCCCTATCAAACCAAGATAATTTACCAGTGCACCACTGCTCAGCAGAATCACAAAGATAATAAAACTCTCAAACCAGCTGTGTTTCACTATTTGGTAGCAGGTTTTCCTCATATTCCACCAAGTGATCCAGGAGGAGTTGCCTCTGTCCATAGAACAGCTTGGAAAGCATAGACTCAGGCCTGCGAGACATGAGTAACAGCATGACCATTAATAGCCCCAACTCTTCATCCATCCCTAGACACACACCCCTTGCCTTTGCATTGTAAACCCTCCTAAAGAGATACAATTTTGTTCCAATCTCCTGAATCTGGGCTCAGTTATGTGATTTGATTTGTCTCTTAACAGAATGGAAGTCACAATGTGTCACTTCTGAATCTGAGTTCCAAGATCACAGCAAGTTTCCATTTTTTTTTTTGTGCCATTTCCACATACATGACACATTTTGGTCAGAACACTGGTTCCACAAGAAGGAAGATAGACATGGGTGGGAGCCAAATGCCCAATTACGCCCAGGCTAGATTATCCAACTCCCAGTCAATACCACTCACATGAGTAAAGCCAGCCAAAATCAGCAGAGATCAACAGCCTAGATTGGTAGTTTATAATTGTATGCAATGTTTATTGCTATATACCACCTGAAGTTGTGTGGTTGGTTGTTATGCAGCACTTTTCTTTTTGGCAAAAGTAAATTGAAGACTGAAAACATAAGTTTCATGAACCATCCAAATCATACATGGAAAATTTGATCAATTATCCAGATGTTCGCACATTACTGAGCATTTGATCTCAACCCACACAAAACCTCAGCATGAATTACATAATCTATTTCCCCTCCTCCAAGTTGTGTGGATCCTTATTTCCTGGTTATTATAACAATCTACACTTTCCCTCATCACTTTCTTAAGCCACTGTGAGGTCTCCTTAGTCTGCTCTTCTCTTCCTCCCATCTTTCAAAACATCAACAAATTAATTTCCCTGGAAGGTTATTTTATTCTGCCTTTTATTCTTCTCCTGTCTTCTTCTATAAGCCCAAGTTGCCCCATCTCTATTGCTGATATCCTGTTAAAACATTAGTGGCCAGTAAAATGTAAACAAGAAGAATAATCTACTTCTAGCCTGACCTCTGACCTGGGCAGCAATTGGGTTATCAAACAACCTGGAATGAGCTGGAACCCCACTTCTGGTGTTTTTTCTGATCCAAGTCTGGCCTCAAACATTTACAATTTTAGATTCTGGTTTACATTTTAGAGAAAATTTTAATGTTTATATTCATTCATTTTCCCATCAACATTCATTGAGTCTATGATATGGGGCAGGGTCATTTCTCAGATTACACTATTGATCTTGTTTTGCAGGTCCTCACAGGGGAAACAGAGACAAACAAATTCCCCACAATGAATATATGAAGTTATGAGGGGACATAGGAAGAAACCTCAGCATCACTTAAGCAATCAGGAAAAGCTGCGTTTACCTGTTGCTTATCTTGTGCCAAATATTTTTGTAAATGATTTGCATTCACTTATTTAATGCCCACCCTTGTATAGTTACTATTTTATAAATGACGCTCAGAGAGATTAAGTGACCAACTCATGTAGCCAGTAAGTAAAAAGATGAGAATTTGAACACAGGCAATCCGGCTACAGAACCAAAAGTCCCAACAACACAATGCTATCCAGCTGCCAGAGGAAAGTCTTGTGGAGTCAGTTGAGAGCCTGAGTTTATGGTCAAGTTCTCTTTGTCTATGACCTCAAGTACATCCTGACAATGAATGTACTGGGAACTACACAAAGTGGCAGATACATTAGCCTAAGAACATTTTCTAAGCTTTCTCCCATGATTGTTGGACTATATAAGCTGAGCCCACCTGAATCAAGAATTTCCTAGAATCCATGTGCATTTTATCCCAAGAGTCTATGTATATGTATGCCCTTACTTTACTTTGGTCTTCAGCTGAAGTAGTAAGAAGCATCTATCAAATTCACAGCACTTCAAAAAAATAACAAAATGCCATCCAAATATTCTGTGACCTTGAAGAACATAATTAGCACTATGTTCTTAAAACCGCCATTCCAGGGGAAATTTTTACTCCCTGCTGGGTGGAACCTGCATTCTTGTGCATTCCTGTGTAGATAAGGTGTAGGGCGCCAATCACTGTGGCCAAAAGCCAACCTCACCATAGTTAGGAAACATTGTAAAGGCCAGCCAAGCCAATCACTAGCTACCCCTTGGTCCCAAGGCTTGCACGCCAAAAAGGGACTATATAATCTGTTCTCCCTTTGTTCTGGGCCCTTCCTACCACCCAGGTGCCTCTGGTGTGCAGTTGGGCCCAAGCTCGAGCTTGTATAAAGTTTCCTCTTGTATTTACAGTGGTGTGGCTGGCTTTTGGGGGGGGCGGGTAGTGTGTCCCATTCTGGCATAACCACCTGAATGTAGGAATATTGCCACTTACCTTTGGGCAAACATCTTCCAGGTTGCTTTTTGGGAACCATTTCAAGTACCTGTCCAAAGGGATTCTGCAGGTCAATAGTACTACATTCTGAATATACACTGACAGCATCGAACTTCTGTATAACAGAAGAGCGAAAAAAGATCATTTACCAAAACCTTTTCTCAACATGATAGTGCTTAATGCTTCATTGCATGCCTTACTAAGGACTGAAACAAACGAGGCAAAGGCTTTAGGTATGAGAAGTATCAAGAGGATGTCCTCCTGTTGAGTTCTTATTTAAATAGTCTGACCAGCCCTGACTTCTGGTGAGAATTGTTTAACTTCTCTCCCTTAGTGGAGTAAAGTCACAAAATATTAAAACAGTAACTCAACATTCCACCCCCTACGAATCATAACCCTGATTGATTGCCTAACCTCAAATAGTCAAGTCAGGTGCTGAGGAGGAGGCTACTTTACTGAGAGGCTAATTTTCAGCTATTTAAATTCCTGGTATTCAGATGGGAAAGTTGGGGGTGGGGAAGGACAGGGAGGAGGTGGAAGATTTGGTGGTGAGTGTGGTGTGCTAACATATATCTGAAAAGGTATGAACCTATACTCCTAAATCATACACAGTGTTGCAAACCAATGTTCCTCAATAAAAAATAATAATTAAAACCCTCAATTCCTGACAATAGTTCCACACCAGTTATTTTCACTGATATTGATCTCTTAACAGACATTCTGGAATTGACTAGCAAAGTTAAAAATTTCACAACTGGGGAACATTACTGGCATCTAGTGGGTTAAGGTCAGGGCTATTGCTAAACATCTCACAATGCACAGAACAATCTATCACAGTGAGGAATGATCTGTCCCAAATGTCATAGTAAAGTGACTAACACCTTGGTCTAGACCTTTATGTAAGATTCTGCCAGTTTGCTCCTTTGTTAAACTTAATATTTTTCTATAGCGGCTAACTTCTCCAAGTATGAATAAGCCACATGTTCTGTCTGGGAACCCCTTGGAAAAATTACCTTTTGGGGATCCCGCATTGGCACAGGAGCATCATCTTCAGAGAACACATTGATTTCTACACTTTGAACTCCAGGACTGGTGGTCTTTCTAGTATCTGGATGGAATTCATAGGTCTGACACAGAAAAAGCCCAGAGTGGAAATTAATGGCCTTCCTACACATCTTACTTTGAAACAAAACCATATCATCATCTCAGTAGATGCAGAAAAGCATTTGACAAGTTTCAACTCCTAATTATGGTAAAAACTCACATAAAATCGGAATATTAAAATAATAAAGCCCATCTATGACAAACACAAACACAGTATCAGACTCAATGGTGAAAAACTGAAAATTCTGTCTCTGCAATCAGGAACAAGACAAGGATATCCACTATCACCACTCCTACTAAGCATAGTACCAGAATTCCTAATTTATGACAAAAGGGCTACAAGGGTAGAAATGGAGCAAGGAAAGTGTCTTCAATAAATGGTGCTGGGAAAATTGGGTAAACTTATGTAAAAGATGTGCAATGACATTATCAGTGAAATAAAAAGTAAAGCCACAATGACGTATACTTTAAACCCCCTAGAATGGTGAAAATTAAAGACTGGCAATATCAAATGTTGGCGAGGATGCAGAGGAAATGGAACTCCTACACAAAGCTGGTGGTTGTAACCCCTTTGGAAAACTCAGGAATACACAAACAGCTCTGCTGCATGTGGGGAAAAGTTGTTTATTTGAGCACCCATCACTCTCCTGCTACCTAACAGATATCATTTCTCACTATTCCTTCCCACCCGCCCCCCACTGATGCCTGCGGAGACTAAGTTTTTTCCCCACAATGCCTCTATGCGCTTCACTTCACTTTCCACACTCCCTTTTCTCACCGTTAGCCAATCCAAACTTCTTTAGGGCTCATAGAAAGTCACTTGCTTCCTTTGTTGCCCAACCCACTCTGACCTCTGTCTCCTCTGTGTGTCATAAATGCAGGATTATGATTAGGATGAGCCCTGAGATGTGCATGTGGGTAATGAGAGGCAGTCACCACATTTTAAACCCTTTACAATTTCTGCAAAGTGTTCAGAACAGAATAGACAACCAGTTCCTATGGAAACCCCAGCTTTACATGATCTCTAAGTCTACATTTGAGCCTTTGTACCTGTTTTCCAGCATCAGATTGTGCGCTAGAGGGTGGATCAGTTTCACAAAGAGACGCAACATCATCTTCTTCCTCTGCAAGTGGAGCCAACCAAATCCAGTCATGCCCGATATTCGAAGTCCTGGGTGCACACTTATCAAAGTTCTCTGAGGGAATGATGGCTTTGTTTTCTACATCAGGGTCTCCTGTCACCTCTTTTTGCTTTGATAAATTTTGCTTCCTGCATCGCTTGCAACAAACATGCTCAAGATTTTTTATCACAAAACAAAAAGCCCAATGGAACCGATCCAGAGCTAACTGGACTTTGGTTTTACTGGCTTCTCCATCTGGTTTTCCCCCACTCTCATTGCTGAAGGAATTGAGCAGCAAGGCAATGAAGAGGTTGAGTACCTGGAAGTGGGGATGGGGGAAAGAGGGAGGGGTGGTGTTGGTGAACACGAGGAGATAGAACATTTTGCAAAGTAAAGAATAAAGTAGGTTTCCACAACAATTTTTAACCATGACCCAAAACAAAGTCAAAGATGGGGGTTATAGCTCTCTCCCATGAAATTTCATTTGTAAAATAAATAAAAGGAAGGAGGTTAGGGAGTGATAGCAAGGTAGGACAGAAAAAAAGAAAAAGGTACAAAGAATCAAATCCAGTTGATCTACATATAAGCAGCATGCAGGGCCTCCCAAGTGTCAGAGATGTTAAAGCCCCAGTGCTATCAAGCTAGCCAGTGAGTCATGAGTTGGATCCCCGGCCAGGAAGTGACCCACATGGCATGGCAGACCTCTTCTGTCTTGCCTGCTGCTCCCCCCAGCAGTGCATTTCAGTAGATCCACCTGTTGTGCTCCCCACTCTGTCTCTGGTGAATCCCCTCACCCCCATGCATCTCTGGTATATACCCCAGTTCTTGTATGCATAAATGAAAATAAATCTTTTCTAAAAATTTAGACACTGGTCAGGATAAAGCATAATGATGTAGCTTGGGGATCAGTCAGAATTTGGATTTTATTAGAATTCCTCTCAGGACTATTGGTCTGATAGCTGAGACTGCTGTAGAGTCCTCTGCATAGGAGAGGTGTGTGCTTTATGAGGGTCATTATGTCCTGTTGTCCTAACCTCAGAAAGATATTAGAGCTGAGCCAAAGAGGCTTAGACCAAATCTGCAACTCTTCTGTCAAAGCACATGTCATTTTTAAGTTCAGATCAACCCAAAAGCTTCCTTCTTGGGATTTGGTTTACATGCCCTCCAGTTTAACATCTTTACCTCCTCAAGCTCCTTTATGGCTCTCACCAGCTCGAAAACATACAGCTTTTGGAAAGAAGTGCCTTGTGGGTGTGAATGATCTAGACATTCTTTCTTAGTTTCACAAAGAAAATTTCTAACTCTGAATGTTTGCTCAAGCTCTCCCTAACAGTATAAGTTTCTCTTGCCTCTTAAATGTTCTTCTCAAGTACTTTATCTTCTGATTGGTGTTTTTCCTCTTCCCTTGGTGAGAAGCTCTCTTTGGTTTTTATATCATCACTGTTAATCTATACCTTTAGTTAGGCACTTAAAGTTATTATGTGTGGATTGTTAACTATATTTGCACAATAGCCCCAACTTGATTGATATGAAGATTTTAAGTAATCTGGATCTGATGATACTCAGGTATATTTGTCTCTTCATACTCTAACTGGTGTATATCTAATTAGCTAATAAATATTTGTTTCTAGCTGCAGACTCAAGGCAGCTTACACAATGAAAAAATGTAACAAAAAATTTGAAAATGACTAGGGGACCAATTATGACATGAAGATAGGGTAGTTCCCCCCTCACTTTACCTTCCTCAGTGAAAACTTTGTCCTAGGCTGCATAACATTTTCAGTTGCACCAGAAGTCATAGTCATAAGAAGCAGTTGAAGGACCATTTTTCATCCCTCCTGTATTTATTTATTTTTTTAGAACAAGAAGCTTTTCTCAGTGGACATTCCTTCACATCTTATTGACCAAATTAAGTCACAAACTTCTACTTCAGTCAAACAAACTGGCAAAGATAACATGGTTATCTTAAACCACCTGGACTAGAATGCACATGGGGTCATAACATGGGTGCTATATAACATGGGTGCTATGTAAAATGGGTGCTACCAGACAGGAGA
>NW_004567105.1:67337744-67364814 GCF_000260355.1 Condylura cristata | reverse complement strand
CAAATGAGACACTCACCACAAGTTTTCCTATCACCATGATGGACAGAAAGACAATAATGCACAGTGGCATGTTAGCAACTGCCATACATTCCCACATGTTTTCGATCCATTCTCCACAAAGGATGCGGAAGACCACCAGGAAGGAATGGTAGAAATCTCCCATGTGCCAGCGTCTTGAACATGATTTCTTAGAGTTACAGTGTTTTATATTAGTCTTTGTGTCATTGAACTTGGTGCCAAAAAGTTGCATGCTGACTACAGAAAAAATAAAGACCACAATGGTCAGGACCACAGTCAGGTTTCCAAGGGCTCCAACGGAGTGGCCGATTATCTTAATCAAAGTGTTTAAAGTTGGCCAGGATTTGGCTAACTTGAAGACTCTGAGCTGTAGAAACAGACAATAAACAAAAAATGAAAGAAAAGCACATTACGGACAAATACCATCTGTTCAGCTAGCAAGCAAATGAAATGCTCTCAAACCCCAGCATCAAACTCCCAAAGATCTCTGCAAGGTCAAATCCATTCTAAACATAGTTTCCCATTCCCTGTTGCAACCGAACATTCAACTGTGTCTGCTTTTAAATATGGAAATATCTTGTTGTAGTTTTTTATTTAATGGAAAAACTTTGAGATCATGGTAGTGGTGCTAACTTACCTAAAGGGAGTATTTCAGAATCCTATATAATATACTGAGAGTAAATAAAACTCTGGCCTAAGAGCTAAATCCAGTCTATTGCCTGTTTTGTGTGGTAAGAGAGTTAAGATTGTATTTTTTATTTTTAAATGATTGGGAGATAATAAAAGGAAAGATACAATTGAAAACAATGTGACGTTCAAACTTCTGTTTCTCTAATTAAGTTTTGTTGAAACACAATGACGCCTAAATAAAGTTTTGTTGAAACACAATGATGCCTATTCCATTTTCAATTTCTACGCCTATTTCTGCACTACAAGAGTAAAGTTGATGGTGTCAATAGACACCAGATGGCTGGAAAATATTTATCATTCAGCTTCTTACAGAAAAAAGTTGTTAAATCCGGCCCTCCCTGGTGGCGCAGCGGGTTAAAGCACAGCACTGAGAATCTGAAGCCACTTCCGCATGAGTTCGATTCCCGCCTGCCGCCTGCCCCGGAGGAGACCACATGGCGAGCCAGACCTCTCCTGGCCCGCCCGCTGCTCCCCTCAGCAGTGTACTTCGTCAATCTGCCTGTTCTGCTCCCCACTCTGTCTCTGGTGAAGCCTCTCACCGCCCCTGAGCCTCTGGCCTGTACCCCAGTTCTGTATGAATAAATAAATAAATCTTTAAAAAAAAAAAAAAAAAAGTTGTTAAATCCTACACTACACAGTTCAGGCCACTAGTTTCGAATCTAAACTTCGCAACAGTGATGAGAGTAATGTTTTGTACTCAGGACAGAGAGGCAAACAGCTACTCAAGGCACACCCACTTTTACCAAAAGGAAATTTTCTCCATGGAACGTGGATAACATTACAGGTCATCTTGGGGATGGAGAACAGGTTCAGCTGAGAGAAGTACCCCTGGGACTCGCAAGTGTATTAAAAACCCGAGTGTGAGGAGGAGTGCAGTCTTTGGGTCTCTGGTTAAGACAAGTTAATATTTAACCCAAGATAGCCACTGAATTCACTCAAGACTCTTTTCAATTCTGGAAGCTAAGTTATTTAGTAAAGTAAGAAAATAAGTGACTTACCACTCTTAAAGAACGGAAGTATGGCATTCGTCTCTCTACAACTGTACCATAAATCACATCTGCAAAACTCAGAAGAGCAACAATGCAGTCAAAAATGTTCCAGCCTCTTCGAAAGTAGTGATAGGGATCAAGTGCAATGATTTTTAGGCCCATTTCTGCCAAAAAAATGGCAGTGAAAACCTACAGCAAGATAAAGAAGAATGAGAAAAGATTATATCTCCTTGGAGATAGGTTTTTAAGAATGGTCCAAGGAAATTACACAGGTTACAAAGAAATAGCTTGTTTCATTATGACTGGTACATGCTCCCTAGAGTCTTGATACTGCTGTATTAATAGCACTCTACCTTAGCTCCTACCTCCACCCACCTCCATGCTGCCTATTCCAGTGTCACCCAACTCACTGCTGGCTCTCCAGACAGCAAATAAATACTATTTCCTTTTCTACTGAAAAGAAGGCAGCACAGGCTTCTTGGTAGGTAGCCAAGGGTCAGGAAGTATCAAGAAACTCCTCTTATGAATTATCTTTGACATAACCAACATAAATTCTAAAGCAGTGGGGGGAAAGGTATTTGACAGCTTTGAACACTAAATATAAATATCCTCTATAAACCAGAATCCTAGAAGGAATTTACCTAGCCATGCAGTCACACCACCTTAATCAGGAAAAACTTTAAAACAAAGAAAGAATTGAAAAATATTGCTTGAAAGAGAAAAATGTCTTTGATCTACTCAATATACAGGGAAAATCTTGAATAAAATCTAGACTGGCTGTGGCTGAAAGAAGGGTAAGTTATTTGAAATGTAATCCTAAACACTCGTGCAGACGGGAGGGCTCATCCTTCCAGAAACAAATATCAAAAAATTAAAGGAAGGGCAAGAGTTGCAAAAAGTGTTAAAGTAAGAGCTTTACACAGGCAAAAATATATTTTTTATTCTTTCTTTATCTTTGACAATGAGATAAATACAGGATTAAGAAATTTGCAAAATGTTCAATAAGTAGTAGCCAAATTCAAAACTAAGTCTATCTTCTATATCTTTACAGAAGATAAAGCAGAGCATTTTTTCATAACAGCATGTTTTCTATCACATACATACAAGTGAAAGAAAATGATAAAAAAATATGGTATGAAAATACAAAACAAATCAAATTCCCTTGTTAAAAATAACAGATGATGTGTTTTTTAAATAATTCAGTGAGTTATTATGTTTCCAACATCTCTAAAATAAAATAACACAAGTTAAAAAAAAAAAAAAAGCAAAAATAGGGCCCTCCCTGGTGGCGCAGCGGGTTAAAGCACTGCACTGAGAAGCTCAAGTCACTTCCGCATGAGTTCGATTCCCACCTGCCCCAGAGGTGACCACATAGCGAGGCAGACCTCTCCTGACCCGCCCGCTGCTCCCCTCAGCAGTGTACCTTGATCATCTGCCTGTTCTGCTCCCCACTCTGTCTCTGGTGAATCCTATCACCCTCCACATCTCTGGCCTGTACCCCAGTTCTGTATGAATAAATAAATAAATCTTTAAAAAAATAAAAATAAAATAAATAAAATAAATTTAAAAAAAAAGCAAAAATAAAACCAATAGTGGCAAAGAAAAGTCAAAGCTTCCATTTATTTTTTTCCTTTAAACATTACTCTCTACCCTTGCCCAGTGCCACAAAAGTGGCTAATGCATGCAGTATTGCACATTCCAGTTGTGCTGGTCTGAACCCCATTCCTCTTCATCCACTTCTCTTCCTGTCTCCTTCAGTTTTTAGGTGTCTATCCTTAGTACTCCCAGATGCACTGGGACCACTGGTTTGACAATACAACTCAATTGCTACTTATGGATTCTTGAGAACTCAGTGTGCTCCCCAGAGTCAAGCAATCCTGGCAACTAGAAAATCCAACCTCACAGATCTCCACTCGTTTATTCTTGATCTACCCACCACAGGAGGGAGGTTTGGATGTATTCTTCAGAACTCAAGATTCCAAGGCCTTTCTCTACCACCTCCATGGCCTTGCTCTGTGGCTACCCCTTTGTATTGCATGTCCAGGGAATGGGACCCACAGAATAAAAGCACAGGTTATGTGGTCAGTTCTGCATGTTGCTCATCAACTTTTCAGACTTGGGCTGTGTCTATCGCCTGTGTACTCAGACACCAACTACGTCTCTCTGTCCCTTGCCTCTGGAGAGTGTGAAGGGTGTCACTTAACAGCTTCCAACTGCAAAACGCTATTTGATGGATTTGAGCCTCAGAATTTCTTTCAAAAACGCTATTTGATGGATTTGAGCCTCAGTAGAATTTCTTTCTCTCAAACCCCGCCACTGTTTTATTTACTAAGTATAGATAATATTCTGAATTCTTTATTATCATTGTAATGATATGCGCAGCATCTTCACCAAGAGTAGGTTGTATCTCAAGAAACCACTTTCTTTGCACATTGTTAAGAGGCAACTCCTCCATGCAAGTTCCCAAGATTGTAGCAATTCAGTCACATCTTCAGGCTCCACTTCTGATTCTAATTCTCTTGCTATGTCCAGTCACTTCCTCCACTGAAGTGTGTACCCTCCAAAGTAACTCCATTTGAAACCCAGGGGGATTGCAACTGAGATGGAAAAATGCACAAAAATATGTAAAAATAAACTATCATAAAATTGAAAAAAAAAGAAAAACGTAACCATTAAATTTATTCATATTGAAAAACAACTACAACAAAGTAACTCCGTTTAAGGTGGAGTTAACTTCTTCCACACTTCTGCTATTGTTGATATTTTGATTCCTCCCCATGAACCATAAATTTTCATAAAGGCATATAAAAGAGTAAGTCCTTTCCAGAAGGTTTTCAATTGACTTTGCCCAGATTCAGCAGAGGAATCACTACCGATAGCAGCTATAGCCTTACAAAATATACTTCTTAAATAACTAGACTTGAAAGTCAGAATGACTCCTTGATCCATGTGCTGCAGAATGGAAGCTGCTACAGTTCCAATGAACTGTATGCACATAAAGTAGAAAACTCAAGGCAGTCATTGTTGTGTATGTTCTGAATACTCTTTCAGGTAGCCATTCCCCATCCCTCTCCCTCTCCTTGGGCCACCCTATGCCCTGAGACACAGCAGTATTGAATTAAGCCAATTAATAACCCTATAATAACCTCTAAGTGTTCAAGTTAAAGGATAATGTGAACACTAAAGATCACTGGAAACATTCATTTCCTTGAACATCTCCAGAAGAGTTCTGGGGTAACCAGGTGTCTTGTTCACGAGCAGTGATATTTTGAGAGGAACCTGCTTTCTAACAGGTCTCAACTATCAGCTTAAAGTATTCAGTAAGCCATGTTGTAAACAGATGAGCTCTGTCACCCAGGCTTTGTTGGTGCACAACAGAGTATGTGTAGCGTAATCCTCAAAAGCCCTAGGATTTTGGAGTAGTAAATGAACATTGGCTTGGACTTCAAGTGCATTAGGCCCTGACAAGGGAGCAGTCTCTTTGAAGCTCAGAGGCCAGGCAATGAATTCTCCTATCTAACTACACAAGTCCTGGATGTGTCTTCTCCAGTCTCAGGCTGTTGCAACTACACTGAAAATCTGCTATTCAATGTAGCCACCTTCATCAGGATCTTACCTTGATCTTCTGGATAACTTGCTGGCTGCAGCTTCTGCATCAGCTCTGGCTGCATCACTTTGAACTTTAATGTCACGAAGACAGCTTCTTTCCTTACACTTCATTACACCTACCCCTGCTAGCTTCCCACCTTTCCTCTGCATCTTCCTCACCTTTCTTAGCCTTCATAGATTTGAAGAGTGTAAGACCTTGTCCTGAATTAGACTTTGGCTTAAAGAGATGTCGGGAACACTAAAACCTTCTCCATATTAGAAAGAAGTCTGTTTCATTACTTGTCTTTCTTGTATTCACTAGAAATAGCACTGTTATTTTTGGTTCAGTAGAGTAGCACCCTCAAGAACTTTCCCTTTTCACTCACAACTTGTCTCACTGTTTGGCATGGAAGGCCCAGCTTTCCCTTAACTCAGCCTTTAGCATGCTTTTCTCGCTAAGCTTAATCATACTGAGCTTTTGACTAAAAATGAAAGACATGTGCCTCTTCCTTTAACTTGAACACTTAGAGGTTATTATAGGGTTATTAATTGGCTTAATTCAATACTGCTGTGTCTCAGGGCATAGGGTGGCCCAAGGAGAGGGAGAGAGATGGGGAATGGCTACCTGAAAGAGTATTCAGAACATACACAACAATGACTGACTTGAGTTTTCTACTTTAAGAAAGTTCATTGTACTCCCAAAATAATGACAATAATAACACTAAAGATCACTGATAACAAATAACCATATCAGGTAAATAATAAGAAGTCTGGAATATTGTGGAAATAAATAAAATATGACAGAGACATAAAATGAGCTCATGCTGTTGGACAAACAATAGGTTGCTTGGCTCATGGTTGACACAAACCTACAAACTGTAAAAAAATTCAGTGTTAAAATAAAACAAAAAGATCAGTATCTGTGAAATATAATAAAGTGTAATAAAATGAGGTGAGCCTCATTTTATACTCTGTAGAAATACTCTGCAATGCCAATATTGATCACCTTTGCCAGTAGAAGTATAAGAAGTTGTTTCTCCTTTTATCATATCTGTAGTTTTCCTTATTTTTAAAATTAAAAAAACCATTTATTGCTTTTTAAGATGGAAATTAAGATAAAATTCAAGAAGGGGTAGTGGGAAATTTGCAGGGACTACAACTGAGAGGAGAAAGCAGGCATTGTATAAAAAAGAAAGAATGATGTAAAATATATATAAATAAAATTTAAAACCAAGAAAGGGGTAGAAATTCTAGAAAGGTGTTTAGCTTACTAACAAACTAGGTAATTTGGATGGGGCATTCAGTGGGTAGTGGCTATTTTTGATATTTGGTAGACTAATTTTCCTTGGAGAAAAAAAAAAGGCCTTCTGCAGAAACTATGAATCAAAATGAATAGTTCTTGAAAGCCTGCTCCTCTATCTTAGTTTTCCCAGTTTGACTGAAACTAATTCATACAATGAGAAACACATTGAAGCAGATACAAGTCAGAAAGCCCACCCCATCCTACAAGCTCTGGACACCTCCTCCCAAGGAAATGGACCTCCCAGGGACCAGACCCTGACTTGCCTCTCCACTGGAGTCATACCTAATAATAGCAGTCACAATATTTAGTAAATGATGCCCTACCTCCCAGGATTGTGGTATTTATTACCATGAGTCTCTGGATATGGTTAATGCCTTCTTGATTATCTCAGTTAATCTTTTAAGGAGTCTACTTGCTTCTGGTTTATGACTGTATAACTAAAGAGACACCTTATATTAGAGAGCCAACACTGAACTGTTATCTTTCCCTCTGCTCAACTTGTGACCAAAGACCTAAGTTAGATTAGGCTACTCACAAAATATTTAGATTTTGGAAGATTTGCAATCCAAAGTTTGATATTATTTTATATTTAAAAAGCCTAAAGTTACCAAATTCCCTGTTTCCAACATTTTCATAAAATTGGTATTCATCTCATAATGTTCCATGGCCAAGAAGAGAGTGTTGATTATGATGCAGATGGTGATGAGCAGCTCAGTGAAAGGGTCAGTCATCACAGTTTTCAGAGCCTTCTTAAAGGATAGCCACTGGGGGCTACAGTCCCACACGAGGTATTTGGATGCCAGGTTGGCCCCACATGGGAGACAAGGTTCCTGTGATTTTTCTTGTTCTGGAGAATGAAAGAACATTGGGAAGTTAACTCTGAATCAGTTTGACACTTCTTCGCCTGAGTGTGTTTCTTCTTCTTCCCTAGTACCTCCTGCTAATTAGGTTCATCAGAAGTTCCCAGTCTGTTTACACAGTTCTATTCTCTGTGTCAACTTTCTAACCCTAACTTCATTGCCCTCTGTCACCTACTGGATACGTCTGTCCTCTTTTACTATCATTGTCACTGAGACCTCCTGTGACTACATGGCATATTAAAGAGGTTCCATCTGTATTCTTGAATCCAAGTCCCATCCTAACTCTAGTCAGTTACCCAAATGTCAATTAAGGATGGGCATAGAAATAGCCTGCTACTTCTAAGTCACTCTGTTCACATACTCACAAGCAGTACAATGGATTGAAGAAGGCTGTGTGTGAGAGGGGGGAGGCCAAAGGGGGGGAGGAGAAGCAGTGGGAGGGCTACAGGCTGGAAGAATGGAGGGGATCACTAAAATTAGGCTTTTCCATGGGCTGGGAGGAAGGACCTACCATGCATGGTGATGGTGAGGATACTGACAGCACTCAATGCCCTCTGTCTTTGGAAAGGGTCTCCAAACTCATCAGGATAGTCCACTGACAAGTTCTGAGAGAGTCGTTTGGTTTGCTCTAGAAGGGGTGGCTGTGAGAAGGAGGCATGGTGAAATTTTAATGGAAGGCGCTGACACTGAGAAGCCTAGAGTAGATTTTCCTCAAAACTTCACAAATGATTTGTGTTTCAATGCCACATGCAATGAACATGTTCACTGACTCACTTCAGCTTTATGTCATGCTAAGTGTTCAGTTTTCTTATTTCATATTTAATAAGAGAAATATAGTGATCATTCGTGTTCTTATATATATACATTTCTAGAATTCTACCTACAAAAGTTTTTCTTTGTGATTTGTTTATTGTCAACAAAGTGCAAACAAATTTTACAAGAACTAACGAATAATGATTCAGGGTATAAAAGCATAAAAATCAAATTTGGAAACAAGATTTGCAATATACAGAAATGAGGGACAAACTTAGAAAGCTGCACTGGGGCCAGGTGGTGAGGTACCTTGAACAATTGCCTAAAAAGATTCTGAAACAGTCACTAAAGAAAAAGATAAACCAAATAAATATCACAAAATCGATGTGGTAAACATCAAGCCCTCTCTCAGGCTGTGCCCACTTAAACTAGAACTGAAGGTCTCTGGAGTTGAATGAACACAAATCTTCAACTATCCAGAAAACTCAAGTTTCTCAAAAGTGATTATCATGTCAGTGATCACACTAAAAACAACTGCCGCCTTATTAATGTGTTTTCATTAGATATTTCAAGTATCCCCAGTGCTTAGCCCATGCCAAGCAGAGAGTAAATGCTATCAATACTTAAAAAAAAAAAAAGTTAGTAAATAAATGGGTAGTTGAACAGGCACGTGGAGGCAGGAAAATGTATGCAAACGGATAAATGACTAAAGAGTAAATTAACCTATTAGTCCTTTCAACTAGATTGCCAATTTGACCATATTTCCATGAATACCCCCTGCTGAGACTTGCCTTTTTGAGGGGCTCTTCATCAGAATCTGATCCTGGAACTTGGTCCTTCTCAGACTCTCTGAAAAAGAAGGACTTCCTTTTCTTGCCAAACAACTTTTTCTTCTTTGGGGAAAAAGATGATGCTTCAAGAGAAGTAAGCGAATTTCTGTCGATTCCCATAGCAACCAAAGCCTTAGTTAGAAAAGAAACAAAATCAACAGATGAACAGATTATAGCACTCCTCCCAGACCCTCCCTCCACCAGACAGTTTCATAAAATATGCAAATGACCTTGACCCTAACACTCATTCTCTCCTTGTTCCTGGTGTATCATACCACTTAGAACATGTTTTTTACCTCTAGGGACTATATGCTAGCTTTGTCATTGTTTATTTGGAGAAAACACTCTGTCTATCCACGGAGACTGCAGCCCTCAAAGGCACGGCTGACTCCTTTATATCTCTGGTTGACCAACCCTGAGCAGTTCAGTATGTGCCAGCCACTCAGTATTTGTGCCTGGTATGTGATACAGGTATGAAGCACTTACAATGGATTTCCCAGACATCTCTGAGAAGGAAAGATGAGAAGGATAACTGAACAGAAAATAATATGAAGACATAAGGGGAAAAAATGAGAATGATCTCTAAATATGACAGGAATTTCAAGAAGGGAGAGAGGGTCATGGCTATTGTCTCCAGAGCCACTGTTACCACCTTCTCCAACTCACTGAAAGAAAGAAAAGCCCTAAACATAAACATTTCCAGATTCCCACCAGGAGGTCTGGAGCAAAGCCTGGATTTATACGACATGAATTTATTCTCTAGCAGCAAATTGAGATCTATCCTAGAAGGCACAGCATCAGAGGATAATGAACATTAACAATGTAACCTTATTCTCCAGGGGACTGTGCCTGAAGATCTTAGTAAGAAACAGTGGTGTGGCCAGTCTGCAAGGGGCTTAAATTCCCAGACATGCACCAGTGACCTTCTGCTGCTACTCTGGTGTGGTGCACACCTGGTACTTCTTTTGTGATGTAGCAGCTAAGAGGAGACTTGGCACTCAGCATGGCCAATAAAAGCCCAAGAAAAGAGTCAAGACTGAGAACAATGGTCATATTAATCTGAAGGTGTCGGGTCAGGACAGCTCTGTGGTGCAGTTTAAGATGAAGAGGGACACACCACTTAGTAAACTAATGAAAGCCTAATGAGAATGGCAGGTTGTCTATGAGGCTGATCAGATTCCAACTTGATGGGCAGCCCATCAACAGACACACTGCCCAGTCCCATGCAGCCCTACCTCCTTCTCCTCCTTTAACAGCTTCTGGGCTTCCTGGAACATCTTCTCCTTGGCCTCTGTCTCAGCAGCGACATTTCTGTTCTGTTCTTCATAAGCCATGGTAACAACAGCCAGGGTTAAGTTAATCAGGTAGAAAGAGCCCAGGAAGATGACCACCACAAAGAAGAAGACAGAGAAGCACCCAGAGGTATGTAAGACCTGCCAAGGACAGAGCACACACGCTTGTACCTGAAGCCTTCTTCCAGAGAGGGTGGCCACCAGCTCAAGCAGAAATACTACACCAGCCATTAGACTTCAGCACTGGTTGGATCAGCTACCCTCCCTTGGCAGCCTCTCAGGTCACCCAGGGCGTCCTGATGCCCTCTCTCTCCGTGAAAAGTGCCATCCTCATTCCCAGGGAAATCTCAATAACATTGCTATCACTTTCTTTTGGGTGTTTGCACTTTAAAAATAAACAAGGTAAAAGAGATAGCTATATTATATGAAAACTGAAGAGTTAGTTGACATCTTTAGGCAATAGGGAACCAGGAGAGGGACATTATTTCTAGGAAGAGGAGTTTTAAAAAATTTTCTTCCAAATGTCATGTTTATCGTTTTTTAATGTTTCTTTTTCTTTTCTTTTCTTTTTTTAAAGATTTATTTATTTATGCATACAGAACTGGAGTACAGGTCAGAGGCAGTGAGAGGATTCACCAGAGACAGAGTGGGGAGCAGAACAGGCAGATGGACGAAGTACAGTGCTTAGGGGAGCAGCAGGCTGGTCAGGAGAGGTCTGCCGCACCATGTGGATCACCTCTGGGGCGGGGATCGAACTCATGCTGAAGTGGCTTTAGCTTCTTAGTGCTGTGCTTTAACCCCCTGTGCCACCAGAGAGGACCCATTTTTTTGTTGTTGTTTCTAACAAAATTGCTTAGGTAGAATTTAAGAGTACAATTGTTAATAATGAGAAATAGATGAACAATTAGTAGTAGGTTATAAATAAATAGTAAAGAAACAATTAAGTGATAAAGAGAAAGATAAATAGATAACCTGTTGATAAAGTTTCTCCCAGGAATCTTGAGTCATAAGCCGGAACATGGCAAGAAAAGACCAGCCAAAGTTGTCAAAATTTGTATAACCATTGTCAGGATTATAGATTGTAGGTCTGCATTCATATCCCGGAGAACAGACATTCGATCTTGGAAACAAGGGCACAAAGCATCACATTCTGTCACCCAGTTTCTCTGTCCATACCCACAACCCGCAGCACTGGCTCTTCCTCCACATGGGGCTGTGACCCAGAGAGAGGATTTGTGCAGCTGCCCTTGCCGCCAACCCACCAGCCTAGTCCTCAGTGTGGGTATTCATCGGTTCTTTCCAAATGGATTGATTAGTAAGCTCATATTAACATTTTGTATTGAAAACAGAAACATAGTGACATAGCAAACAGTTAAAAGTAAAAGAGGGCTTAGAATGACCAGAATTCTCCCTCTCTTCCTAGGCGCTGAGTCCCACTTCCAAGAGGCAATAGTTAAACAGTTATTTTCGTAACTTTTCAAAAGTTTTCTAACTTCTGGAGGCGCATAAATATCAGTACACAACTTCCATAAGACGTACATGGGAGCATTCTTTGGCCACTCTTGCACCTTGTTTTTTTCACAGAACAAAACAGCTTACAGGTAGTTTCTATCTACCCTTTTTTCATGTTTTATGGTCCCATGGTTTATCTACTTGTTCTGCTAATGATGAATATTTAGATTTCAATTGCTAACAATCAGTCTTTTGTTCTTGCACATATTATTTATAAACAATGCCACAGAGGTCTTTGCCACATCACTGAGGAGCATATCATTAAGTGTATGTAGTGTATACTCAAGGTATGTACTTTCTTAATTTGTACTTAATATGGTGTTTTTTTTAATCAAAGTAATGCATTATGTAGCTTTAAAAATCATATGGCATGGAAGGGCTTGTAATGAAAACCATTCCATCATTCTTTATATATACCCCTAATTTAAAAACTTCTCTTATAGCTTAAAAGTGTCTTTAAATATAATCCTGACACGCATATGTGACATATTTGCTTTATCTTTATTGATTCATTTCATGGTAGATGAAGGCCCTCCAACATCCTACCCCACTTCATTGCTACTTATATTATTCTTCATAGAAAATTCTTTGGCCTACATAGATGTCTCTCCTGGGTTGAATATATATTTTTCTTGGCATTTGTGTATTGCTCTTTCTAAGTTTTACTTCCTCAGTTTTCTGAAGGAAACATAAAATAGCTTCTTTAGAATATTGGGTGATCTTTGCTTCTACATCTTTATTCTGGCATCATATTTGATTGATGGTTTGGCCAGAAATAGAATTCTTAGTTGAAAATCCCCTAAAAATATGAAGGTACCACTTATCTATTATTCTGTGTTGCAATTGAGAATTCTAAGATTATTTTTATTTTTCTTCCTTTGTGGAGGCCTTTTTCTCTTTGGTTTTAAGATCTTTCTCCAAAAGATTCTGAAATACCAAGATAATGTACTTGGCATGGCCTTTTCACTCATTTTGTTGGGTACTTATGAATATCAACAGACATATTCTTAATCCCAGGAAAATTCTCTGTATTATTTCTTTGGTAACTTCCTCCCTTCAGGTTTTTTCTGTGTTCTATTTTTAGAATTACTACTTAGTAAAACCCTGGGACTTCTGGATTAATATCTAGCGTTTAATTTTCTGTTCCTATCTTTTGTTATTACTTTCTGGGCCATTGCTTCAACTTTATCTTGTAATTCTAATTATTGATTTTTATAAACATGTTAATTAAAAAATCTTTCTTATTCTCTGTTTCTTTTATGTAATGAATCATCTTTGTTTTTATGTATATAATATCATTATTTAATTTCACTAAGCTCTATTCAAAATGTTAAGTCCTTTTTGGTTTTCTAAATTCTTGTTTTATCCATAGTTCATATGGACTGAATGTTTGTGTCTTTCCCACTTGCTGAATTCACATGCTGAAAATCTATTCCCCAATGTCATAGTATTTGAAGGTGACCTTTGGGAGGAAACTTAAGTCATATGGATGGTGCTCATGTGAGCAGGAGTAGTGCTCCTATAAAAGAGATCTGAGAGGGCTCTGGCTTTCTTGTGAGGAAACAATGAGAAGTCAGCAGGCCTTGGACAACCCTCACCAAAATCCAGATGTTCTTGGCACTTAGGGGCTACCAGGTTCTGTCTGGTTGGATCCTGTCTCCTGTCCCTCTGCCCAACAAGCTACTGGGCTTCTTACCACCTTCTCATGCCCCAAGGCCGTCCTGCTTGCTATTCCTAGTGTCTGGAATTGTTCATTCCATGCCCTCACCTTCCAGAGGCTCATATTCATGTTTCAGATATGAAGTGTGGTCCTTAGTCCTCAGAAGGAGGCCGTGAGCAAAAGAAAAAGCCTTAGTTCTGAACAGACTGAGGTCTGCCTAGGAAGGTGATACTGAATGTGCCATCTCCTTAGCAACTGCTGTGTTATGACCCAAGTGGAAGATCACATATTAGGAGGTAGTTTACTATACAAGTCTTGAACTCTGAGACTATATCTGGACTGAGAAAGTTATGACTGGCAGATAAGCTGAGAGAAACAGGACATTATAAAGACCAGCTGGAAGCCAAGGATGGTGTGCCCAGTGGCTCATCCCCATCTTGGATTTTGCCGACAACAACCAAACCTATCTTGTGTGGGTGAGGAGTCAAATAAATACTATATGGGCCCTTTATGAAATGAAAATACTATGGTTGTAATGCATTCTGTTGAAGATCATTCTGGCAAACCCAGAAGAACTCATATTCAGCTAAATCCTATTATGTCTTGTGAGTTAGACCCAATCTGAACCTTGACCACCACCATTAAAGAAACCTTGACCAATTTTATAGGCAAGGTTATATCCTGTTATCTCTTACAGTATCTCTACAATTCCCTTCTAACATCTATCCCATTCTCAAGGATTTAACCTACATCTCTCATTCCTATCAGATTTCAATTTCAAGAGGATAGAACTCCCCTTGATCACACATGCATTCCTTGGGCCTAACAGATCGTGTACTTCATAGGCCTTGATATATACTTGTGATTGAGGATGGATGCAGTCTCTTTCATCCTACTGAGCATAGGTCGTAATTTGAAATGCACTCAATAAATCTTACTTAGCTGAATCTATACACAAGGAGAAAATACTGATATCCTGGAAGAAGGAATGGTATCTCAAAAGGGCCAGAGGCCTACCACTGTTGGGTGAATGTATACATATAAAATCATGTGTGATTGGAAGCAATAGTGTTCAACAGACCAGCAAACAGAACAGCCTGCTCAGATGTGCTCACATCAGGAAAAAGGACTTCCTGGTGTGTGTGTGTGTGTTGGGGGGGAGGAGAGAAGAGTGGTTTTAGTTATAATGCTTTTTTTTTTTAAGTCCTGAATAGCCACTCCATAAAGTTAAAGCATCAAAACATTTTCAGCAGGTTTTTTTATAATCTATAAATTCAGCATAACTTGGGGATGAAAGTTACTATAAACAATTGGGCACAATTTTAAGTTTAATACACCTAAACTTATTTAGATACATAAAATAATTAGTATTGCTTGAAAAATCACTATCATTACTTCCACAAATCATTAGATGAAAGCTGTTTGCCACATCATTTGAAAAAGTCTAGAAGTTCTATGCTTGGGGGGGAAAATGGAGAGCATAAGCCTCTTACCGGTTAGCATTCCAGTTACTACACATTTTGAAATCTGAAGCGTTATTTTTTTCCAGGCAGTTGTCTGAGAAGGAAAGAATTAGATTTTTTTTTCTTAAAACATTGAAAGGAAAGAAAATACCAAATATACCAGATTATACTTGCAGAGGATGGTTTGTAATCCTCTAAAATGACCAGTCTATGTCCAGAGAGGAACAGGAGCCTAAGCCCTCAGGCAGGAGAAGAGAAGGGTAAGAGGAAGAAGGCAGGCGGCCAGGTAGAAGGAAGTGGTGACCACACACCATCATTCTACTCTCAGTACACAGAATGGAACCAGAGTCTTCCCCCTGGACACAGAGAATAGGACTGCATCAGTGTGGAGAGGATGGGGTGCAGAAAGAAGTGATATCATGAAAATATTCAAGGAGGAGGTTTGGAAAGTTGCTCGTTCCTTTTGGCCAAATCTAGGTATTCTGAAGACTTGCAAAACATAACAAAGAAGTGGGCAGAGATCTAAGTGTGAAAGGATGAGAGTTGACAACATCCCTGCAGACAGAAGTTTGGGCTTTCGTTTCTCCATGGAAACTCAAAGAATGAGGCGATTCTCTAAGAAAGGCATCTGCCTGCATGAGTACCAGGATGGATGAAGTCATCCCTTGTTCCTAAGAGACTCAGTAATGCAGATATGTAGGTAGGAGGAGTGTATAAATAAAAATTAACCACGCATAAAGCAGGAATGGAAGGTGGATTATTTACCTTTGTTGTCATCAGTAAGGTTGTGGCAGTCCTTCCTGACACATTTCTGATTCAAAGTTCCCATGAAGAGCTGCTGACCTACCAGGGCAAAGATGCTGAGGCAAAAGAGAGTCAGGATCATCACGTCGACAAGCTTCTTCACAGAGCGCAGCAAGGCACCAACAATGACCTTCAGGCCTGAGGAAGACAGGGGTGAGGAGACGCCACACACAACCAAACACACCAGACATGGGTAAGGGCAGGTAGGGAGAGCTGAGACCTATAGAAGCCATCTGATTACAAGCTGGAATTGGAAACTGGTCTGAGTTAGGATTCTGGGCCATAAGTTCTAGTTCCAACTCTGTGCCTAAGAAACTGTGTCATGTGGAGTGGCCTACTAGTCTAGGACTCAGGCTCCTCTCTGCCCTACATCTGCCACAGGGTTGCTCTGAAGAGCAAAAGAGAAGACTCAGAGCAAACACATGTCACATAGACACAGGCATAACTGGTGATAGTAGCACAGGAGCCTCCACTAGGGTCTGCATTTGGGGATCAGATGTAGCTAACTAAGGCCCGAGTGAGGAGTTAGTGCTTATTACTATTTTGAGGCTACTACCTGCTATCAGGTATATAGGTGCCATGAGATGCCAGCAAAAAGCTGGATGGAGGAGTTTGAGCACAATAAAGGAGAATGTCCCAGGGAAAACCTAAGGTTTTTTTCTTTCATTCATTTAAGATGTATTCTCTAAGTATCAATTGCATCATAGCATACTCTTAGGCTGTCAACGTTACAAAATTAGAAGACCAAATCATGTAGTATGTTGGTGAATGTTTGTAATCAGTTCTCTAAGGGGAGCAGTGCAGGGAAAGTGCTCTGTAACATTTCTTTCCTGAATTTCACAATGGATCCCACTCCTCCCTTCTAGTTTCAAGCTCCCAACATGAGATCCTGGAAGCAAAGCTGGAAAAAGATGACCTGCTGGCAGACAGAACAATCAGCTCCAGCATACCACTGAGTCAAGAACTCTGCTCTCCATATAGCTAGAGAGATAAGCAACCAGACGTGAATGCAATGTTTGGGGACACTAAGTGACACTGTTTCAATTGACTAGTATTAGACCACTGTATTAGAACCCTCAGTTCTTTTCTTGTGGGTGTCTCCCTTACTCAAACACTATCCCCACATTCATAAGACTTCATTTCTGACATGTCTACTCACCAAACTGATGGCCTTCCCTCCACAGCAACCAATTCTATGGTATCAGTTGGATGTCCTACATTTCAATTCAATCCTAACTCTAGGATTGGAGAGAGCATCCAGTGTTTGCTCCCTGGTATAGGTAACACAATGCCTGAACATATTAAGTGCTCGATAAATTACTACAACAGAATTTGTTCACTTTTGGTTTATATGATGACATTTCGAAAAAATGTGAAGAATGTTCTCTCCTGGTGAACCAAAGTTCAATATTAATGACTTACCTGAAACTACAGAAATTGCTTTCAAAGCTCTAAACACCCGGAAGGTACGCAAGGATGACAGGCTAACTGTGACACCTGGTATACATGATACAAGCCTAAAAGACAAAAAACAGGGAACTCCTGGGTTTGCTCTCCTGTGACTGCATGGAACATCTCCCCAGGAAGTGCTGTCTAGGGTGTAGGTCCACCAAGGTGGAATCTGGGCCTCACCTTCTCAACCCCACCTTCCATCTTATAATCTGACAATGTCACTTTCTATTGCTATGGACCATAAATTGTGCAAGAGGCTGTTCTCCATTAATCTTTATATTCTTACATAGATGAGGATTCCTTGAAGTAGTCACTACAATTGTGGTTATATTCATAAATAATAGAAATCAATATAAAAATTTTCTGGCTGACTATCAAGTTCCATGCTCCAGTGCACTTCTCTACAGACTTACTAAATGGCTGAGCCAGGCAACCCAGTTCCAGAGCTAGCATTCTTCATCACTGTACCATTCAATCACCAAAAGCACCCACCACTGAATTCAAATGTAGACCTCTAAAACATCCAAGGATGTCTGTGAGTATTAAACAGGGAAATACATGCAAAGTGCTTAAAGTAATGACTGGGCACAAACTAAGTAATGTTAGGTTTATTATTATTATTATTATTATTATTATTATTATTATTGTTGTTGTTGTTGTTATTATTATTATTATTATTATTATTATTATTATTATTATTATTATTATTATTATTGTGCTGGCAAAGGACCATTGACTATCTCATTGTTCAGATGCCAAAATGTTGTCTTCTCCTTCAGGAAGAAATTTAACTTTCATATTATGCCATACACAATAATTAACTCAAAATGGACCATGAACTTAAAAATAAAAACCCAAAACTATAAAACTTCTCAAAAAAAAAAAAAAGAAAAGTGAAATTTTTCTGTAACCTTGCAGTAGACAAAGATTTCCAGCCTCCTTGGTTCTTCCTACATGCTCTGACAGTCTGATACATGCAGCTTCTACCCTAGCTTTTGCCATTGCAGATTGTAAAGACCACAATCTGTCTTGCTTCCCCTCTGAATTGTGAGTTTAAAGAGCATAAGAATCATGCACAAATTGTTTTCATTATTACAATCTCTGTATCCTGCGCAAAGGCTAGTTCAGAACAGGCCAGAGTTTGGTGAGCCAGAAGCTGAATGACTGAGAGGATGAGAGCGAGTCTAGAAACAGATTTGTGCATAGAGACCTCTTGCTCATTGGCAGCATGGTGCTGCTTAAGACCAACCAGCATGCTCAGAATTATTCATGCACTCAGACATGCCTGTGGACCCACACACAGCCCTGATGAAAACAAGGGGTTTCTTTCCTACTGCAAGTCTAATCTCTTCGTTAGATAGTTTTAACATCCTTACGCTGTTGTGATGACAATGGAGTCCAGCCAGTTCCATGGATCTCGAAGGAAGGAAAACTCATCCAGAATAAGACCTCTTGCCAATATTTTTATCAAAGCTTCAAAAATATAAATCCCAGTGAAGACAAACCTACAGAGCAAATAATTCAGAGTAATAACATAAGTTATGTAAAAATCAGAGTCCATTTGTCTTATCTTACTATGAAGAGGTTTTATTTCATTTCAGTATTATATTTAGCATACTGATCTTATGCAAGTTGAAGCTCAGAAATGCAAACTTCTCAAGCAAGTTCTGGTATTTAGAATTTCTGAGAAACAGGCTCAAGAAAATTATGGTTAAGCCATCCAAAAATGATGTAGCCATCAATGGGGACTCATAAGCTTAGGCAAACACAAAGAAAAACACTTAAGAAGACAAGACATAAAATGCATATTGTACTGTTTGTTATAAATGTAATCTCAGAAAGTCTTTAAAGATGAAAAAATAATGTATACATGCAAAAATAAAACATTCTGCCAGCATTTATGTTGGGAATCGGGATTATGGGTGACTTTTTCTTTCCTCTGTGTCTAAACTCTGATGTAACTCAGGATTCTTTTAGGTGTTATTTGTTGAAAATGTCAGGACAGATGAGTTAAGGACAGACACGTACTCGGCGATGTCGGCTCCTTGGTTACCACTTTCCTTTCCACGAGCTGAGGCCATGAACACGCAGTTGATGACAACGGTGCAGATGATGAACAAGCTGAACAATGTGATGGTGTTTGTTAAGGCAGGTACCCTGCAAGAAGGCGTGTGCCACTCCTTGTGGTAATGGAGGTTTCCTCTTCTGTGGGTGCACTTGACCTCTACCTGAGTGACTGACTTAGAACAACTCACAGTTTTCTGTCCCCTGAAAAACTGCCCAAGGCCAAGTGTTCCTCCTCACCTAGAGCTTAACACACCTTTCCCGTGTCTGATACACTGAGACACATCCAGGATGGGCAGCTCTGCAATGCAGTGAATGTTGTGGAGGCACCTGTGGGCTCAGGTTGACACAGGTTTGACTGCGATCCCATCCTCTCTTGCCTCTTCTTTTTGCTCCACATTGGCTCCCTATCCCCTTCTCCAGAGTATTTGCCTACTAAACAAGTATTTCCCTACTAAATTTCCCTACTCCATCTCAGGCTCTGCTTCTAGGGAGCCCCACTTAAATAGTTATTCCTTCCCATTCTTCTCAGTGCTTCCTTATCACTGCTAATTCATGTGCTTGTTTTATCTTCTCCCATCTGAAATTGCTTAGTATCCCCCCCATCCAGCCCTTGCACACATCAGAAATGCTTATTAATTTCTACCTGTCTTTATTCTTAAGACTGAGATTTACGAACTCAAAGATGTAAGAGACTGATGAGTCATCTAAGTGGGTAACATGCACTGAGGCTGAGCCAAAGGGAAGGGTAGATGTGGTATAAAACAAAGCTGACAAGCCCCCTCTAAAAGAGGTAATGCTTTCTCATTCCAATTTTGTCAGGTATGAATGAAGACCTAGCCTTACTAGAAGTTCCATTTTTCAAGAGAAGCCAGAAATTTATACTTTTAATATTAGAAAGTATTTCCAAAAATTATAAACATGCTATAGGTCCAATTGAACACATTTACCAGCTAAATGTGGTTGCATAGACTACCAACTTTGCTTGCTACTTAAAGTCCATTTCTCCAGATGTCATGCCTGCTGCCTCCAGGCATAGTCTCCTCACACTGCCACTTCAGGATGGTCCATCTTACTAAAGAAACTGACTACCTTTTGATCCATCCTCTTCTGAGGCCATAGGTTGTCAGAGAAGGAGCTATGCCTCATTCACACCAGCACCAGCACAGAATCTGACCATAGCAGTAGGCAAGAGGCCAGCATTTGTTGAAAAACTGAATTATTTCCACTGAATAAACACTTGACTACCACGGCGGCCCATGCACTTTTCACATGACCTAGATTTAGTGAAAGATGCAATAAAAGGATATGAATGGACTGAAATTCTAATGGCTAAACTTCTAACAGAATTGAAAGGGCCAAAAATGAATAAGGCACGCTTGGCACTGAAGCGGTAGATTGTTCTCTTTTTGTTCAGCACCATAAATGTCTGCAAAAACAAAAGCAGAACACAAGATTATATGTGGTGACAAAGCAATATTTACCTTGAGTTCATTTAGAGAAACTTCAAAGGCATCATGGGTTGGCATGTGGCTTGGCTTAGTAGGAAAACTAGGGCTTTCTGAAGCCTCAGGCACTTTCTGATCAGTCTGTCCTGTGACCATGGAATCTAACAGATACCCTCAAGTGCCCTGAGTCAAAAGCAGAGTGCCAAGGTAACTGTTGAACTGTGGAATGTACACTTGACAGGATACATGTGTCACTTAATAATGGGGACATGTTTTCAGAAATGTGTCTCTGAGTGATTTCACTATTGTCATAAATGTCAGAGTAGTCGATCAAAACATACTGGCATAGCAGTTTAGGAGGGCGTCCTGGAAGAAGAGCTGGGTTACCCGTGACTTCTTACTGGGCCTGTATTAATTAGCAGTGTGTACTAAGATATTAATTTGGGACCACGCTTACATATTTGACCTCATAGTCAAAATATGGCTATGAGGTGCATGACTACTCCAGAGATGGAACCCAAAGAACGTGCAAACAAAGAAAAGGGAGGTATAATAATGGATAAACAAAACATTTTGTATTGGATTTTATGGTATGTTATCTATGGGGACAAGGATTATGAGAGAACTTGAAAGAGTAAAATTTACCATTCACATTTTCAATTATTTTTATTATCAGTGAAAAAATTTTAATGAATAGTCAGGGACACAGAGCCCATATTATTATGCCTAGTTCTGAGCAGTTTTACATGAATAGTCTAGCAATCAATTCTAGTCTTGCTCTTCAATAAAAAAAAAATCAAAGTTCAGAGACTAGCTCTCCCATTCCTCCTGATGGAATAGGAGTGAACAGGCCTATGGTTCTCACCAGCAGGGAAGCTATGAGAGAAGATGGTTAGAAATGAGAGGGGGTATAAGCTGTCACCATGACTTAAGGCTCACTGACCTTCAGTGGGTATGCCAAACCTTCCCAGTGGTGCCAAGCACAGGACAGACCTGATGGATAATGCCAAATGCTATGTTACCTGACCCAAAGTGCCAGCTGGGTGCCATTGAAGAGCACTGAGCCTGTACCCACCTCTGCCAAGCAGATCGTCCTGGGCTCTGAGAGAGAAGCAGCCCCTGGACAACAACTGATCACTGGCAGAGGTCTAACATCAACCATTAACTGTAACCTAGCTGTCCTCTTACAACCCCCAAGGCTGTTTGCTAGAGAAGCCTTTATAGAAGAAGGATCATTCTAGTCTCCCAAAACACTGCTCTTTGCAGATTTGCAAAGTATTGCTTGACATATAACCAAGCATGCTCTCAGAGAGGCAGACAGGCTTTGACACCAGGTCGGAGAGAGCAAAGTGGGTGCTGCTTTGGCTGAGGTACCAGAACCTTAATCACCATCAATCAACCTTTTCACTGAGCAGCTGGAACTTGTCTGTCCATCATGTGCCTAGGAGGAAGTGCGGATGGACTAGGATGTTTTCTACTGCTGCCATAATGAGGAAATACAATGGCAACATTGTCTCTAACGTTTAGGAACCCAAGCTCTAACCTTGGGAGTCCTGTGCCTTTCCTTTGAATAGAAAGATAATTAAGGTGAAGAGCAAACAGCTCCTTGATGTGGGTCACCCCAAATTAATAGGTGGTATAATCGTCTCTTCTTCTGTGCACTTTGATTTTGATGTTTTATTAATACCTTCCCCTGAATGTTTTAAATATATCAACTAATGGTGTATTTAACTATATTCACAGGGTTTTAAAGATAAAAATGATACCAGCTCCTCCTGTCTGTTTGCAGACATATCGCCACCCCTATCCCTGTGACTCTTCAACACAGAATCTTCTAAAGAGAGGACGTGACTTGCAACTATAGAAAGAGCCCCAGCTCCACCTTTTAGATGGTGCAGGGGCCTCCCCGTCTAGGCCTTGGTCTCCTTTCCTGCAAGGTGGAACAGCAGCCACATGTGCCGCACAAGACTGCTGAGAGCACCGGCCGTGGAAGGTCATAGGGTACAGAGTTCTTGGTAAGCATCATGTCTTCTGGCCCTAGACCACCCGCCCAGACTAGCATGTGCTGACCTCCCACTACTGGCCACAGCACACCAAAGCCTGCTTGCCTTGTGAGTCTTGTATCTAGACAGAAGATCTCCAGCAGTTAACTCATCTCCAGTCACTGTGCTTCCAAGAAGCCCCTAGAATTCTGGAACATAGGAGAAGAAGAAATCTCAGGGTGTCCTTGCTCTTTTATCTTTCTTCCCCCTTTCTTGTCCTCATTTATATATCATTTTCTTCTATACACACCGTTTCCGTTTGGCCTGGCAACTCTAAGTCTGTCCCAATTTAAGGGCAAACAGGCCAGGCAGTCTTTCTTGGAGACATGGATTTCTCACAAGTGAGGGATGCTCTCAGCATCCATGTTTTTCTAGGACTTCCTCCAAGCTCCCTGGCCTCCATCCTCCCTGACCTCAGTGTGGGGAGGTGGGTTTTCCATTCATTGCTGAATCATACAGTGAGATGATGATGGCACAGTCTTCTGAGCCTTCCTTGGCGGGAAGTGGTCTGTAAAGGAAAGTTCTCACAGACCCAAGCTTGCAAACAGCTATCAGAGGGAGACTGAAGTACATATTTCCTCACTCAGAGTTTCTTTAAGGAACTTTTACTAAAATTCCCCACAAGAACCATATCTGAGCAGATAAAACGCCAAGTCTATCACCTGTTGAGGGGATTTACATACACATCTGCATGTGCCCACTTGACAAACTTTTCTTAGACTTCCTCTATTAAGTTCCTAATTCCACATCAAGAGTTTGTCTAGAGTTTTGACCATCATACATTTTATTAAAAGCCAAAAAAGTGTACATCTAGTATTTTTTTAAAAATTTATTTCTTTATGCATACAGAACTGAGGTACAGGACAGAGGTACAAGGGTGGTGAGAGGATTCACCAGAGACAGAATGGGGAGCAGAACAGGCAGACTGATGAAGTACACTGATGAGGGAGCAGCAGGAGAGGTCACCTCCCTAGCAGGGCAAGTGGCTGTGGCTAGCCTCATAGTGATGTGCTTTAACCCTCTGTGCAACTATGGAGGGCCCAAATCTAGTATTTTTCAAGGTTAAGGCTTGATGCTGAAATTGACATCTCTGGACAGTGATATTAATCCATACATTGGTACAATGCTTTATAGTTTACAATGCACCCCCACAGCATGTCTATAATGTAGGGTAGAGAAATCAAGATTACTCCTATTTTACAGGCTAAGAAAACTGAAAATTTGTGAAGTGACTTGCCCAAAGTCATAAAATGAATCATCTGAAAGGGGCCACACTTAATTTTTCTGACTGCTAATCCATTTCTCTTTTTGATAACATTTTAAGTTTTCTGTATCCTCATTTTAACCTTTCTGCTATTCTAGTCCTCATGTTCTTCTCCAAGACACTCAGGGATAAACACTGAAGAGGGTTCTCAGGGCTGTGAAGGTAATGACAGGAGATGATAGCAAGAGATGAATACCTGCTACCTGTAACCCCCAAAACGAGTAGTTAAGAGGTCTTTGTAACACCAGTTGTAACTGCATATGAGATGCCCCAGCTACCCCAGCAGCTGTACCTGGTGAGTTCTGTAGAATGGGTCCAAGTCTTCCAGGGGTTTGGAGACCAGTTCCCGGGGAATGTCCCCATAAAGCTTAGGCAACTTCCTGGAAGCCTTCAGATCAAGCTGAGGTCTAAGCTGGGGTTCTGCTGCTATCTTGTCTTTGGACTTCTTCTCCTTCTGGATGGCAATTCGTTTCTTGATTGTATCCAAAGAGTCAGCAGTAAAGGGGCGGAAATTCCGTGCATCTGGGAAAATTACTGGGTAGCACCTGTCATCCATCTTCACCCTTGGGACAGACAAAAGCAAGAGGTCCTCAGAGAGCTCTGGTCAGTAGAAATCACAAAACTACTCCCTAGGGACAATAGCATGGTCTTCTTCAAAGTTGAGATTGAGGTGAAGGGGCTTGGGGGCACTTAAGCTGTGGGGAAAGTCAGAAGAGGTAACCACCATGTGGATATGGCAGGTATTTGGTGCATAGGCAAAATCAAAGCAGGGTATCATTCTTGGAGGACCTGGGGCTATGTGGAAGGTTGAATTCAAGAACGATGGGCTAAAGTCCAATCTCTAACACTGAACATCGAGTAAGCATCCAAACTCAAATTAGACAAGTCTGAACCAGCTGAAAAAGAAATAGGGAATTGAGTGGTCCATAGCTATGCTTGCAAAATCAAAACTATAAGTGCATTACCATATGTGCAAAACTGTAACTCTTTCTCAAATTAGGTCAGCAAACTTCTTAAAATGTGACAAAATGGAAACAAAAGATAGAAAATCAGCACTGAACATTTCTGACTGACACTTATTCTATGACAGTTCTTACTTCTGAGACCCAGATCTAGCCGAAGGAAGAGCCTGAGAATGCAGAAAGGAGTTTCACTACAGCATAGAATAACAGCTCTCCTGGCCTTCATCCCTAAGAAGCCCCTTCTACAGGACATTCTCCATAGCCTGGGCTTAAAATTAGACTCTGAGAAAAAAAAATAGTTTTCATTTTTAATGTCTTTATTCTCCATGCCAGACATCCTCTTTGTTTTTTTATATTCTCAATGTCAATACTAAACCATTCCAGGGAATTACAACAGGAAATCCAACAAAACATTGGCTTGATCATTCAACAACTATGTGCTCAGTGTATGTTGTGGCATGAACTATAAGACCCTCCTCCTGGTCTATAGTTGTGCTTCCGTGGTGTCGTGGCAAAGATGTATAGGAATATAGTAAGACAATATACAGGAATAGAGTAAGACAAATGCTACTATAAGGAGAAGTACAGGGTGTTATGACTATGCATCGGGTAAGTGTCTAGCCAGTTTTAGGGAATCGAGGATGGCCCCCTAAAGCTTTGATGTCTCAGCCAAGACATGAAAATATGTTAAGACTTAGGCAAGAAATAAAAGGGGAATATCAGAGTGTTATGAAGCGGGCAGGGGTTAGAATTAGGGAAATGATCTTGGAACCTTCTGCAAATGACAAATGACAACAACCACAGGATGACCTACTGGAATTGAAGCTGCCTATGGAAACTGAAAGTGGAGCAAACCAGGAGGCACTTAAATGCAGAAGAATCGCATGCTCACTTCCAAAAGTAGTATATAAGAGAACCAAAGTATAGTCAAAATGTCTCTGAAAACCCTCAGAAAAACCACACTGAATAGTCATCCCAACTCATTGAAATTAATGGTTGTGATAAAGTTGTAACACGCTTTTGAGCACACTTAAGGGCAAGGCCGTGGTCACAATGTATGAGTCTTACATTGACTGAAACCAAATATGGGAACATATTCTATACCACATTCGTCAGGATCAAGCTTTATGGGTGCCTCTAAATGACAGGGTTGGCTATATTACTTCAATGACTCTCTCACCCCTCCCCCCTCCGTACTTTTCCCTATCTTCCACTCCCCGCCTTCCTCCCATTCTCACTCAGGCACACACATAATTGAATGTGTATAAATGAAATAGGCATTTAATGTGATTCAACCATATTTGCCTCTAGAACTCCTGAAAGGCTTTTAAGACAGAGGTGAGGTTTTTGGCAGTCACAGCACAGGGATACTAGTTGACCCTATAAACTGGTGAGTTGAGAAAGTCCCTCGATGGCAAAAACTGAACCTTAGGCTAAGACATAGTAAGGAATCCAGTGAAGGGCTGCTGCCATAGCAACCCGACCATTAAAGAAGAAAATGGACATCACTGACCCACCATTCTGACCTTGACAAGTTGTGCCTGGGATCTTAAGGACCAAAGACACTATAAAAATAAGTAACACAAAATAAAATATCCCTTAAAATTATAATTTCAGTATTTGTTGTAGGTGTAAAATAAAAGAAGAAACTACATCTTAAAGGTAACATTGAAAACTATAAAACTTTTTCCTGGAAAAAAATAGTTTATAAAAATTAGTAACAAAAAAAAAAACTAGTAACTCAAAATTATGACAAAATGAAGTCACAAGGAGTAAAAAGTTCTTAGTAACTATAGAAAATGAATGAGCAGTACTGAATATCCTTTTATGAAAGTAGACAGGGAAAGTGAACCATGGAAATAGTTGTGCTCACAAACTAACACATTAGCAAACTAATTTTAAAATATCAATATAAGGACCCTCCCTGGTGGCACAGCAGGTGAAAGCACTGCACTAAGAAGCTGCTAAAGCCACTTCAGCATGAGTTCTATCCCCACCCCAGAGGTGATCCACATGGCGCAGCAGACCTCTCCTGACAGGCTTGCTGCTCCCCTCAGCAGTGTACTTCTCCAGTCG
>NW_004567105.1:67328371-67337164 GCF_000260355.1 Condylura cristata | reverse complement strand
ACTCATTTGAGTATATGTTCCCAAGCAATGCAAGGAAATTTCAAGAAAAAGGAGGATGCATGGAAGCCACAGTGAACCTCACCCAAAGAGCAGTTACAGAGTGCAATTCCAGGGTGACCGCATCTCAATTGGCTTTCAAGGTAATTGCTCCAATTAGTAAAAGTAGAAGGTCCTGGAGAAAATCTCTCAAGAATAAATTACAACAAAGGATATGATTAAAAAGCTGGTTTCTCAATAGGTATAAAATAAATGTAATTAGAAATTCCATGAAAATAAAATATTCTTCAGAATGTCATGTTTTACATATGAAGACAAATCATCTCAGCCGCTGGCAGAAGAAAGGAAAACAAGAGAATCCATTTGACCTTGACAATTAGATCATTCTCCTTCATCTAGCAGAAAGTCACTGCCATCGGAGTCCATCCCCATCTCTATGGATCCAATATGAACGTGGCTTTCGGGACTAGCAGCTACAAAACCATTGTGCCACAAAGGTTACATATTTGTTTTGAATTTTAATACTAATGCTACCGAATTACAGAATAGATTTTAAATATCACAAATTTATATTACAAGTTGCTGTTGGAGAGAAAAGAAGCAAGGACGCAGCAATAAACAGTTAGACATGCCATAGAAGCGTAAGGGAGGAACACTGCAAGTCTGTCGATCCCTTAGATTTACCTGGGCAGTCAAGTGGAAAACCAAATGGAAAACACACGTAACAAAAACTAGAGGATTCCTGGACAGGGTGAAGGATTACTGTCAGTAAGCTAATTCCTCATCTTGCATAGGAACAATTTAACAATTTCAACTTAAACTTGATAAATCAAGACATGGAAATATGAAAGAATTATTTTTAATTACAGAGACAATGACGACAAGATTTAAAAGTGAAACTAGGGGCCCTCCCTGGTGGCGCAGCAGGTTAAAGCACAGCACTAAGAAGCTAAAGCCACTTCAGCATGAGTTCGATCCCCACCCCAGAGGTGACCCACATGGCATAGCAGATCTCTCCTGACCACCCGCTGCTCCCCTCAGCAGTGTACTTCGTCCATCTGCTTGTTCTGCTCCCCACTCTGTCTTCCGGTGAATCCTCTCACTGACCCTGCACCTTTGTCCTGTACCCCAGCTCTGTATGCATAAATACATAAGTCTTTAAAAAAAAATGAGATTAGGTATATAGGTGTAGAGGGAGACATTTTAGTTTTCATTTTATATGTGCAACATTTTTTTCCGCTGAGCTACTTAAATTACGTGCTTCTATACATTACCTGTAGAAGGATCATCACAGCCTGTGATTCAAAATAGCCAAACCATCAGGTACAGTGACAGGCTCTAAATGACCATGAGTTATAAAGTAAAGAAAGCAAGTGGAATCTTAACTTGCAATCTGAAATCAGCAGGTCAGTGATGTGTGAATTACAATTTGACAAAGGAAATCTTGGGAGAGTGGGAAGCCCATGAGGAGGCCCTGGCAGACTAGCAGGGGCGATGGGCTCAACTTGCCAGGGAGGCTGGAAAATTGCCTGTCACGGAGGCTCTGCTCAAGCTCCTTGAGGACTGGCTGACCAAGCAGGCTCACAGGACACTGCCATGGAATAGACAGGAAATAAACACTCACCTAGGAAAGAGGTCCAAGACCCCGCTGTCCTAGCATAAAGCCTAAATTCCTTTGCAGTTAACTGAGTAATATAGGCCTTACTCAAATCCATAAACTTTATAGAAGAATTCAGATTTGAACGCCATTCATTCATTCCATTTATTCATTCGTATGCTAGGTGCTGGAGAAGGCAAAGTGAAATGAAGTGCTGCATCAGCTCTCCAGGGCCTTCCAACAGCATCAGGCAAGTCGAGGGCAGAGGGTGAAACTGCAGACTGCGTAAGGCTGCACGAAGGGGAAGCACTGGGTAGGTGCTGTGGAAGCACAGAGGAGAAAGCAGTTCATGAAGAATCGGAAGTCACTGCACCAGGAGGAGACAGAGAGGTGTGTGTCTGTGTGAAGGCAATGAGGGTAGCGAAGGGCTTTGCTGCTTATTTGTGACTTTATCCAAAATTCTAACAGCTATATGATCTCATTGTGCTAGATATCTTCAGCTTACCCTCCAGACAGATCTCTCACCATCCTTCTCCACCCTGCTCAGTGCCCAGGAAGCTGATCTACTTGGACCTATCACTAGGGTCTGTTGAACTCTGGATTCTGGTTGGGGTTGGCCCATGGGAGGCCAAAGTAAGAGACACAGAGAATGGACAGGGTGAGGCCGCAGATTTCTCCCCAACTCTCACCCTCGTGGTGAGAGCTCAGCTCCCACACAGTATTCTCGGGGGCTGTAGCATCTCCCTCCCCTTGCCCCATTAGATGTGGAGTATAAAGACAAACCACTCTCACCATACCTTCACTCATTTTTGTTACTGAACTCCACCAGTACCTTCATAAAAAGTCCCTTTAATAAAATATCCTCAAATTGCCTCATTTGATGGTGACATCTGTTTCCTTCCAGGGATAGAGAATCATGCATTAAATACAATTTAGAAAATAGGGAAAGGAAATGATTACCCATAAACCAAAGCCACCTACACAGGCAAGTTTTAGCATTTTGGTGTATTTCATGTTAGCAGTCTTTTTGTGCATGCATTTACATAGCTGACATTGTCATGCATATGCAGTGAACTTTTGAATTAATTTGATGTCACATTGTTTATGGATGGGTATCATGTAATGCTATCTATCCTGTTAAGATAAAACTTTGAGTGTGTTAACATACATTATCTCATTTAATTGTCAGAATAATCTCATGAGATAAATATTATCCTTGGAGGATTTCTGAAAGGAAATGTTCATCTGGAAATAAGGTAAATTATTAATGGCCTTCCCTTAAGGGAATTTTAACCTTATATCAACCTTGTCTAGTGCTTCTTTATAAGTTTTGAGGTAAGAAGCAAAAGTGGATAACTTGACCCTCACACTTTACCCTAATCAGTACAGGAAGTTGCCAGGAAGTCACAAAGGGTTTGCAACTGCACACCCGGAACATTTCAGCAGGCATCTGGTTCACAAACCTGGAATGCCAAATGTCCACGCTGATGTTAATAAGAGTTGTGAGTGATGGGCAAAGCCTCAAGTGGATTACCTCCCATAATTTTCTGAGAAATCTGTAATGTTGGTACTATTATATCATCCAAAATTTACAAAAGGAGACCTTAGGGCTTAGAGAAATACACATTTGCCTGTGATCACATACATAAGAGCTGGAGGATCTCAACCCAAGCAATGACCACCATGCAATTCCACCCATCTGCCTAGTTTCCACATAGCTATGACCGCCCCTCTCCCCAGAAGTCAGACCTGTAGGCTGCCCTTCTCATCCCTAGACTTTTGCTCTTACTGGTTTGATTCAGTAGAGTGAGGGGGGAACATGACCTCTGATCCCTGATGCTTTTGTGACCACGTAACCATCCTCCCTCCACCATGTTCTCTCTCTCACATTCTGTTTGTCCCACAGAGGAGAGCAGAGAAATTGATTAGACCTAGCCTCACCCCCCCCTTCGCTCCACTTAAAAGGAGAGTGCTTGGGACCTGGACCCGACACCCCAATGCCGCTGACTTCATGTCCCTGGCCTCCTTTATTTGTGTGTCAGGATAACCAACTGTTCCTTTCTTGAATGTGTCACATTCTGGGAGGGTCACTGAGGCCTAGGTTTAGAAGAGTCACCAGTCACTACAGGAGCAGGGACCACTTCTTCATTTTCTGAACGCACTTAAATGATTCCTCTCCACTCAAACCCCAGGAAAAGGAAGGAAGATTCAAACAAAACATTTCCCCTTTTCCAACCCTCATCTTCTAGCCTCTGCCAGTCCCAAGTCAAGGAAGGGAAGGAGCTCTTCCCTCTGTACTCCCTCGCTTACCTGTTTATAGTGTGACAGCAAATAGCTTGATCTCCTCCCCATCCACAAGACCCTCAATGTAGTGGCCTTGGGTAGCCCTCTGTTAATAAAGACAATTCATATAGCTCCCACCCCAAAAAAAAAAAAAATTTAAATCTAAGACATTCTGAAGTCCCAAAGAAGGCTGGTCGATGGCACCCTCACTGGGTATGATGCCCCCCCCAGGCAATCAGCATCCCCGGGCCCCCCCCCAAGCACATGTCACTCACACAGGCCTTCCATAACAACCTCCCACCCTCCAGCCACATACTCCAATGGTACTTGTGCTTCCGCTGCCCCTCCATCTGCTTTGGGTGGTGGCCTGAATAACATTTTTAATGACACATAAGTCATTCATCTCAATGTGGGTCCAAAAATAATATCCCCTTCCTCCCCCACAGACTTCATAAGAAAATCAAAAAGCAAATCAATGTGAGCAGACTTTACCACAACTGATTTTAATCCAAAGTCAATCCCAAGACTAGCTTGCTAGCTCTTCAGAAAACAAACAAGTAAAAAACCTCTATGTCAATTTGTAATTCAGTTCATTGGCCACAGGGAATTCAGAATATATTTGAAAGATTTCCACCATAGCCTGAGATGAAGAAAAGACTGAGAGCATATGTTTTCTAGAAAAGTCCAATTCCTCACACAAAGCCACGGTTGTGAACACTTATCAAGCCAGCCAGCACACCCTGCCCATACTTCCATGCCTTCTCAGAGCCTTGAAAGGAGGAGCAGCACCAATGGACCCCATCCCCTGTGCCACAAGCCTCACACCTTTGCACCACAAGCCTCACACCTTGTCTCAGCTTCTAATTTGAGCAGGAAACAGTTACAAATAGACCAATGAATAAACAAAATCCAGAGCAAGTTCCACAGTAGCAAGTCCAGGCTTGAAAGGACAGAAGAGGGCTTCTCCCAACTCGGAGGACTTACCTGCTTTCTGGTGGGATGGCTCCAGACAGAACTCCCCGTGGTTCCTCTAGAAGTCCAATTCAGAGCAAGTCTCTCACGGAAATCTAGCTCCTGCTCCTGCTCCTGCTCCTGCTCCTGGCAGTCAGAGCCCTTCTGGGAGGGGCGGCTCGGAAGCAGGGTGGAGAGCATGGAGGAAGGCAAATGGGCAGAGAGCCAAAGTGATTTTAAAGAATCGTGTAGGAAACCCTGTAACTGGAGAAGTGACTGAGAGGGTACTTACATTTATACTTTGGAAGCATCTTCCTTTAATCAGTGCTTAATCTAACTCTGCAGAAAGCATCATTAATAAAGAAACAGGTTGTTGTTGTGTTTTTTTTTTTTTTCCTTTGGCCTCATCCAAGTGGGTGAGAGAATACAAAAAGTCTCTCTGAAAAGGAAGGTGTGCTTCTGCGTTGCACTTGGCCTGTAGACTGCCTACCCTGGGGTTTCAGGGTCTTGCACCTCAGGACCCACCAAGGCCCACAAAGAAAAACTGCTTCAACGGCAACATTCAGTTCTTCCCCCCTTCTTTTCTTTTGTGCCATCAACATTGGGGTTCACACCGACAAAAATAAATGCTTACATGGTGGCCATAAGGGACACTAAGAAAACAAACCAACTTCACACTGAATCTGCATCAAGACCAAATCTTTCCTACATCTACTTCTGTTTTGTTAATTCTGGAGGAAATTTTAAATTTCTGTGAAAAACGTCACACTTTCTCTGGAAAGTGTCCTTAAGCTTCTTTCAGTCATTGTTACCTTCCTGAAGTTAGCTGACAGCCAAGTGAGATAAAGAATACACATATATGTCTACAAGGAGACAAGCAGGTAGGAAGTGAGATCCTACAGGAATAATGAATTAGAATCACACAAAATTCAGTCCTTCCAGAGGGGCCCTGAATGTGAGTCAAAAGAACTGGGATTAAGCCCCAGATCCAACACTACAAATTTCGTGACTTGGATGGAACGCTCAGATTCTCTGAGCCTCAAATTTCTCACAATAAAGTGAGCTAATATTTTTAAATCTCCTGAGTCTGGAGGAACAAATGTGTTAGGAGCTGTAAGAACACTTGTAAACAGTAGATATAAGTATCTGTTGACATTGAAGAAAGAAAAGACCTGTTTGTTTTTCTTCCTAGTGACTCAACACCAAGAGGCCATGAAGAAGAACTGAAATCACAGACGTGGAATCAGTCCCTGGCCTGGCCTGGCATATATGGCCTGGTTTTCATAAGCAGTGATCAAAAATGTAAGCCTTTGTCTGATTTCAGGCTAACTTTCAGAATAAGAGGAGACCTAAGCATGAGAGGAGTACTTACTAGTTAATAAGGACGTATTACATGGTGTGCATTTAAAGAGGTAAAGGAGGTCTCTAAATCCCCTAGACTTTTAAAATATAAACTCTTTGCAACTATTATTTCTGAAGCTAGTAAGTCATATTCAGACTTCCCACTCAGAACTCACTTGCAGTTGAACAAAGTGAATAGAGCATTTTGGAAAACTTAGGGTGAGCAAACCAAGGAGAACTGGCTGTGACTAAGTCTAGAGATCCAGACTCATTTTCTAGGAAGCACATGCCTCCTAGATGCTAAGGGCAATTTTTATTAGATCCTTCTAGAAAACACCTCTTGGAGGACAGTTTCATGATCTTATTCACAACTATGGCCCCATGCTTAAAATAGTACACATTGGGGCTCTCCCTGGTGGTGCAATGAGTTAAAGCACCGCGTCATGAAGCTCTCCAAAGCCACTGAGTTCGATCCCCCACCAGGGAGGTGACCCACGTGGCGCAGCAGACCTCTCCTGACCACCCGCTGCTCCCCTCAGCAGTGTACTTCATTGATCTACCTTTTTTTTCTCCATTCTGACTCTGTTGAATCCTCTCACCGCCCCCACACCTCTCTGGCCTGTATTCCAGTTCTGTATGTGTAAAATAAATAAATCTTTAAAAAAAAAAAAAACAGTACATAACGCGTAATAAGTATCTGCGCATCAATAGAACTGCTAACCTCCTATAGTCCTTTCTGAAACCCAGCCCTGTCTCCACAGTCCCAGATGACTGGTCCTGGGAAAGAAGACTCAGAGGTGCTCCTCTGTAAGATCCAGAGCTTCATCCCCACACTCCCACCTTTCACTTCTAGCCTTTCTCTCCTAATACAAGCCCTTGTTACCACCACCACTCCCATACCCTGTCACGTCCAGTGCACTGTCTGAACCAGGCCCTTCCTGGTAGTCTGTTCACTGCCCTGCCCAGGGCCTGCACCCACCCTCTGCGTATTGCTAAAGCTGACCTCCTCTTGCTTGTTTTGTTTAGTTTGACATCCTCCAAAAGCATTAGACAAAACTTCGGTGCATGAGTTTTTTTGGAGAGTGATGACAGGAAATATCCTCACTCCCTCACCAAGGCGAGGGAGAGAGGAATAGAAAGCTAAGAAGGAGGAGAAACCAATACACTCGAGATGATTACTGTGGTGGCAAAATGGGGCTCAGACTCTCTGGAGACCCTACTACTACCATGCAGAATGTATTTGAGAATTAAGAGGTTGGACATTTATCCTCTGGCATAGATCCCTTATTGATTAACGCTTGTCCACAGGGGCATTATGGTAAGCAGCCTCTAAAATGGCCCAAATGACCTGTATCTCTGTTATTCATGTTCTTGTGTAATCCCATCCCAAATTGAAAAGATACAGCCAATACAATATTGCAGAGGTGACACTGTGAGATTTCTGCGCTCAGACACAAAGAGCAACATGATTTCTTCCTAGTTCTCTTAGCATGCCACTCAGGAGGAACTAACCACCATACTGTAAGGACACTCAATCAGCCCTAGGGATTCCACGTGAGGAATTGCTGAGGCCTCTTGCCAATCACCAACACCAACTTATCAAGCTCAGTTACAATTAACTTTCCTCTACCTCCAGACCCTGGGCTATTCCTACTCATGGGCTGAGAGAGAAAGCTTTGGAGAAAGTTCTGAAAACTGCAAAGCTGAGAGAAGCATGAGATCTCTTGTGACACAACAGTGAAAACTGCTCCATCCTCATCCACAGTTCATTTTTTTTAATCTATTCCTTTAACTTGGACAATTTATCCCTTGCGCATATATTTAGCATTTAGTTCACTCTGCTTCCACCTTACAATATGTATTACTGAGAGTTCTTTCGGCTGCAGGTAACAAAATCCTAACACTAGCACACAGTACAAGCAAAAAAAAGACTTTATTGTCAGGAAATTGGGGTGTTATACAGAATCCAAGAGAAGAGAGACTGCCAACTCTCATGTGATAGAACCAATGACTGAAAACTAGCAAGATATTTGGGAAGACTTGTCTCTCCTCATCACCTTTTTGCTGTTATTTCACCTTTTTGTCCTCTTTTCTTAATGCACACTGACCTTCCTAAATGGCCTGACCAAAAATAACCACTCTCCACCACTGTGTTTGCACGCTGATCCATTTCATTTTCAGATTCAAAAGTCCTGAGGAGGGGATCTGACTCTGAACCAACTGGGGTGCAGCAGTTATGCAGCAACTACTGTCAAGTTGCAGAGAAGCCAGGGAGGAGTGATTCTTGAAAAAGTCCCAAGTGAGACAGCACCAACAGAGCAATGTTTGAAAGCGTAAACAGGGAAAAACATATAAACATCCATTTGTACATTTAAATGTTATACAAAGGTACAACTTTATTATTATTTGGAAACCAGTATAATGTAGAGGGGGAACACACACACACACACACACACACACACACACACACACACACGACTTAGCTACCTAATAGCTATGTGATCACTTTTTATTTTTTTTTTATTTTTTTTTTAAAGATTTATTTATTTGTTCATACAGAACTGGGGTACAGGCCAGAGGCTCAGGGGCGGTGAGAGGCTTCACCAGAGACAGAGTGGGGAACA
>NW_004567105.1:67291116-67328071 GCF_000260355.1 Condylura cristata | reverse complement strand
GGGCGGGTCAGGAGAGGTCTGCCATGCGATGTGGTCACCTCTGGGGCAGGTGGAAATCGAACTCATGCCAAAGTGGCTTTAGATTCTCAGTGCTGTGCTTTAACCTGCTGTGCCACCAGGGAGGGCCTATGTGATCACTTTTGAAAGTTTCTCTGTGCCTCCCTTTCTTTATCCAGAAGTGGCAATAACACGTACCATACCAAGTATTCATAAGATTTAAAGGATCAAAGGTTAACACTTTGTAAGCCATAAAGTACAAGCTAAAATAAATGTAAACTGTTGTATTAAGAATTTACACATGTGGTCTGCCACTAGCTACCTTGTCTCTACCCCAACACAGACATTAACACACACATGCTCCAACTCCTTTACACCCACCACAGTCCCCACCATACTTAAGCTCCAGCCACAGCAGGTTGCTGACCTATTTGTTCAGGAGGGAGGAAGGGTAAGAGAAAGGGAAGGAACAAGGCAGGCAGATAGGCATGCCGCCAGTCTGAGGCTGGGATAGGTGGCCAAGTCTATATGGAACCCAGCAAAGGGACTGGCTGGAAGTCAAAAAGGATATAATTAACTTAAGAATCACAATAAACTTGCAGTCACGCTTAATAGGCTTCAAATATTTTCTCAATTTATCCTGGCTTCATTCTTCTAGGCTTGCCCTGATTGGGGAGGAAGGGAAGGGAAAGAGGCAAGAAAAATCTTAAAGGGGTAGCACCACCACATGTGGTAGGAGCAGTTAAGATTTGGAACAAAAGCACAGTAGCCTGCCCAGATTTCAGACATCTGTGGTGCCAGTTCTTAAGGCCACAGAGAAAAAGGGAGTTGAGCTGTAGCGACAGGAAGAAACCATTAGACGTGGTATGAAGCTGCCTCCCCTGACCCCCTTGCCATCATCCCTCCTTATCATCCCTTAAAGGATTCAGGTGTAGTCCGGGGGCTGCAGCTCAGTGTCCCCTGAAGATGAATGACACAGTTGTCTGGTCATTGTGGCTTTCCTTCTCACTTTTTCCTGATGAGGCAGAAAGTGGATGTTTGTATTTCCAGAGCAAACTTTGAGACACCTAGAACTGAATCCACAAGTGCATAGAAGAGACAGAATTATTTACTATCTGAAGTTCAGATCTGAGAGAGAACGATTGGCTGTCAGGAGAAATCAAAATTCTTTCCACCTAGGTTCAGCATGTGACTTTGGTTGTTGTATGCCAAAGCTTAAAACTCCATGAGGTTCACCTTCCTGAGCTCCAAAACCTCCCCTCGTTGCTGCCTATACATGATCTAACCAGGACCCAGCAGTGCTTGAATCCATGGCCACGTATTACCACTAATGTATTACCACTAAGAGATGTGTCCTTTGATGCACTGCACAGAGTTAACTTTCTGGCCTCTGCTCTGTCCCTAAGATCTGTGCCTGCTGCCCCAAACTCTGGTCCTGAGGGAGGAGGATGGAGGGTCTCTCTTGGCCATCCGAAATCTCACCAGACATTTGGGTCTTTCTATTCACCTGAACTTCCTACTATCTTTCCTCTTGGGAATGAGGCAAATTTCTTTCATGCCTTAAACAACAGTTTCAAAAATGCTCCTCTACTTTTTTGCACTGGGGGACTTACCCTCTATCTTAAGCAATTAATCTGAATATTTCTCTCTAAAAAAATAACATCCTTGCCAACGTGTCTTTCCAAAAGGGCATTTTAGTGAAGAAATGTATCTTCACTTCGTTGGACTGGCAGGGTTTGGAGTTAAAGGTAATATTGCCTTACTTAGCTTGCTGTCAATTTTATATCAAATTGTTAAAATTAAAAGTGGGTGCTGGAAATCTTAATGTTTCTTGGAACTTGCTTTTTAGGACATTTTAGTATTTAAGTCAGGAGACACCTTTTAGTGTGTACAAACCCCTAGATGGCTGGAGAGGCAGACTGTTGGGTCCTGGCAGCTTCTCCTTCCTCATTCACACTCTGGGATTCTTCCTGCCCCAACCAGCCCAGCCTGTTGTCACCCTGGGTCCTCAGAAGCCCCGCACTCCCCACCCTCACAGCACCCAACAGGGTATTTCCTTCCAAGAATGGGTAAGCACAGAGGCTGTAGGCATGCCTGGTTTTGGGGCCTTACTGAAGGAAAAAGGCCAGTGCGGGCGCTCCCTCAGCCTAAGTTCTCCTACCTTTGCAAGTGCGGGTGCTCTTCCTCCACTATCAGGGAGCCAAAAAGGTCATGAGGTAGGAGCAGAGCTGTCACCAGGGCTTCAGTTGGGAAATCCAAGTTCTCACAGCCTTTATGAGTTAAAGCAAAGGCCCTTGCTACCCCAGTTATGATTATCACCCCAGCCCCAAACCCAGAAACAAGTGTCTGATGAGAGTCCCTAGAACCTAAGTGCCTAGTCACACTCACTCAGTCACTCACACTTACACACACACACACACACACACACACATACCTGCACTCTGGAGACATGAAAACAAATGACCCAGAAAACCTAAAACTGCAGCTGATTTCTTCTATAAGTTCAGGCTTCCCACACCCCAAAACCAGAGGTTAAGAAAAGAAGGCTCACAGGCCAAAAGGGGGGAACTAGCAAGCAGGCAGTAGACCTCACTAGCCAGTACTGACTTGGTTAAGGGTCACTTCCCTGACTTCATCTCACCTGCCCTCAGGCCAGCCCTCATGTCCAAATCTACATCTGTGTTCCTACCAGACCCCAGCATGAGCTGCCCTCTCCTGAGCTCCCCCTCCAAACCCACATCAACATTCAGAACTCAGTTCAAGGCTTCTCCTCCAGGCTGCTTGTCTCAATTTGCTAACAGTGACAAATAAATGCAGCCCCTCCTCCCTCCTCTGAGCACGGCATGTTGGATAAGCCTCCTGTCCTCAGGGTGAAGGCTTGTCCAGGGTAAAGACTCCATCCTATTCTCCTGTATCTCTCAGCACCTGGCCTGGAATTCGTGCTCGTAAATTAACATTCATGTTGCCTATTAAATGGTATGAAGGATGGGAGATGGCTCAGCAAGCAGCTTCCAGAAAGACACTGTGCCTCAAAGCTCAAAGAAAGCAGGAGGGAGGGGAGAGAGGAAGGGAGGAAGAGAAGCACTCACTAAAAGCTTACGGAATACACAGAAGAGCTGAGCATCAGAACAAAGACTCACTTAAAAGGGCAAAGGAAACACTAGATGGCTGTTAATGGTGAACTGATATGATAAATTATTACTTAAATCACTCAGTTTCACTCCTTGTTGTTATGCACAGTTAATTGGAGGGGGAAGATGCTGGACCTCCTTGAATGAGGGTGGAGGGGGGCACAGCCTCAGGCTTGTAGCTTCTCCATCACATAGGGCTAACAAAGCCACCATCGTGTTGGGCTAACACCACTGGGCCAACCTCATTCCCTAGCCTTCTGTGTGGCCAAGCTGCATTCGCCCACCTTCCAGGCGGGGGCCTTGCCAGCCAGGTGGCCTAAGAGAAAGAATCATAGGTGTAGCTGAGTGGCAGGAGGCCACCTAATGATCCCTTAGGTTCTGACACCAACTTTACAACCCTCTGTGTCCCACTCAGCTGTCTCACACCCTAAAGAAAGTCAGGTGGCCTCAATAACATTCAATCTCTGTTCAGAAACTTTGATCTTGACAATTATTTTTTTCTATCCTGAGTTCTTAGTAAATTATAAAGCACTTGGGGGAGAGGAGTCAAAGAAGACACAGAGATGACTCAGAGATGAGTAAGAAACAACTGCTTTCAGTGGGAAAAGATATAAGCACCAATTAGCTGCATAGAAAAAAAATCCCTCTGATTCTTAATTTAAGATAAGAATTGGTTAGAGTCTTGGATTTTCTTCATAATCCTGTGACCAAAGGAAGAGAGGCAAACCTGATAATGCCAAAGGCAAACCTGATAACACCATCAGCAAAGGCAGAAATTTAAAAACATAGAGCTGTTAATAACAAGGGTTTAACAAGTAGTGTTTATGTGACAATTAATTAGCCAGTCTTGACGAGTTATTGTTATACGACATGGGGGCCAGCATTCAGATGGGGACATATCTACAAGGGTGCTGTACCCCCTATCAGAAGACATTTTTACGATTGCAGAAACAGAAAGAGAGGGTTAGCAAGATATAGCATATGTGTCAGTTTGAAGACCATTTCTCTTTTCCTAAGCACACCTTTTGATTTATATTTAATCTTATGTTGAAAGCTTTTATATTTAAAATCTTGTATTTTCTTATATTTTCAGCCTTCAGTTTTATCACAAGAAAAAAATTTAATTGCTACACTCCTTTCAGTGATGCTTCCATGTAAATAAATGTTACCTCAGGAGAAAAAGCTTTTTCACAAGTCTATTAATTAGTAGCTCAGTCTCCTTGCAGTCAGTACCAGATATTTACTTTTTTATTATCTGACTTTATATACATGCACGCACACAGGGGGTTCTCAAATAGTGTTTTGTTCAAAGTTGTTTTGTTAGAACACAGATGAGGAAAAAAACTGATTTCCAGCAGAGCCACTGTGTGTGGAGTTTACAGGTTTGCCTCATAAGTATGCATGGACTTTCTCCAAGTACTGTGGTTTCCTCCTATGGTCCACAGAGGTGCATGTGAAGTAGCTGTGTCAGTTTGAGTGGGAGGAGGTAGGTGTGGCCTGCAAAGGAATGTTGTCATGTCCAGAGTGGGTTCCTGTTCCCACCTTGAGCCCTGATCTGCCAAGATGGGTTCTGATCACCCCAAATCTGAAGGAAGCAGAGTAGAAATGAATGGATGAGTGAATAGAAATTAGTGTTTAATATTGGAAATGTTTTGGACCTGTGTTTAAAAATTTGGTGGTATTTTTGTGATTCTATTTACTGGTTTCATTATACATCATTTCTCCTAAAGTAACAATTCCCAAGAACCTATCAAGGACTGGACTTTAATTGAGAAGTTACATATATATATATATATATATATGATAGGTTATGTATATGATTTATCTAGCAGAATCAAAATGCTAACAAAGAAAAGACTATGGGATACTGGTTTTAATATTAAGAAATGAGGAGGTTACACCCCAATGAGAAAGGCACATCTTAAAACAACTAGCAACAACAAATGTTGGTGAGGATGTGGAGAAAAAGGAACTCTCCTGCACTGCTGGTGGGAATGCAAACTAGTACAACCACTATGGAAAACTGTCTGGAGGTTCCTCAATCTGCTTAACATGGAGCTATGACCCAGCAATCCCACTCCTAGGTATCTACCCAAAAGACACAAAAACACTGATTCAAAAAGAATCATGTTTATTGCTACTTTATTTACAATTGGAAAAACATGGAAGCAGCCCAATTGCCCAAAAGTGAATGACTGGATTAAAAAGATGTGGTACATATACACAATGGAATATTACTCAGCAACCAAAAAGAAAAAAGAAAAGAAACACATGTCATTTGCAGCAACATGGATGGATCTGGAAAAGATCATGCTTAGTGAAATAAGCCAGGAAGAAAAGGAAAAATACCGGATGGTTTCTCTCATAGCAGGAGTATAACAGACCAGGCAAGAAAATAATAATAATAATGAATAGCTATATGCCAGAGACATTTTGTGGGGGTGGAGTAGGGAATGGGATCAAAAACGGTGGAGGGAAGGAAATAAGCACCACAGTGATGGCACATGGGTGATTTGGTGATGGGAAGCCCATGGGGATTACAACTAAAATGAAAAAATGCATAAAATGACGTAAAAATAACTATTATTTTTTAAATGAGGAGGTTAAGCAGCCTCAAGTGACACTTCCATCAGTATAGTGAATTAGTGTTTAATAATCTTCACAATCAAAACAGCTTCTTAAAAAGATAAAAATTAAAATACTTAAAAGTCTTTGAGGACTCTTAAGATAAAGAAAAAAAAATTCTCTTCCTGGGTGGAAGAGAATGTTAAACCAGTTTTTAGCTTTAGGATCTCTGCCAAGCCCTGAAGACCTTGTGCCTCTATTTGGATGGCCACACAGGGTGTGGGGCAGGACAGAAAGTCTGGCGTCCACGTAAAATGGGTTGTTTAAGAGAAGTCCACTGTGTGAAGCTGAAGCAATGTCAGATGAACACTATGCTGGAAGGTGGCTGGCAACAGGCAAACACAAATTTTTCTGGAGGAATTCTGCTCTGATACAGACCTCAGGCAATTCCCACAATTAAGGTTTTTAACAAAAATTATCTGTTTGCAATCAAAACAACAGAGTATATAAGGAAATAAGTAACTGTGAGTGACAGTCAGTCAAAGCAACAGACAACGCAAAGATTTTGAGTTTTAGAATTATCGGACAGAAAATTTAAGAAGCAAATAGAAAAGGTTAAAATACAAGGGAACAAAAGACTGTAAAGAATGCACTTGGCAAGTTTAAAAGGAAGCAAATAGAAGCTTCAAGTTCACTATATGAAAATTGGGGGGCTACTACCTTGTCTGGAGCAAGCATGGGAGAGCCACACCTCCCCCATATCCTGCTCTATATGTCTTTTCCTTGTGGCTGTTCACCTGCGTCTTTTCTACATCTGCATAAAGCAAAGTGATGTCAACTACATCACAAATGAGAACCTGGGAGAAGCCTCTGCAGGCACCTCAGGTCACTGTTGCCACTGAAAACCCACTGCCACAGCCCCCAGGATTGCAGCCCAGAGAACTCTGTTGGTTTGCTGCTGTGCCTGAGGCTTTTCCTACAGCTGACTAATTTACCCCGAGAACCTTCACCGAGATCCCAGCAGTTCTCTGGAGCTGAGACTGATGCCCATGCTGGCCACCAGCCTCTCACAGAGGCGTCTTAGGCTAACCCACCTATCTTGCTCTGTACTCGGGCTCTCCTCTGTGCTGTGGCCACTAAGCCCTAAACCACGGGTCATGTACATCTGAAGAAAACCTTGAATGGCCCGTCACTCAGAGTGAAAGGTCAAAGAATCCAACTCTCCAGAAGAGCTCTGGGAAAGGTAAAGGGAATGTCACCTGACAAGCTATGTGCTAACATGCACGTTCCTAAGAAAGAAAGAGCAGGAGCAAAGGCATCCTAAATGGGGAGAAATTCCAGGGAATTCCAATCACTCAAAAGGGACTTGAAGATGCCTAATACCCAAATGAAGCAGATGACTCCTGAATATGACCAATGGCACTCAGAAGATAAACCAAGCCCCACGAATTCTGGGGATACTTCCAGGTCCTCTAGTGAAGATAAATGCCATTAACATGCATCTTCTCTACATCGTCCACATCTGTCTCCTTCTGCCCCACACCTCCTTGTCCACTACAAAGGAAGCAAAGGCAAGGAGGACACATGTAGCATAGCATTTATATGAGCAAATCTGTTTCATTTTGCCCCATCTCCTCCCTCAGCTCATTCTCTCCTTTGAGGAATTGGGTTGGAGACTCTTCAGGGCCAGCAGTGGGCTGGGCGAAGGGGCATCCCAGCCTGCCCAGGTGGCTAGTTCTACATTTACATCCACCTATGTCCATACGATTCTGGCCTCAGACTAGGAACTCCAGGAGTACCTGAATCTCAGCAGTCAATGTGAGGGAGAGTGAGAGGAGGGAAGAAGTTCAGACAGTCCCTTCCCATAAGTATAACATGCTGTGCTTATAAAGAAAAAAATAAAAAATAAATTGTTGTGTGGTTATTTATTGTGTGTTCAAACTCCTGCCTCCCATGGTCTCATGTGAATGGCCTGGCACAGGTCTGCAGAGAATGGACATGGACATGACAGTATCTGGAGGACTTAGAAATTTCAGAAAACTGGACTCTCAAAACTTGTGAGCAATATGCCCTGTTGTGCCTCCATGGTCCCAGGAAGCAGTTTTGGTCTCCCTGAAGGAAGTGTGCAAAATTTCCCACATCTTGTCATTACATTGGAAAGAAAAAACTGAGTAGGACAGAGAAAATTTACACCACCAGGAACTGCAGGACTTTCCTATATTGTATCTCAAAACTCTAGGAATCATTCATATACTCACTCATCCAGTCATCAAATACTATTAAGTGCCTACAGTGTGTCAGGAACCATGCTTGATCCTGGAGATTTATGAGCAAAGCCAGGAGTGGTCATAACTCCGGTGCAATTGATACAATATAGGAGAGACAGATGTTATCTGAGCCCCTAAACACATGGAACACTGCCACGGGATAAGTGCTAAGGAGAGGCCCACAGGACTCCAAAGCCTGGGCACGGCAGGATTTGCACGATTGGAGAGGTTTGTGAAGATTTGCAATATCTTACACGGATATTTGAAGAGCTGGAAGGAATTTAAGTAAGCTAAGAAGGCAGGGAAGGGAGTTCTTGAATGAGGGAATAGCACATACAAATATCCTGTGGCAGCAGGAGGCGTGGCAAGCCTTAGGACAGATAGTTGTGGGCAGAGTGGAAAGGAAGAAGGGACAGATGAAGGGGTGAGGGCTAGCCCATGCTGGGTCTCTGTCACGGTCGTTATGGTTAAAGTTTAATAGCATTTGTTATCTTCACTGCAGCATTTACTTTAGGGTTATTTCTTGTTACTGGCAGGTGTTGCTTTTAGTGAATAATTAATACAGAATTTTTAAAGGAATATACTTAAAAATAAAACTAAACTTGATTTTTTTTAAAGATTTATTTATTTGCACATACAGAAGTGGGGTACAGGCCAGAGGCTCAGGGGCTTCACCAGAGACAGAGCAGGGAGCAGAACAGGCAGATCGACGAAGTACACTGCTGAGGGGAGCAGCGGGCGGGTCAGGAGAGGTCTGCCACGCCATGTGGTCACCTCCGGGGCAGGCGGGGATCGGGGATCGAACTCATGCGCAAGTGGCTTTTGCTTCTTAGTGCTGTGCTTTAACCCGCTGAGCCACCAGGGAGGGCCCCCTAAACTTGATTTTCAATAAAGATAATAAGCTAATGGTTATATAGGTGGTGGACAAAACAATTTGCAAAAAATTGCAAATATGGCACAGAAACAAATCTCAAGGAGGGAGAGCAGATGCTGAAGGAAGCAGGCCTGGTTAGAAATCCTGTGGACCACCACCTGCACCTGCGCCCCAGTTCTGTGACCTTGGCACTGAATAGCAGTGCTGGTACATGCTTTATGGAGTGTTTGTAATAAATAACAAAATATTGTAGAAGGTTCTCACTGTGCTTGGTGCATCAAAGGTAACCACTGAAGGTTATTCAAAGGAAAAAAGAATTTTCTCCAGGTACTAAGGATGGTAATGTTTGTGGAGAGAAGCTGATGCTTTTACTATTCAAATATTCCTGGCAAGAAGTGATATATATTTGATATAGGATGGTAGCAAGAGGAAAAATGTCTGGAGAGAAGAAACACATGGGTTATGCTTTTAAAAATGCCCATCCACTGTGGTATATACATATCCTCAGTGATCAAGAAAGAAAAACTCATGCCGTTTGTGGAGCTGGAAGGGATTATGCTAAGCAAAATAGGTCAGAAGGAAAAAGATAAATATTGGATGGTTTCACTTATATGTGGAATATAGAGCAACCAAACAAAGGGTCAAAGAAAAGACAAAACTAGCAAGCTGACCACAGAGCTGAGTCATCCAGCAGGGAGGGGGAGGAAGCTCGGTCAAAACAAGGGAGGAAAGAAAGATCACAGGGAGCATGGAGATGGGTTACGTGAGACGGTGGTGGGAGACCTGGGGGGACCACACCTGAAGACAGAAATCACATACTGTCCAAAAATGAGCAATGATGTAAGGAAATAAATAAATCTGAGAAAGATTCTTATCTACCCTTATAGAAAGAAAATACCTACAGGCCACATGTACCTTTCAGAAGTGGGAACTCACAGGCATGTTTGGGGACCACACAGATGATCCAATTTGGGCTGCTGTGGAAAATGAGTATAGAAAGGCAGCTGAGAGTAGGACTATGTTGTGCAGTTTTATCTGCAAGGTGGAGAATTGTGACCCAAACTGAAAGACACAAAAATAACACCCATAGAGGTAACAGCTCACATCTGTTGAGCGCTATGTAGTCTTAGGCAATGCTCTAAATGCCTTCAAGTGTTGACTCTTCATTCTCAGATCAACTTCATATAAATTGTTTTCTATAATTTACAGATGAAGACGCTGAGATACAAAGACATTAGCAGTTTTTTTTTTTTCAATATAAATCTTATTCAATAGCCAGTGGGTAGGCTTTCAAGATTTCTGAATCACCCTGGTCTTGGATATGGTGTTGGTATGGCAGACGGAGGGAGCGAAGGAATGGGAGACAGGCTAATCAGAAAAGACATAGTGGCAAGTTTTTTGAGTAATCAACATATACTCAGCAATAGCAATTTCTTTTATGTTTTCTCTTTTATTTAGCACAAGTGAACATGGATCAAAATCCACTATCAGAGGTCTGACTAAAAGGATCTAAAGAAAGACTTTCCAGAGGGTCTGCTTCTGACTCCTAGTTAGGAGCCATCACTCTTGAACAATCCACACTCTAGGCAGTGTCAGATATTAAATTATTTTCCTGACCCCTTCTAGATCTCCATGTAATGATAAATCACTACCTTTGAGGCAGACACTCTTGTTAAGTAACAAGCCTGTATTTGAGAAGAGGGGCTAGAGAAAGCTGAAATGTCCTGCATGCAGAGTGGAAGAATTGAAGACCCTGAGCAAGGAAAAAGGGCAAGGGGAAAAGTTGCTGTGAAAAAGGAGAGCCTGGGGAGAGATTGTGAGACATGGGCTTTGGGGACTGTGAAGATCAGGAGTAAGCAAGTTTTGCTTTCAATGCTTTCTTTGGAAACACTCCGAAAAACAGGCAACCCAGCTGCCCAATGCATATAAACACTGGAAGGCGGCACCCTTCACACATGACGCCATGGATGTGAGTGTCCATGTGAGTGTGGAAAAAGTACAAGCATCTCTCCTGCTTTCCTGGAGGGAGAAAAAACAAGTTGCCTTGAAAAGAACGGCACCATTTATTTTATGTGGATCCGGAAAACCCATGGAGTGTGGTAGAGTAGAATAGAGGAAGCAAGGGGGCTCGCTCCAGAGGCAAAGTGGCTTTTAAAACATCTTCGCAGGAAGGGGAAGTTAATGGGTGAACAGTGCAACAAAAAAAAAATCAAGAACCACTGCAGGCAACTGCGGTTCAGTGATCTCAGTCATTAACGGGAGTTAGGAGTCACAGCTACCACACACTCATGGAAGAGCCCAGCGAGGCCACTTTTCTCTCCAAGTCTGTACAGTAATCCCTCCTTTCCTCTAGGAATATATTTCAAGACCTCCCAATGTCTGAATATCCGGAGCCATGGATAGTACCGAGCCCACTTATACCGTGTTTTTCATGGTGTAATGAAAACTACATCAAAGTTTAATTTATAACAGGTACAGTAATAGATGTAGTAAAGATACTAGTAGATGAGCCATAATAGTTGAGCAATAATAATAAAACAACAGTTTTTCAGACTGTGGTTGACCCAGGTAACTGTAACTATAGAAAGCAAAACCACAGTTAAGAGGGGTAGTATATAACCTGGAAGTTGTAAAATGAAGGCACTGGAAGAGGCAGGTAGATGAGAAGAGAGGTCTTAATAGGCTACTGCAAATGGTAACCAGGCTCAAGTGTACCTGTGTCCACAACAGACCTGGAGGCACTTCAAGTTTCCAGTAAGCGCCTGGGTCTGGCTGGGAGTTCATGAATGAGTCAAATCAGACCCAGAATCTTGTCCTCAGCTTTTATGGGTCAGAAACGTTTCATTTATTTAATAAGGTGGCCATGACTGCCATCCAGAGCAGCCTCTTCCCAGCATCAGGATTCCAGAGAAGCCAAATTAATAACCATAGGTTTATTCACCCACTCACTGCGGGTGGAAGATGAGCCAAAGGGGACAAAACAGTAGGAAACACGTCATGTTTCTTTTCATTTTTAAGCAAAAGTTAAAAGTCTAAAAGTTAAGAGTCTTGAAATTTATGATGCAGTGGAGAACTGCTCCACCATAAAACTAGAGTGAGATATGTCAGAAGCCAGCCACAGGGCTTCACCCCTTGGTCACAGATAATCCTTGACACTGGTTTTCTCCTTCGTCTGTCGGATCAGTAAACTTCCATGCTCCCTCCTGCATCTGTCATTAGCATATCACAGTTTCCAAGGTCACAGGTTGTTTTATGTGGCTCCTTATTCTACTTATTTGGTAAAACTCTAATCTCATTAGCCACATGTTTATAAGCCTTCTCTGGAGCTTCCTATCTATTATGGAAATTTTTATTATTCAAGAATATCACTTCCTGATCTGATGGATACATGCAGAGAGTATAACTGTATCCTCCGGTGACTTAATTACCTTTCCAAGTATTCAGAAACACAGAGCTTAAGGTTGACTCCCATAGCAATATGAGCTCTGTCAGCTGAGGACTGAAAACCAAGGGAGCCAGGGCCTCCTGGGCCCAGCCCTATGGTGGCATCTTCAGGATCAGTCTTCAATAGCTTTTTTGTATCCTCATCCATGATCTCCATAAAGGGAGATCATAAAATCTCTGATTTTTGAGATCAAATATCATTGTGGATAATCCAAGGCAAAGAATAGGCTAGCAATCCACAGGGAGAATTCCAGGTCAAAAAAACACAAGGCTGGCTCAACCACTATAGAAAGCTGTGTGGAGGATCTTCAAACTAGAAATAGAGCTACCATATGATGCAGCAATTCCACTCCTAGGAATCTAGGACACAAAAACAACTCAAAGGATTCCTGCACCCCTATGTTTACTGCAGCACTATATACAATGGGTTAGTTACAATGGGTAACAACCCAAATGCCCCCAAATAGATGACTGGATCAAGAAGATGTAGAATGCTACACGGAATACTATTCAGTGATAATAAAGATAAATTCATGCCATTCATAGCAATATGAATGGGTTATGCCCAGTGAAATTAAGTCAGAAAGGAGAAAAATATCAGATGGTTTCACTTATAAAAGGAGTATAGGGGAACCAAATAACAGACCAGGGGAAAAATTATTAATAAATAAGCAAAACTAGCAGGCAACTATAAATCAGAGCCATAGGGGAGAAGGGGGAAAGAATCAAAACAGGGGTGGAAGAGCACAAGGGACTATGATGATAGTGCACAGGTGAATGGTGGGAAATTTATGGGGACTACACCTGAGAGAAGAAAGCAAACGATGTACAAAAATGAGCAATATGTAATACATATATTTATACATTTCCAAGAAGTATTCAGAAATAAAACACACATAAGGCCCATTCAATATCAGCTCTTCCAGTGAATGGGATGAATTTGACCGGGAATGCAAAGTGTGACAGCATTAATTCAGAAACATGGGTATGAGTGTTAGACAAAAATACAACTGAGGCCAGCATGAAGCCCTTGCGAGCTGTGAGGGTGAAAAAGCTGTGTGCTCCCAGCAGCCATGCTGCCTGCTCTGCTGAACACCTGGACCAGCTCAGGATGCAGAATTTCTGGAACTTTTAATGGGCATAAAGGCATTTTCCACAGAGCAAGAGGAAATTAGCCTCACTCCCAACAAAGTGCACAAATCATCCTGGCCCACGAAAGTGTGATTTTTCTTAATGGTTTAATGGGCCCTGAGTAAGCAGTAGGTGAGTTCCTGGCTTAAAAGGAAAAGTTTGAGTTTATAGAATACAGCCCTATAGAGCTGAAGGTGTAGTTGTTAACGAGGCTACTACTAATCAGATACAAGCATCTCTCTCTCTCTCTCTCTCTCTCTCTCTCTCTCTCTCTCACACACACACACACACACACACACACACACACACACTTCTGTCATGTCTTTTTAGGAATTACTCTGTCTGCAAGGATGGCTAATGGCAAGGCATGCCTGTGGCCCATGCTCCTAGTTTATGGTTTTTTCTGGAGGTCACAGTTCTCTCCCAATACCTGAAACTTTTCAGAATCCTCCAAAGAAAGCAGGCTGAATATCGGGAAAGTTAATCTCCCAAGAGACTGGGTCTCCCAAGGTGGCCCAAAAGTCGCCTCCCAAGATCAGGATATGCAGAAAGGAGGCTACTGTCAACCCATGTGATCTGAAGAGCTATAACTTTACTCCCAAGATGGTCACCCTGGGCACCCACTCACTCTGGGCACTGAGACATCAATTAAGGCTAACTGATCAGATTCACTGAGTCTTACCTCAAGAGGCAAAGACCAGCCCCAGGTCAGCTCTCTCTGAGACCCAAGGCTCTCTTGCCCCAGACCCAGACTTGGGGAGTTCTCTTAACAGAGGATGACTATAGAGTCCATCTGGCTTCCCCCGTGGCAGGACATCTCTCCACCCTGTCCCTGCTTCCAGCCCACATCCATAGCATGTCAGTAGCACATACCTCAATTTTAGCATCCCATGAAAGATTTAGACACAAATTCTCCCATTAACCTCAAGATTAAGCCTAGGCGCAACTGCCCTGCCTATGGAACCAGCCACATAATGTCCAGCACCTAGTGCAAATAGGATTGCCAGGCTCACTATACATAAGATAATAAGAATTTCAAAACAGTGGCAGTGGAGCATGAAACCAAGCACCAGGCCATACTAAAATGCAGGATCCTCACACAGGTGCATACACAAAAAGTCAGCTCTTCCTACCCCTGAGGCCACAGCCTTGACCCCTGCCATTGACAGTCATCTCACCCATTTCCCTAAATGTGCTTCCAGCCCTGTACTGAACCACACAGGCCTCCAAAGGACAATTAGTCTTCCTGTCTCTATCATCTGTCTCTCACTCTCAGCTTAAGAAAGTCCATCTTTCCACCATGTAGGCTGACCAGAGACATACCCTGCTTATTTCTATCATCAAAGTTTCTGAACTACCCCATTCTTCCTTCTCATAGTTCCCTCCTTGGGAAGCTCACACCTACCCTCTTAGGTCACCTGCCAATCTCTTTCTGTCTCAGGTAGTCCTCACACACACACACACACACACACAAACATTGCACACACATTTCTCATCGCATCTCTGAGCAACACTACTCCATACCCCACGTCCCCTGCCACCACTATTCTCAATGCCCGCTCTCCATTTTTCCTTCATTATCACAAAGCTCTGACCAACAAGAGTGCCTGCAGCTTGGGAAAATTCCAATCCCTAAAAGTAGTCCTGCTCAGAATTATATAGCAGCTATATTTTAAAGATATTTTATAATGACATAGTGTGTTTTTATTTATTTGCTTTATTTATGTCAATAAGATTATTATCTAAAGGCTATTTGTTTTGCATTATATTTCTCATTTTATAAAGGTGAGAAAACAGAAACATGGATGCATGAGGTGACTTGTCCAAAGTCACACAGCTAGTTAGTGGCAAAGCCAAGACAGGATCCCTGTACTTGCTGGCTCCAACTGTAATTCCTAAAATAGATAGGGATGACTGGAGTCACAAAGGAGTAAGGGCAGAAAGGAATAAGATAATATGGTGGTTTTTAGAAACTATAGCTACATATCCTCCAGCACTATTAAGAGGTGGGACATGTGTCCCTTCCCTTGGTTTTGGCCAAGATTCTGAGTACTTCAACCAACAGAGTGGGATGCGTGATGACAAGTCCAAACGGTCTGCCTTTTTCTTTTGGGTTGTTCAGCCTGGGAGAAGCCTCCATGTAAGAACACCAGGTACCATGCGACTACAGTGTGAGGCAGGCCACATGCTGTGATCTGCAGCAGCGCCAGCAGGCCTCTGGTTGACAAGCAACATCAACTAGCATCTTGATGAGTAATCCTGGGTGTCCAGTCAGTTGAACACTTAGAAGAGTCCAGCCTTGTTGACCCTCTGCCTACATCTCTTCCAGGTGAGACGTCGGGCATGGAGCCTCCTCATGATTGCCCTGCCTGACTGCCTGACCCATGGAAACTGTGACTGTGATATGGTTGTTGGTATTGTCTCCTAATAACCATTTCACTTACAGTTGGGGAGTCATTCACTATGAGCAGTAAATGCAACAGACATTTGACTTGTGCATCTGTCCACTGATGTTTAACTCATAAATTTCATATGACTTCTAACAACTTTTCAGAATTCCCTTAATAGGCAATGAGAAGGTGCACTTCTGGAGAATGTGCTTAGAGCGAGCAGGCTTCCCCGTCATCATTACACTCCTTATTCCAGCCCAGGTCCGCTTTCTGAGAAGAAGTAGACCAGCTAGGGAGTCAACTTCAGTGCCATATTAACCTCTCTGAACTTCAGTTCCTCTTCTATAAATGAGATAGAAGGAGTAATTCTCACTTCATGGATCTGTTGAGGGAATCAGGAAGCAAAGGTGTAAACATGCTGTGGGAACTCTTCAGCACTCTCCAACGATAATCACTAGGGCCTGGTCCCCCTCCACAGCCCCTCCTCTTGACTTGATGCCTGGTAGGTATAGCCTGGCTCCTTGGAAATGACTTTCATAGCCCAAGCCATTAGCTCTACAAGGCCTCACACAGCTACCTCTAGTTTGCACCTTTCCAATAAAAGCATTGCCTCTTGATTACAGGAGAATCTGCCACTCTAATTGACTTCCAGGCATTAAAGTTTTACTGAGATGATCTCAGAGGGCTCCCTGGGGAGAGGAAAAGTGCCGAGCATTGCTGCCCTTAGGGCCCTGGTGCTAGAGAGAGTTTCTAAAACTGTGTGCTCTAAAATTTTGACAGAGACCTTCTGAAGAACATAAAGAGCAGCTTGAATAAGGAAATGCTCAATTTCCCTCTCATCTTAGCCACCCGAGGGTCCCCGGCATCCTGTTGTATCTCACAGACCTCTGACACCCAAACAGGGCAGACAGGGGGCTTCATACCTGTTCTCCTTCCCCAACTCTTTCTGCAAAACCTCTATAGGGACACAAAGAAGTGAAAGGCATGGCACCTGCCCTGACAGGTACATCTGACTAACGTTGAGACAACACAAAGCAATATAATTAGGTGTCAGATATAGTGGTATAATCACCATGAAAAGAGGTAAAGTGGGGCTCTACCTGGTGGTACAGAGGGTAAAAGCCCAGCATTGCAAGCTAGCCACAGTTGCTTCAGTACAAGATCCATCCCAGCCCCAGAGGTGACCACATGGCGCAGCAGACCTCTCCTGTCTCACCTGCTGCTCCTCTCAGTAGTGTACTTCATCGATCTGCCTGTTCTGCTCCCCACTCTGTCTCTGGTGAAGCCTCTCACTGCCCCTGCACCTCTGGCCTGTATCCCAGTTCTATATGCATAAATAATTAAATAAATCTTTAGAAAAAAATGAAAAGAGGTAAACTGGAGGAGGAGAGATGAGCAGGGGTTAGCAGTAATTGAGGAAGGTTCCCTAGTAGAAAGGAAACAAGTGATAAACCTTTGAGAACAACAGTAAACACCTTTCTATCACTTGCTTTGTGCCAAGTCCTTTATATACTTCAACATACTCATTCATTCTTCATAACAATCCTTGGAGACAGATTCTACTCTTAATCCCCCTTTACAGATGAGACTATCAAGGCATGAAAAATTTGAGTAATTTGGCTATTAAGTGGTACAGCCATGAAGTGGAGTAGAAAGCCTGATTCAGGGTCTGTGTTCTTCACTACTGCCCTGCACTGCATTAGTGCAAGGAGACAAAGAAAAAGGCTTTCAAGCAGAAGATGCCGCAGACACAAAGGCTCAGAGGTGGGACTCTGCTCTCTTTTCAATGACCAATCACATCTTTCCTCTATCTCCTGGGGCATGGGGAATCAAATATGAAGCTTTATATGCTTAGAAAATAATAAGTTGCCAGTGATGATCTCTTAGAAGTAGAAATGGAGGGGAGTAGAGGGAAGAGAGAATTCTTGCCTTTCATTTTATACTATCCAAATGTTAGAAAATAATGCCTTGGATCACTTTTTTTTTTTTTGAATAAGCATTTTATTTTTTAAATAATATAATAGTTTATTTTTACATCATTTTGTGCCTTTTTCCATCTCAGTTGTAATCCCCGTGGGCTTCCCACCACCAAATCACTGTGTGCTATCACCATAGTCCAATGCACTTCCCTCCCCCCACCATTTTTGGATCGCTTTTACAATTCAATATGGTTTTGCATAAGATGAGCAAAGATGCTCCCACTATTCCCCTAAGGGAAACAGCAGTTAAAAGGGAAAAGCAAACAAGCCAGGGCCAGTCCTTGGACCATGGGGAAGGTGGATCTTGGCATCCAATCCTCCACACAGGAGTCAGGGGGCTCATCCTTCAGGCCCAGAACCCAAAACTCATTCTACTTTTTCTTCTCTCTCCCCTGAGCTTCCCCAAATTTCCACTCAATATTGTGTATCTGCAGAGGTTGCAAAAAAGATTTGCAGGCCCATGTTTTGTGTTTTTTTTTAATTAAATGAGAACTTGCAAAAATCAAAAAATCCATATCAAAATTGGCATTTCTTTAGACCAAACAAGAAGATATGGTCATTCTAGGTGTGCATTCTCACCAGGCAGTTTGGAACCTGGGTGAAGGCTGCTGCCCCCTTTGATAGAAAGACTTGCTTCCAGCTTTACCCTTCCATTATTTTCACATTAAAGTCATATGTGATTTACACTACATCTATGCTGTTGTTTTTCTTACAACTAAACTGCTTCCTTAGCTGCTTCCCAACTCACCTGCTGGGTCTCAGTGAGCAAGTGGTTGAATTTTTTATGTAGGTTCAGACTGTAAATAATTTCCATTGTTTCAAAATTCCATTGTCCCCAAGATTTTCCAGTGCAGGACTAAAATCCAACACACCCTGTGCATTCCATGCATCCTCTGTAAGTGAAACTTTCCACTGAAAGCCTGATCCCAAACACAAACTCATCCACCATGGTTCAGTCGATTTCAATAGACCCAGGACTGGCTATGGTCAAATCCACCTTGCGGCTCAGTGCTGAATCCCCATCAAGAATGCTTTTATGCCTCAGAACATTGATAGACAATACACTGCTATCCCCTAGGGCTATAGTTTTACTAAACATAATGGCTGACTTCTGATATCTGTCTTTACAGCTACATTGCTCCAGCAGATCTATCTCCCACTACAGTCAGCTTCCCATTACATCTCTCGCCTGCAGACATTTTATATGAATGACTCATGTATCAACAGAAATAGAAATCCCTTTCCTTCCACCTCATTCATTTGAAGTAGTAAAAATGTGCTATAGTTAATTTGCCATGATAAAACTTTTCTCACCTTTAATTTTACTTCCTCACTTCCTTGAGCCAGGTCCCTCAATTAGAGTTTAGGGAACCAATGCACAAAGTTAATGACTTGCCAAGCGTCACACAGCCCAGTTGGGACATGAATCAAATCCAGTATTGTTTTTTTTTTTTTAAATTTTCAAGTATAAGGTGGAGTTTGACTCTCAGGAGCAGTGTTGAACAGCGCATGGGGATTATGGGAAAAGGAATGGACAATTTTATACTCCTGAGGTACCCCACTACCTCAGATCACCCATGGTTGTGTGTATTTGAGGTGACTGTGACTTCTAAGTGTTTAAGGATCCAACTGAAATTCTCTGGGATGGCCACTAGAGCACAGGCCCTTTTTGAAGGGCCTTGTGAAGGGCAACAGACCTTAAATATAGGAAATTCCTGGTAGTATTACTAAAGAATCCAGGTTCAAGGCTATGGAGATTGACAAAAGGGGACCCTACCAAGAGTGAATCTCAAGTGCCAAAACTGTAATTCAACTTTACTCAATCAAGTTATACCATATTTGTATGTCTCTGATATCCTGACCTTCCTTGTCAGTTTGGGCTGCTGTAAATACCTTAGAGACCTATGGTATTTATAATTGCTAAGCAATTTATTTCCCACAGTCCTGGTGATTGAGAAGTTCAAGCTCAAGGTGCCAGTAGATTGATTCAGTGTCTGATGAGAACCTACTTCATAATGTGAAGATGGCAGCTCCTCACTGTTTCCTCACCATGTGGGGAGAAAGGGGAAAATCTCTGCTATCTCCTTAAATTCCCATCATAATAACCCCATTCTCATGATCTCATCCAAACCTAATTACCTCCCAAAGGCATATATCCAATACCATCACCCTGACATTTAGGGCTTCCACATATTGGGGAAAGGAGGTCACAGTCAATACATAAAACTGACCTTGATTCCCTTTCCCCCATCAAAAATGATCGTTTTTCAATCAAATGATTTTTATACTCAATAGGAAAGGATTTGTTCTCTACAAGGGGAAAAAAGCATACATTGATCATAAAACTAAGCCAACAAAATTTTATAAAATGAGAGGGAGTCACCATAAATCCAGAAGAACTAAAATTCTAAGAAAAATGTGCACATTCAAAGAAAGAAAAACTCAAGTAAAAATAACCTGCATAACGCTGGCAGTTGAATGAAAAAGATTCAACAGTAAAGGTGGGCATAAATTATATTTGAAAAGTAAAAATTCAAGAATGGGAATACTCTGCAGCCTCAGTACATTACAGCCTCACAGCATGTGTAGTAGACAGCAGATTGACAAAGAGGCTGGTCCACAAATAAAATACACTGAAAAATCAGTCTAGCAGCACCTACACTGAATCACCCAGAATATGGGGTATCTGGCAGATGGGGTATTGGAAAGCATGTCCCTTTCAAGAATGGCATCTTGAGGTCATGCTCAATAATACAATTAGCCCTCACTCAAGAGCCCCAAGTTTTAAGATTAGGTGGCTTCCAGGAAAAGAACCCACAGATGCTGCCATAGAGATTTGGTTCTCTTGGCAGTTCTGTTTTTCACTGTAAATGAATAAATGCACATCAGGCTGTAAGGACTTTGCATTTAAAAACCTAAGCCTTGAGAGAATTGAAGCACTCAGAAGAGAAGTCTCCAGAATCTGACAGTTATTCACCTAGTCTTGTTATTACTAGCTACCTAGTTGTTAGCATCTGCTTGTATATTCAGTGTCTTTCCTCCCTTCACTGCAAAGATGGGCTTAAATTCTCCCCCTCCTTGAATCCAATCTCACTGCAGGTAACTATGCAGCTTCTTCCATCAGGAGGTAGAATCTATTTCTTAACCCTTAATTCATATGACTGCTTTGGCCAGCAAGACATAGTAAATATGATGCAAAATGAAGCTTGAGACATATTTGCACAGATACCTGAGTGACACATGGGTGCCAAACGGATAATCTGAGATCATACAACTTCTACCCAATCCACCAGCTAATTATAACAAGCAAAAAAAAAAAAAAAAAAGATCATTCAAGCCATCCTAGTCAAGAAGAACCACCCTGATGTGCCGTTAAGCCACTAAATTTTAGGGTGATTTATAAGGACACAAAAAGTAATCTACACACCTCCTAGCAGTACTTTAGGTGAACTGTCCATGGTTCTGACTAAAGTCAATGCCTCCACTTGTATACTCTCTTCTGTATTTAGAGACATAGTTTCATTTCTTTTTCTCTTCTGTATCATAAATGTTTCCCACTTAAAATGAAAACTTGTGCAACCACTATGGAAATCTGTGTGCAGGTTTCTCAAACTGCTAAAAATAGAGCTTCCATGTGATCCAGTAATTCCACTCCCAGGTATCTACCCAAAGGATACAAAAACAATAATTCAAAAGGACGTCTGTACCTGTATGTTTATTGCTGCACTATTTACAATAGGGAAGATGTGGAATCAACACAAATGCCCAAAAATATATGACTGGATCAAGAAGATGTGGTATATATGCACAATGGAATATCACTCAGCAATCAACAAAGATAATCATAACAAAATAAAAAAGAACATCAATTAACAACTATAAACCAGAGACATTCTACTGGGGAGGAGAGGGAAACAAATTCAAATTGGGTTGGAAGAGCACAGGGGACTATTGTGATAGCACATGGGTGAAGTGGTGGTGGGAAGTCCACGGGGATTACAACTGCTATGAAAAAATGAAAAATAATGTAAAAAACGTATTTATATAAAAAAGTTTCCCACTTTAATCATCCTTACATATTACATACTGTTTATATTTTTTTAAAAAAAACCTTCTTTGACCTTACTTACCTGCCATTTCCTCTACAATTTTACAACAAATCTCCTTAAAAGAGAGACATAGTAAATAAGATGCCTAGAATTTAAAAATTTTTGCTAAGTACTTTTCACTTCTTCTCTCTGAACTCCATAACAATCAGCTTTTACCTCTACTTCTATAACAAAAATTCCCATGTCAAAGTCACCAGTAACATGCAAATTGTTAAACCCAGTCCACATGTTGAACTTAGTCCCTATCTTCCTTGAAAATCAGCAGCATTTGATACAGTTCTCTCCTCTTGTATCTACTTTGATCCCTTGACTTACATGTCAACATTCCTGGCCCCTTCCTTCCTCTCTTGAAGCTCCATCCCAGCCTGCATTTCTGGGTCCCCATGTCTTTCCCAAGCCCCCTTACCTAAGAATATCTCTGGACTTCCTCTGGGTCTTTCTCTTCTCAATGACTGCTGGTATTCTTATCTATCAAAGTGAGATGAGACTTTTATCTATCTGCCGACGGCAATCAATTTATAAATCTAGTCTACAAATCTCTCCTAACTCTAAACTCATATTGCAACTGCCTATCTGAGATCTCTGTTGGAATTTCCAGTAGAACATATCCAAAGCTAAACTACTAAGATTTTTTCCTTGCTCTAATCACAGTCTTCCTTTTGTCAGTTTGTGAAAATTTAATCCTTCCAGTAGTAAAAATATCAAACAAAAAACAAAGCAGACACACAAAAATCTTCCATTATCCCCCTCTTTATTTCACCTCATCCAATAATACATCAGGATAAACACTGGGTTTATCTTCAAAGCCAACCACTTGTTAATACTTTGTTTGCCTTCTCCTAAGTTTCAGTGACCATCAGTTCCCACCTTGGTTGCTGCAATGGCCTCCTAACTGACCTCCCTGCTTCCACCATTGTCACTTAATTTACAAAATAAAAACAATGAAGGATGATGAAGGAAGAGATTTTCACAATTCCCCCTCTCAAAAAGGAGGAACTCCTTGCTTTAACAATCTTGTCCAATTAAAAGGGGATTCTCTGCTTTTAAAATATGGCCTTCCCTCTCCTTAGAATGGACTCACTTTATAAATATTTTATCTACATGTATTGCATTTTAAGAAATGTGGTTGCAGTGTTAAAGGGAGGAAGAATAGTCAGTTACATCAGCAACTGAGCTTGTCACAGAGAGCAGCTACTATGTGCCAGTCCTGCATTTCTGGGATCCATGTCTGGAGCAAGCAAATGCAGTGCCCACAGGGAAACTTCACTCCTCTGAGGGGAAGGCACCGGCCCAGTCACCTGCAGCCGCTTCCCAATCTCACCCAAGCCACAGCAGAGCTAAGATGCCTCATAGCGAGTGGGCCCTCTGAGGTTATAAAGGATGGAATTAAGGTGTTCCTTAGAAAAAAAGGTTTTTGAGGATAATTGGTCCTGAGAAAAGGTTACTTTAAGTGATTCCACTAAATGGGCAGAAACATCTTATAGTAAAAAGATGACGAATAATTTGTATCAGTGTTTTATCTTAAAAATAGCTTAAAATTGTGATAGCAAATTTATTTTATTTTCTACTTAACCACATTTTGATTATAGCTGCAACTATGGAATAATTCTTAGAACAGAAAAATAAATAAAAACTTGCTGTGAGCATGTTTTCCTGGGAAAAAATAAGAGCAAAAATTGACATTTAATCTTAACGGAAAGGTTTTTAAGAAAGTAAATTTAGTAGAACTGTCAAGGGCTTCATCACTTTTCCCCAGGATCGCTCCTAATTTTTTGATTTTCAGTCACCCTCTTCTGAACTCCTCACTCTGGCACCATCTTTGTTAATTTTCAATTTTCAGCTGTAACCAGAAATTCTGCCAGGCTTACAGTTCTCAGAGGTTTTCTAATAATTATTAGATCTACCATTATTTAAATTGTCTTAGTAAAACCCTGTATATTTTGTAAGATTGGAAATTTTACTTTACAATTGGTTTGGCTTAGTAACCCCAGTTAAAAAAAATCTGACATTAATATTAGGTGGAGGTAGGCACAAGTATTTATGTCAGAGGAGGTATACATGGGGGATAACTTTATACGGATGCTTGTGAATATTTCATGGTGGGATGACCTTTGCTTTTCAACTTTAGTTATGGGTACTCTCAGTAGTAAATATTCTGATAATGAGGATCTGTGTACTCAAAAAAAAAGAAATTAGCATCATAGGCTCTATGTGAAGCGGGTACTCCACTGGCAGAAGTGTGAAGGGTCTACCCCAGTAGAAGTTATCAGCTGTAATCTATGCAGTGCCCTGAGGGGGTGGCTAAGGACCGTCTAGTGTCTGATTTCCATAGCCTCTGTGCTTAAGCTGTGGCCAACACTTAAAGCTAGAATACTGGGGGTAAAAAAAAATCTGCTTTGTGACTACTGCCATCTACTGAAATTAAATTTCACTCCAATTTTATTGTTTACTGCATTACAACTGACTCTAAGGGGCAATGACTGCACCCTATGACTTAAACAAGTTAGCTTTGCTCTGAAAAAAATCAGGAGTCTTGCAAAGTCTAGCAATACATAAATTCCCTTCCTCCTGCTGAGATATTCTGGATTTGTTTCTGGTTTGGACAAGTCTAGGTGGAATCTGGATCTACAAATCTTGAAGACTTGTATAATAACAAGGAAATTTCATTCTTGAAATATAGCCATCTTCCATATCTGCCTTTGCTGGTGACTATACTGCTGGTTCCACCCCACCTCTCCATTCAGCAAACTGTTATCCCTCAAATCAAGTTCAAATGTACCTTCTAGAAAGACTTTCTCAACTCTCCATAAGTTCTTTGTCTCAAATAAGTTTTCTTAGTTCTGTTACAACACTCATCACATGCAACTTAGTTACCTAATAGTCTATTTCCTCCTCTAGATTCAAGCTGTTTGGGTACAACTGTCATGGCTTAATCTTATTAGTATGTGTTCTCCCCCCCTCACCGATTGAAAATACTCATTCCACATATGCTAAGTGAATGAATAAATATACCATGACAGTCCAAACAACCAAGATTAAATCAACCTCTTGAACCTCACTTTTCTAATGAGGTTAAATTCACATAATAGTAGATTCACCATTTAAAATATTTTGTAGTGTATAATCAATGACTTTTAGTATATTGACAATGTCATTTACTAGGGTTATAGCCATCCTAGTGGGTATGAAATGGTATCTCATTCTGGTTTTGATCTGCAATTCTTTAGTTACTAATGATGTTGGGCACCTTTTCTTTATTGGTCATTTGTATGCAGGAGTTTAGACTATGTCACTACAAAATGTATCACTTTGGAATGTTGATTATTTTCAATTAAAGATACTTGGTTGCAGGACATTCTGACCTGTCTTTGTCCCCATAAAAGGAGGAGATATTATTACATAAGGAAGGCACCCCCCTGTATCAGAAGGGGAAAAGGCACCTTTATCAACAAAAAGAGGAAATATAGGACCAAGAAGGCATGATAAACAAATCTTACTACTTTCTTACCATTTTACTACACTTAATCCAATCCACTGTATCTTTTCTGCTGCGCAAACTTTGTGTTGTGTTTTTGTATTGTAGAAGGAACTCAGAAACTCTCTTGGGCCTCTTTTATAATGGCATTAATCTCATTTACGAGGACTTTGCTTATGGCCAACTCCCAAAGGCCATCGCTCTTAGTGCCTCACACTGAGCTTTTTACACATGAGTTTGAGGGGTTCAGACTGTAGCAAAGAATATTTTTCCTCTATAAGCCTCTGGGCAGGAGACTGAGAGAACCTACCCTGAAGAATCTGATCAACCCACAAAAAAAGAACCTAATGATACTGACATTGAGGTTTATTTGACAAAAGCCCAGTTAGATCATCCTGGGAAATTCACAGTTGATATGTCCAATCAGGGTTTTCATGCCACACCTCTACATAACCAACCAAGAATCACAGGCATCCAGCATGAATTCATATGAAAGATGGAGACAGAAAAGCAGGTAAAATAAAAATGAAGAAATGAGGCCCTCCCTGGTGGCACAGCGGGTTAAAGCACAGCACTGAGAAGCTAAAGCCACTTCCGCATGATCCCCGCCTGCCCCGGAGGAGATCCACATGGCGTGGCAGACCTCTCCTGACCCGCCCGCTGCTCCCCCTCAGCAGTATATTTCGTCTCTCTGCCTGTTCTGCACCCCACTCCGTCTCTGGTGAATCCTCTCACCCTCGGCATCTCTGGCCTGTACCCCAGTTCTGTATAAATAAATAAAAATAAATCTTTAAAAAAAAAGGCTATTACAAAGACACCAATGAACAGCTAGATGAAAAAGTATGCAGTGTGAGATCTGAAAGGGCCCCAAATGTGGAAGCTTCTAAGGAGTTTTGGGTATATCATGCTCTCAGCTTTATCAACCAGGGACTTTTCCAAATTTCTTTATTTATGGATTTTAATGGGGGTTCTATTAAAAAGGTGTTGTTAATTAGAGCACTGACAATGGTAACTAACTGGATTCCTAACCTCTCTCAACCTCTAAGTCAGGAGAGTGTGGCTGCAAGTTGTAACCCTCTAATTGTTTGATTGGTTCCTCTGAAAACCAGGCCCCCACCCTATAAGACTCACCAAATAGCATAAACTCAAATACAATTTAAAGGGGATTTTTATGAATAACAAAAGATGTTCCTCTCACTCCTACCACTCAGGAAATTCCAAGAGGCTGAGTAGCTCTGTGCTAGAAGCCAGGATGAAGACCAAATATGTATTTATTATGTCATAATATCACAGAAAGACATGAATTTAATGGACCAGAAAATGGCAGCAGAGTAGATTCAACCAAAGATACACTGACATGAAATTTCAGAACACTGGAAATGAAGAGAAAATACTAAAAGTTCCCTGAGAGTAAACTAATATGTCACAAGATGTCACAATGACTTTTAACTTCTCACCAGCAACATAAGAAGCTAAAAGACCATGAAGCAATGCATACAAAATAATAGAATCTGGAAAACAGAATCAATTCATAAGAGAGAGAAGCTTATGATTTCAAGAGAACCCATCACAGTAAATTTGGAATTTTAAGTTTTGAATTGAGAAGTGAAAAGCTATTGTGTGTGTGTGCGTGTGTGTAGGTTCTTAACTAGAAGAGGGAACATAAGAAAATCACAAGGTGAGATTTCTGAGGAGAGGTATGTGTGGCATGAAGAAAAACCACTGTTCATTTGAGAACCACTAATAATCACAGGAAGCAGTGAAGGTTGAGTCAATAGGGTAGTTTGTGGTTCTGAATCTGCTGGTTGTTCATCTAACCAAATCACTTTGTCTCAATTTCCTATTAAATAAGAGGGCTGATGGTCACTAAGATTACCATTAAATCTAAAAATTATTGTACCAGTAATATTCTGAATTGCAAAAGCAGGTCAGACTGATCTAGACAAGGACATTCTTTTATGGTTTAAAATAAAACTAAAAACATATTTTAAAAAGAAAATAACATGTCAACTGTATTGGGTCTGGAATTTGAGATTTACAAATCAAAAATAAATCTATTTGTTGAATAAAATTATTGTACTGAATAACTTCTTTACATGCAAATGCTATGAAATTTTATAGGTTCCTTGCCAATAGCTTCCTTGCTTCACAAATTCTATTTAAGGCGCTGTTTTCACTTCCTGGTCTCTATGTAGCTAGAAAAAAAGGACATATACTTAAGTAATAAGTGATAATGTTCATTTCTATGGTTTCTACTGCAATTATGTTTCTTTACTGAGGATGGCTAAAAATGTACCTGCAGCATGAGCTTGTAAATGCAAGGTAAATGCTTGATTAGGTGCAATTAGGGGCTTATGAAAATAAATAACAAGTGACAGTCTGCGCTGCACTATTCATCAAAGAGCACTAACAGAGGTGAGAGGGGGCATTCTTTTTTCTTGTTAAAAAATAACCAAATGAAGAAAAAATCCTCAATAATAATACTACATTAGAGAAAACCACCTTTAATGGATTGCATCACTAACCAGTGTCTTCTGATCCTCTTTCTTGGTAGATATAGCCAACATAGTTGTCCAAAGACACATTTCAAAGGCCTGGCACACACACCAAATTTTCACATATATAAATAGAGTACTCTAGCTGGACTATGGGGAGAAAGAGTCCCCATGAAGAAAGGGCCTAGAATAGAGAGAAAGCGGAAGAAATTCCCTGGCTTCTTCCTTTCCTTTTTCTCTAGTCTCCCACTAGCACTGCTCACAGGCTGAACACAGCCAGAAGCCAGGTGACATGGTAGCCTGGAAACTAGCCTGCAAGGGGCAAATGCCAGGCAACAGGAGAGGAGACAGGCAAGGCTCCGCAAGCACAGGTTCAACACAGTCCACCCTTTTGCTACCTGGCATTCATTCCCGTGAAAGGATCCTCTTCTGTGCATTCTTAACTCCAACAAAACAACTTGATGCTTGTACCTGGCACAAAACTGGAGTGTAAGTGCCTGACACTAAGCTTTTGATTGTATCAATTTCAAAACATATTGCCAGCTGGATGACACAGCCACTAGCAAAACAAGTAGCTAAGGAATGAGGCCGCCCCCACCCATGATGGCCCCTCTTTCAGAGCACTCTAGATAATCTAGATAACTGAACACTTGAAGAGCCTGCTTAATTTCTACTCTTAGACTTTAGATTAACCAATAAAACATGAAGCCAGGAAATCCTGACATTCCACCCATGACCCTCATAATAGAGCTCCAGATCCATATTCATTCTTGCTCTCCTCCTGCTCTCCTCCCTCCACCCCAAGAGACCTCCCAGTGTGGTCCTCAGGTAGGCTGTGCGCTCTCTAGGGCCCAGAAATAATAGATCTTTACGATTCGTTAGGTGGATTCAACAGTGCTCATCCTTTGGCCAGTTACTTCCCATTACTGAGGCAGCACTGGACTGAGTACTTGCCCCAGTGCACAGTGAATCTTGAGGTTTCCTAGTCTGGTTAGTGAGAAACAGGCACTGCTCCCGGCTCAGTGTGAGCACTGTGCACTATTACCTCTCCGCCCTCTGGGTCCTTCTTTTCTTGGGCTTACTGCTTCCTCACAAACACTCATCTACATTTCTCCCAAGTACCTGAGAAGAATCCTCTACAGGTCCCTGGGTTTCTCTGTGTACAGTTCTCTCCTTGTTGGTCTGTCCTGAGAGTTCCAGCTGTCTTATTCTCCTCCAGACCTGAGCTCCTTCTCAACTGGACCGTTCACTGGACTCTGTCTGGGTTTCTGTCTTGGTACCAAGACCAGGAAACTCTCCTAAGACAGGGCTCACTTCCTTTGTTTACCATCAGGAACCATTGTCTCTTGTGACCTGATAATGAGTGTACTGAAAAGTCTTGTTTCGTAGGTTTTCTCTGTTTTGGTTGTTCAAGCAGGAGGATACATCCAGTTCCTGTTACTCCATCTGCATAGAAGCCCTCTCTGTTGACATTTTTATTAATTCTTCAATTCTTTTGTTCAAGGTAATTTGTTCATTTCCTAACCTTTGAGTAGAATGTTTCATCTACATAATGTCACTCTTAGTATAACAATAATCCTTTGCATCAAAGCTTTAACCATAACTCATAAATGTCACGTGCAATTTTTCTTCTTGCTTTAATTTTCCCTGTATATAAACTTCTTTATTCCCAATGCTGGGTACTTATTGTTGGATCATTTACACCATTGTGATTCTTAACTTGTAGTTTTCCCACATTCGATTAAAGGCTGTGGGGAAGCATACCCCATAGTGGTTAACAGCTTGAATTCTGGAATCAGAGGGCTGGGAAAAAATCCTGGCTTTTTTTTTCTATATGGCCTTGGGCAGAGTATAACTTAGGGCTCACTTTCTCATTATATAAAACGGAATAATCCTACCTCAGATGATTGCCTTGAGAATTATATAAATTAACACACATAAAACCTTTAGGACACAGGAAGTATTTAAGTATTATTTAAAATTTCTACTTGGAGGAATTCGTAGAAAACTTTTTATGCTCAACTTTGGGTTTTCAATTGGCAATTGCAAGAATTTAAAAAGGATTTTCTCTGTAGGTGAAAAGCTCAACATGGCAGCACATGTTCTGGATCCTGGCTCTATGCCCTTTGGCATGTCTGAGTTTGCCTGCAGGATACTAAGGGGACATACGCTATTGCCCCCTCAGGAACCACACACCTGTCAGCTTCTCTGCCTGAAGATGACCAGCAGTGTTGGAACTTAACACCCTCAGAGAAAATTCTCAACCAGTGAATGACAGGAGAAGTGGATACATACCTCAGCTTTGCCATCCCTCAAGAGATAAAACCTAAGTTGCATCCTAGATGTTCCTCAAAGGGTCCCCAGAAGAACTGAGTTTCAATTAGCAGTAGGGGAAACCTACTCATTTATGCATCCCAGATGGAGTTTTCCTCTTTGTTTCAAAGTCCCTGCTCCTTTACTTCTGCTTCCTGAGATAACCTCTTAAATAAACCATCTGTACCAAGACCTTGCCTCACAATCTGCTTTCTGGAGGAACACAGATATATCTGTATTAGATTACCCAGGTAATTGTACTGATCACAGCCTCCCAAGCAGTGGTTCTCAAATGTCCTTCCATATTATAATTAACAGGAAAGTTTTTATCAAAACTCTGAAGATTGTCAGATAAAAAAACAAATCCAGATTTAAGAAAGAGAAATTTCATTTAAAACAATTATTGTAAAATGGTGGGTACGAAATGAGAGGAACTGTTGCACTAAGGGGAAAGTATTGTAGCAGGGAAAAGCTCTGACCAAAAGATCTTAAGGGTCAGACAAAAAGAACTTTTATTTTATAAAGAACCATGTGCGTAGAAGTGGGATGGAGGATGGCCTGCTAAGATACTCTATAAAATGTTTTACTTGAGACCAGCTTTTTCTTACGAGAGGTTGTTAAGGAGCTATATGTGCAGGCCAGGGCTCAGACACCTGGGAGGGAGAATCTTAACCAAAGTTTGGTTAAAAACCAATTTATTGATAAGTGAAAACAAACAATTCTTGTGCCCCGGCTGGTGGCACAAGAGGTTAAAGTACAGCACTATGAAGCTATCTGCAGACACTGCAGCGTGAATTCAATCCCCAGCCAGGGGCTGACCCACATAGCACAGCAGACCTCTCCTGTCTCACCAGCTGCTCCCCTCAGCAGTGTATTTCATGAAGTCCATCTGCCTGTTCTGCTCCCCACTCTGTCTCTGGTGAAGCCTTTCATACCTCACACCTCTGGCCTATACCCCAGTTCTTGTATGTATAAATAAATAAATCCTTAAAAAAAAAGGGGGGGGTGGCAGTTCAGCAATCTAAGTGTGAGGAAAGCAAGAACTTAAGCAATAATATCTATCATAAGAAAATGTCCTTGCCACACTATTCATCCTGTCATCAGAGGATTTCCCTGAGGGCCAGGAGTCCTGACCACCCAGTGCTGAGTCACCTCCTGGTGCTTCCTCCCTTACCTGGAAGCCAGAGCAGCAGGAGGCTGAGGAGCAGCACGGGGGTCCTCATGTCCATACTGTGTCCTGACTGGGATTGAGACTCCTCCGGCTGTGACCAGCCTATTCATAAGTCTCCAGGCAGGTGGACTATGTCCCAGAAGGTGCAAATGGGCAGGGGGTGGGTAGGCTGGGCACACCACCAGGAATGACTCCCCTCAAACCAGCAGGAGACCAATATCACAGGGCAGGGACTCTGTCCTGTGTCCTAGAAGTTCAGACACAGAGAACATGTGCTCCCTGGTAGTCACAAGGGTCTGGTGAAGAATCACGTGCATAAATGTTGCTGATACCTTTTACTATTTTTGCCATCAATATGCATTCTAAATATTTCTATGAAAGCAGTATCCTTTCTATTTAGGAAGTAACGATGATATGATCTGTAAAGGAACAAATTATGAAATGCTTTTAAAATGTGTGTAATTAAAATGTGTGGATCACTGCCAGTACCAATATCACCACTGTTATTATCATTAAATTGTGTGTTCAACTCTGTATGTTCATATCCTTTATATTCTACATTAGGTCTTAGGCTTGTGACAAACAATGAAAAACATGATACTTTTTAGCCTCATATTGGGATTTTTATGATTAGATATCAAAATCCTTTTTGAAATCTTATGAATACAATTTTTTTCCAGAAAAAAATCTTTGTCTCACCTTAGGGTCTCTTCAGAGCACCGGCTGTAGTCAGTGGTAGAGGCTGCAGAGAGCCCTCATGGAACTCTCTTTGATATATTCACTCCTTTTATTTTTTTCTTTGTGCACAAAATTTGCTGATTTTTTTCCTCACACTTCATTATAAGAAAAGTAAAACCTTTAATATATGAGTTCATTTTATATGTGCATGAGAGACGATTTCTCATTTTTTTAAGAATTATTCTTCCATGGTATTTAGTAAAAAGGTTGAACATACAATTTGTGGAATGTAAAGGAAAACCAATTTTGTTTCTGTCTCTCATTGCCCTGTGTGAAAAATTGTATGAATTTATCAAAAACTCAATTGTTCTGTCCCAGTCATCCTACAAAGCTTCAATGGATATTCTTTCACTTGTATTTTTAAGTCAAATGTAATTATACTTGTAGGACGAATTCCCAGACAGGGAATTGCTCAATCCCTCTCCAGAGAGATTATACCAATTTATTCTCCTACTAAGAATATATAAAATAATGGTTCTTCCACATTATCAAATTTTCAGATCTTTTTTCCATTCTGGTAGGTAAAAACTGAATTTTTATTAAAGTATATTTTTTCTTCATTATGAATGAAATGAAGTAGATATTCATAAAACGTAAGCCATTAGTTTTCTTTTCCTGTAAGCTGCCTATTTATATCCTTTGCCCATTGTATTCTATTGTATTTTGGAACTTTTCCTATTAACTTGTAAGCTTTCTTCATACATAAAGGAGTTGGCCCCTTTTCATGTTGTACATGTACTTTCCCATAGTGGGGCTGAGTTAATCATGAAGACATGGTGCCAGGTGAACATGGTACAGCTCAGTGGGCTCACAACGTAGCTGCATTCTCTCGCATCCTGCATTCTCTCACATCTCCTCCCGACCTCCAGGTATGACTGAGTCGCTAGCTTCTCATTCACAGCAGCTCAGCTATGAAGATCTAATTGAAGTGCAAGAAAAAGGGTACATTGAAGTCACCATGGAAACTGCCCCTCCCACAGCATTTACCATTCAAAGGTTTCTGCTGGCATTCTTGTACAACAAATTAGCAAAGAAAGATTTCCAGACTTACAGCCCTCATTTTGAAAGTGCTTAGAGGCATAAAAAATACCTGTGCTTTCTATAGGGAGATTACCAGAAAAAGAATTGTCTTCAGTTCCAGCTTCTATGGAGTATAATTTGTTGAGACATTAGAGTGTGTTTTGTTTTTGCTGCAATTCGCCTGCCTTCCTCACCTTCTGCTAGTGGTTACCAACACATAGTTCTTGCTGATCTCAGAGTGGCCTTAAACAGAAGCTGTTTTGAAGACTACCTTTGGTCTTGCTTAGTGAAAGCCTGAGCTCACCGAAGACGTTAAACTATGAATCGGGGTGAGAAAGGGGAACAAAACAATTCTCAGTGGAGGACAGAAAAGTCAATGAAAGCAGGAAGAGAGGCTCTGCATTGAGTAAAGACCCATGGCCACTCTTAAAAGCATCCAGGTTGGTGACAGGGCCTGGGCAGTAACAGTGAGTGACCCTTAGGGAGGGAAAAATCTACCAGGATTTCCAACTATAACAAGAAATCTCAGGACAAAGGAAGACCATAGGCCTGGCCACTTTCAAAGGACAGTGGGCATATGTCAGCCTTAACCACTATGGCCTAAGGATTGCCAGTACCTCCCAGCCTATGAGACCTGGAATCTACAAGCAGACGAGAGAGGCCACGGAGTCTTAACAATAACTGTTGCAGCAAAACTATCACTAAAATCTAGAGACACCCTGCTGAGTGGGAGAAAATATTTGTATATCAAATATCCAACAAGAGGTTAATTTTGAATATATACAATCAATTTATACAATTCAACAACAACAAAAAAATTCCAATCAAAATATGGGCAGGAAAACTAAATAGCCATTTTTCCAAAGATACACTGGTGGCCAACATATGAAAAAATGTTCATTATCATTTATCATCATAAAAACACAAGTCAAAACCATAATGAAATACCAGCTCATACCAGTGACAATGGTTCCTATTTTTTTTTTAAAAAAAGGCATTGTCAGGAGTGTGAGATAAAAGGAACATTCTGGGGGTTGTTGGTGGAATGCTAGTGGGAATGTAAGCTGGTCCAGCATCTGTGAAAAACAGAGGTTTCTCAAAATCTTAAAAATAGATCTACCATATGACTCAGCAACTCTACGCCTTAGCATCTATGCAAAGACTACAAAAACATTAACTCAAAAGGGTATCTGCACTTCTACTTTTGTTCATTGTACACTATTTACAACAACCAAATTATGGAAACAGCCCAAGTGCCCAAAGAAAGATAGTGAATTAAGATGCAGTAAATATACACAACAACTTGACAATTAAAAAGAAATCTTGCTATTTACAAATGCAGAGATGAAACTAGGAAGATTATGCTAAGCCAAACAAATCAGAAGAAAGACAAATACAGGATGATTTTACTCATGTGTGGAAAATGAGGAAACAAAAGAACAGACAAAACTAAACCAAAACAAACACTAGAAATCTCATTTCAGAATTGAGGTGATCATAAGGGAAAGTTTGGGAGTAGCACGCAAAATGGGGAGGGAACCCCAAGGGGCTATGGCAGAGGACTTGAGGAGGTTTAGTAGTGGATATGGTTTGGTAAAATATATCTAATGTTGTTTGACCCTTTACCCTAAATCATATACAGTTGTGTAAACCAATGTTACCTGAATAAGAAAAGATACTAATTTTTTAAAATGTACTAGATGTACTAAATTTTACTCTTTAAAATAAAAAAATAACAATGACTGGAGTTGACTTTTCCCTCATTTTGGCCAGATGGAAGTTAAAAATTATAATCAATTTAATTTTAATAATCTAGTATTACATCTTTATACACCAGAATATGAGGCATAAGATTTACATCCATTGCACAGCTTTCATATATTTTTAGAAAGCTTGCATCAGTTAAGCTACTGTACAAAAATCCCACTACACAAAAAGTACTTTTGGGTGCTTCCTCTGGCCCCTGCATTCCACTCTTGCCAGGCAGCTGTCAGTCATGACTGCTGGCAACACACACATCAGAGAACTCTCCTGACTTCAGGAAGCCACTGTGGTAGATGGCCACCTTCAAAGAGGTGAAACTTTCCCACTAGGGAGGAAATGCATGGTCCTCCTTTTCTACCCACTAGACTTCACCCTTCTATGCTCCATAAGATCATCACTTTCGGGGAGTATGAAGAGGACTTCTGTAAACTAGGCTATGAATTCTGGGAGTCCCTGTGGACTTTCAGTTCACTCACCTGGCTTGGACCTACAATTTCCCCACCCACCCCAGAAGGAGGGAACAATAGGTCCCTGAACATGCTTCCGCTGGCTGACATAACCAGAAATTCATCCCATAATTATGACATGCTGAAAGATGAGGGTATCACCTTATAGGGTCCCCTATCATCAGTGGCAAGGTGTCCTTGGACAGATCACTATCAAAGATTTGCCTGTGGGGCATTCTTTGGATGAGGCTGCCACTGGCCAGGCCTTCCAGCATGCTAATGAGCATGGGAAAGTCTGTCTCCCCTAGAAGCCAGGCAGAGACACAATCAAGCCAATGTGGATGGCAGCAGGGAAAAGTCTCTAGACATGACTATACCAGTAGATGGAAGGCAAGCTTTGGCTCATGGCCCCCATGTGTGTGGACCCAGGGAAAGCCAGACCTGCCCCTTTTATCCCCAAGTCTGTTACCCTTGGGGGTAGGCCAAGGTTTTCTCATGCTCCCATCTGGTAACTGGCGAATGTTGACCCCTCCTTTGGAGCTCACCCAGGAGGGCACAGGCCTATAGGTAACCTAAAAAGGAGTAAGGATGGGGAGGAAAACTGTATGCCCCTGTGTAGTATCTCTATTCTCGGAAAGCTTCCCATACACATAAATTATGACCAGGATGTTTCCTACCCTCAAAAATAGTACATTTGTGATGCAATTTAATATGATTTTTATTTTGTCCAGTTAGAAAATGTTTATAAATGCATAATAAGCTTTGTTTTATTTCCTTTAGTTTTATAATCAGTAGCGAATTTTTATGGAAGCAAATATGTTTCCTGAAAAAAGTATTTTCATTATATGACATTTTAACAGAAGGAATTAAGTACTATGCTTAGTTTTAAGGTCTGCCTTGTCACATTAGAACAAATGAGCCAATATCTTAGATGCTTCACTACTGCCCTCCAGTGGGAAAGTTAGACAAAAGTTGAAACATTATGGAAAGGAAAAGGGGCTGGTTTGTATTTCTAAAATATATAAATACACACACACACACATATAAATATATATACACACACATTTATATATATATATATACACACACACATATATATATACACACACCTATATACACACAAAGAAATAGAAGAACTAAGAGATTTCTTCCTGATGTACTGAGAAATAACTGAACTACTGAACAATGAGTCAGTTCTTTAGTACCATACCTTTTAACCAGAGGATTTGCTGACAACACATAAATAAGACAGCACACAACTCGCAACATAAACATCTTAAGCATTCTGAGTCTCTACTTACTTGTATAATCTTGTTTTACTGAAGCATACTTATTCAATTATGTTCTTGTAGTTTATTACATGTGACACTATGTCACATATCTGTGACACCTTTATTTCTGAGTAGAGAATCATTACTTATAAATTGTTATAGTTTCTCCATGAATCTGATTGATTTATGGCTCGCATTAAAGTTTATTCAGCACTTCTGCATTATTTACATGCAGCTGTAAGTTCTATCCTTTATTAAACACATCTTTTAAAACATAGCAACTTGGGCCCTCCCTGGTGGCACAGCGGGTTAAAGCACAGCACTAAGAAGCCAAAGCCACTTCCGCATAAGTTTGATCCCCGCCTGCCCCGGAGG
>NW_004567105.1:67251220-67290791 GCF_000260355.1 Condylura cristata | reverse complement strand
CACTCTGTCTCTGGTGAAGCCTCTCACCGCCCTGCACCTCTGGCCTGTACCCCAGTTCTGTATGCATAAATAAATAAATCTTTAAAAAAAAAATACAAACTCTTCAGGTTTCTTTTTAAATACCCAAATTAATACATTAAATACTAGTAGGTAGTGGTAGTTGCAAACTAATGCTTATGTAATTTTATTTTTTAACAAAAATATTAGTCAAAACATATTTATTTTTCTTAATTAAAAGAAACAAACAAAAACCCAGGAAAACATTCATGTTTCCCCACAGGTGAATCAGATAGCAGGTCTGGGGTATGGATGATAGGAAGACATACATGGTACCTTCACCTCCTTCAGTAAATGGATTCTTCGTGGAGCCAGACATCATATACTTAAGCACGGGGTCAATCTGTACAAAGGTTTTATCATACCACAAGTCTTCTTCCAAGCTGTTGAGAACAAGAGAGAGAAGAGAAATGAAATTTCATCTGAGTTGAAATTTTTGAAAAAGCAATATAGCTTACTCAAGAAAAATAACACATTGACAATGTTTCCTACGCCAGGAAATTACACTTTGACAATGTTTCCCGAACAAGGTGATGATTAAAAACAATACCTAAAATATACTGAAATATCTTTTCTACATACCAGATGCTATAATAAGATTATTTAAGTTACCTTCATAAGAACCAGAAGAAAAGGTACCGTTTTTATTCCACTTTCAGATAAAGAAAGTTAAGATGAGATGAGTTAATTAACTTCTTCACATGACTGATATGGTAAGGACCAACCAACCTCCAAATTGCTAAATTTGACTTAACACCACCAAGTCTGGCTTATTTGGAAGAAGCCTCCTAGAACTCTTATTTCCTTTTTTAAATTTACTGCATTCTTGTTTAATATGAGCTAGGTTTTTGTTCAGGATGTTAATTTTTTTTTTTTTGTATGTTAAATTTTTAATGTTGTCTAGGAATTTAGGCAGAGGTCTTGAAATATGAATACAACAAAATAAGTGTCAGGTTCTCGCACATCTTAAAGAAAGATGCCAATCTTCCTATGCAGGAGATACTAAGAGGTTGTCCAAGGTATCCTGTAGGATAAACTGCCTGGCAGGTACACAAGAGAATACAAAGGATGAAATGAAGATCAAAGAAGCTGATCATGAGAATCTTTTTTTGCAGAGTTGTGAAGGTGCTGAGACATTTCGCCTCCCCATGGAGAAGGGAGAGAACACTAGTTACCTATTGCCACATAACAAGTTATCCCAACACATCTCAGGCACTGAAAGCAATAAACATTTAGTGTCTCACTCAGTATCTTTAGAGCAGAAATTTAGAAGCAATTTAGCTGAATGATTCTGGTTCAGTTTTTATGAGGTAACTGTCAAGATGTCATCTGATAAATCACTTGAGGTCACCTGAACAACCTGTTGTAAAAGCTAGAAAAAAGTAACATCTTTCTCACTTTCTGTTGTGCAAGCAATGATCACCATCACACCAAACTATGTGGAATTCCCCAAACACAGAAAGAGGACTTAACTAATGACACAGATAACAAAACCACAAACATTTCATATGTAAGGCATCTCTTTGACTGCCCAACACAAATATAACCAGTGTTTCCAATGTTTGTACTAAAAAAAAAAAAAAAACTTGTCACTTAAAATATTACAACTATCTTTTATACCATCAAAGATATACACACACTGTTACTCTCCAAGAATCCAATGTTTCATCAATTACCATATTTCCACCCATCTCCAAGTCTAGACTTCCAGTTGATAGCCTTTCCTCTGCAACTTATGGACTAAATAATAGCACACTTTACATGCAAGCATAAAGTAAAATGTCAAGAAAGAAAATTTAAAGCACATAAAAGCATACATCATACATCAGGAAAGGAAATAAAAGATGATGACACAAGCTATGCAACCTCTGTCAACAGACATGGTATGGATGGAGGGGAAATGCTCTGAAAAATCAGACTTTCCACACTAACTTATGCTATGACCTCCCTTTTTTGTATAATCGTAATATCAAAATATTCTGAGCAACCTTCAGTTTACAGTTGGATTGCCCTAGCCTCAGAAGGCTCTACCTGGCCCTGACAAGCAAGTACTGCACCAGGACGAGAAATTCCTCTTGAAGTCAAAAGTCATTAAACAACTGGCCAATTAATAAAAACAAATGGCTGTTACTGCAAAGTCTCTCTCACTGCCAGACAGAGGAAAACCCAAATCTTATCACACTATCTCACATAGCCTTCTATTCAGTTTCTAAATAACCACTCAAGCTTTCTACTATCTAGTCTTTAGATATAGAAATTCACCCAAGTCACCTATTCAGAGCTAATCAGGTTTTCTACTGTCTAGACTCCAAGAAAACTCACTTAAACTTTCTAACAACTTTTTCAAAGAACCTTACCTTAATTTGATTTACAAGAAATTTCCTCTTCCTGCCTTCACTTTACTTTACCCCCCTAGGATGTCACTATGAAAATGAAAGCCCTTAAGTAATAGATAATGTTTAAGGGACTTTATTTTGGTTAATCTTCACTGTGGTAAATATAGTAATATTGGTCTTAAACTGTGAATCTATGTACCTATTTTAACCTTGATAGATTGATTTTAAAAATGTTATAATCTCAACTAAAGGTCAAAATGACCCCAGACTATTCTTAGCAAAAAAGGTGATTGTGATCTCAGCCCATTTCATATGCTAATGTCATCCCTCAGCCTGCTTGAAGTGTATAAAATAAACCTCTGGTAAAGGCAGAGCAGGAAGACTTGCACCCAACTCCCATTCCCATATCTTCCTTGCGCCCGCTCCCCTTTTTTATCTCTTTTCCCCCTTTTTCTAGGAATCTCCGCTCGCCGACACCATTCCCACCTAGAGACCCTGCCTGTTCTGTCCCCCAATAATCCGTGATTGGGGACAAAGAGTCTCTGACAAGATGAAAATTCCCATTTCTTGGCCTCTTGATCAAAAGGCCTTTACTCCATTTATAATTTCCTTTCTCTGCCAGTCTTCCTGTATCTTCCTTCAACCAGTACCTTCATTTCTAAAGTGTATGATTTTTTGGTGGACGTATGTGTTAAAAGATATACCAACAAACTATTTCTTTTTGATGATCAATGTTAATCACTCCAGCCAATACCTAGGCCTTCTCCTTCTCTTGCTTATCTAGTGTCACAAGACATAACAAAATAGTCAAGTTCAGCTCTAAGTCAATGAACCTCGTTTCCTGCCTTTGTTGAAAAAATTCCTCTCTTTGTTATTATTTTGGTAAAAAGTCTCTAAGTAATGCCTAGACTCTCAGAGAATAGAAGTTAAAAATATTTTAAGTGGAGGTTGTCAGGTATAATACCTCTTTGTTCCTAGCCTCATTAACTTTGCCCATGAAAGTGTAGTGCTTTTAAAACACACACAAATTCTTTGACATTTCTCTCATTAAAAATACAAGTAGTCGGCCCTCCCTGGTGGTGCAGCAGGTTAAAGCACAGCACAGCACTGAGAAGCTAAAGCCACTTCCACATGAGTTCCATTCCCGCCTGACCCGGAGGTGACCACATGGCGTGGCAGACCACTCCTTACCTGCCCGCTGCTCCCCTCAGCAGTGTACTTCCTCGACCTGCCTGTTCTGCTCCCCACTCTGTCTCTGGTGGAGCCTCTTGCCCTGTCTCTGGTGAAGCCTCTCGCCACCCCAGAGCCTCTGGCCTGTACCCCAGTTCTGTATGCACAAATAAATAAATCTCTGAAAAAAAAATACAAGTAGTCTCCTTTGATAGAGCCAGCCTTAATGTCTAAATCATAATGAACTCAATGTGTTTTGAATTGATATGAAGTGACTCTCACTGTTAGTTTGGAAAAGGCATTAACATTTCCACCTGATTTCTTTCTTTGGGATGCATTCCCTAGGAATTCAGCTATTATGTTGTGAGGAACCAAAGAGTTCTACAGAAAGGCCAGAGAGGTGTTCTGGTCAAAGTACTTAACCAATACCAGCATCAGTCACAAGACATGAAAAGAAGAGAATCTTTACGTGATTCTAGTACCCAACATTCCAGTTGTCCTAGCTGGTTTCAAGAAGGAAGTGGAACAGAGACAAGCTATGTCTACCAAGTCCTGCACAAATTTCATATTTGTAAAAAGTAAAAATTGTAATTACTGCAAGCGATTAAAAAGTCTGGCAATGGTTCAACTGCCAAGTCATGGAACCAACCCAAATATTTGTCAACATGTGAATGGATAAAGAAATTCTGGAATAAATACTAAACGGAGTACTACATGGCTGTGAAAAAGATGAAATCATGGCACTTGAGAAGAAATGGATTGACTTCAAATGAAATAAATGAAATTGACCAAAATAAAAAAGCAGGTATTGATGGTTTTATTCATCTGTTGACTATAAATAGCTACAAAAACAAACATATAATCAAATTATTGTAAGAATAAATCTTGAATTCAGTGATAGACTAATGGTTGCCAGATGGAAAAACAGTGGGAAGGGAGAACGATGAGAAATCACAAGTGGTTGGGTGGAGGGTGAGTAGAACATGTGTATATGGTTGGAAATGTTAAAAAAAAGAAAAAAGAAAAAGTTGGTTATACAGCAATAGGTAACAGCAACAGACAGAAAGAACACCAAATACTGGACACCAGCTCAGAGTACAGACTGCATCCTATAAGAGAGCATCACCTCTCCCAGACACCTCTCCCAGAAGGAGTCGTTAAGATCAGTTGCTTCTTGGTGAAAGAATATACAATTAGAGTACTGAATTCTATAAGTATTAACCCACTGCAATACTTATTTCACTCGAATGAGTTTCTTGATCAAAGCGCTGTGGTATTAGATACAAATAGTGTATAAAGCATAAAGTCCCCAGATAGTATGCTGACAGAACATAGGAAGCAGAGAAAGTAAACCTAAAACTAGAGGAAGTGTATTTCAGAGAGGATAAATAACTATTCCCTAAATGATTGGGAAAATTCAATGGAGTCAACTTACCTCCTAGTGACTGGATGATCTTCTTGGAGCACAGGTATTATCAGCAACTCAGGATTAGCCACTGCTGGTGGCCACCTAAACACTTGGTAGTCTTGGTGATTCCATACATAACTCCAATCCTGCTATTGCCATTTTGTTCATGATTCCACTGAGCAAACACGAGCATGAAGGCTCATTTCATCCAGAGAGCTCATTTTATCTATATGATTCTTAAAAGTCATTCTACAACATTCATCCCTTTCCATGTGTTCCTTGTCACTAATTCTCCAATCATACTCTTTTCATGTCCTTAATCCACTGTACATACAACCTTGGACAATGAGTCCTGACCATGAATTTTCACCCAAGGCTATCACTTTCAGGCAACATGAAACTTAAGGCATACAGCTGGAACTTCTGCTCACTGAAAGAACTTCTGCCCATTGAAAGAATTTCACAACTTCTATGTTCTTCAAGTCCAAAGTGGAACTACAACTCCATAATCCATTTCTGGCTGGCATCAGCATATTGTTCAGATCAATAGTTTGCATAGTACCCTTTCACATCATGGGCATGCAATAGACATTGTTGAATAATTTCTTTCTTCTTCTTCTTCTTTTTTTAATGCAGACAGTGTCTCTCCTCTGCTTAAATCTCTTCAATAGCTTTCCATTGATCTAAAATATCCTGCTGAATGTGTCATCTGCATACTTCTTCCCCTTGTTGTCTGTACATTTAGGAATTTTGTTGTGGTCCTCAATTCCTGGCATGTTCCATGCCCTCTCCATCCATAAGATCTTTACTCAAACTGTTTCATTTCCTTGCCTTGTTAACTGCTTCTTTCAGATATTGATTCCTGTCTCATTACCATCTTTCTTCACTATATTGATCTCCATATTCATTTGTGTGTTTAATTAACTTCTGGGGCTCTAGGTTCTATAACTATTTGCACTCACCACTGGGTCCCCAGCACCTAATACAGTGTTTGGTACTTAGTAATTGTTAAATAGTATTTTGTTGTAGTGTATGAATACCTGAATGAATGGCTGTGTCTGCAACAAAATGCAGTGTAATTTATCTACAAAGTATCATTGCCAGTTTTACATAAGAAATTCTCTGCATTCAGTTTCTACTCCTCTAATTCACATTTTTTTAAATTTTGTTAAAAAAAAAGAATTGGCTAGATAATAATTTTTCAAAGCATTAATTCCACACTAACACTATACAAAAGAAATATGCAAACCATGTATATAACTTTAATACACTACTAACCACATTATAAAAAGTACAAAGAAATTAACCTTAATAGTAATTATTAAAACCTTCAGTTTTATATAACTGAATAAATCTAAAACATTATCATTCTAATGTATAATCGATATAAAAATTATTGAGATGTTACATTCTTTTCCTCACACTGCCTTCAAATTTTTGTTAAGCATTTTACAGTTATATCGTACCTCAACTTGAAGCAGCTATAGTTTTAGGTGTTAACTGATACAACACGGCCAGTAGAATCTGTATGGGACAGGGCAATTCTTTAAGAATTTTCTGTAAGAGTCTTTCTGTAAGAAATGGCACAGGCCCTCCCTGGTGGCACACCGGGTTAAAGCACAGCACTGAGAATCTGAAGCCACTTCCGCATGAGTTCGATTCCCGCCTGCCGCCTGCCCCGGAGGAGACCACATGGCGAGCCAGACCTCTCCTGACCCGCCCGCTGCTCCCCTCAGCAGTGTACTTCGTCAATCTGCCTGTTCTGCTCCCCACTCTGTCTCTGGTGAAGCCTCTCACCGTCCCTGAGCCTCTGGCCTGTACCCCAGTTCTGTATGCATAAATAAATAAATCTTTAAAAAAAAAAAAGGCACATATTTTAAAAATCTAGCAACAACAAATGTTGGTGAGGATGTGGAGAAAAAGGAACTCTCCTACACAGCTGGTGGGGATGCAAACTGGTCCAGCCACTATGGAAAGTTATGTGGAGGTTCCTCAAACTACTAAAAATGGACCTATCATATGACCCAGCAATTCCATTCCTAGGAAATCTACCAAAGAACAGAAAAATGTTAATTCAAAAGGATTCCTATGGTTATCACAGCACTATTTATAATAGGTAAAGCTGGAAACAACCCAAATGCCCAGAAATAGATGACTGGACCAAGATGTGGTATACATACACGATGGAATACTATTCACTAATCAAAAAGATAAGTTCATGCCATTTAAAGCAACATAGATGGAGCTAGAAGGGACTATCCTCAATGAACTGTCAGAAAGAAAATTAAAAACATAGCACAGTTTCAATTATAGCAGGGATATAAAGGGAACCAAATAAGGAGGAGGGCGGAATAACAACAACAACCAAAATTAACAGGCAACTACAAATCAGAGATGTTCTTCAGGGGGGGAGGAGGAATCCAGATCAAATCAGGGGAGGAAAGAGAACAAGGAGAGTGGCGATGGTGCACCCCTGACCTGGTGGTGGGAATTTCATGGAGATCAGGTGTGGTTCTACCTCACCTGAGAGAAAAAAAGCAAACACTGGACAAAAGCGAACAATGATGTAAACTATGAATAAATATTATAAAGAGAATCTTTCTATAAGAAAGAATCTGACCATCCTCAGCACCTATAGTATCAAGAAGGCAACTGCTAGTCAAGCTTTCATCCAGAAGGCTCTCAGCGTCTCAGTATGAGATGAGTTAAACCACATACTGCAGTGAGAACTAATTCCTTTGGGATTTGGAACATACAAAGTTGCCTCTGGGAACAATTTTTCTGTGTGTACTTTTACCTTCCTATAAAGTCTTTCTCTCTAAAATGGATACCTTGCTCCTCCTGAAGATATGGGATATCACTTGCCAGACATTTGTGTCCTCCTTTGAAGTCGGCTTATAATGCTCTGTATTTTTAGGTACTTCAATCTGTCCGTTTTTTAACTGCCCAGGAAAGCAAGGGTTGTGGGATCTGTTCAGTAGCTATGCCCAGCATTATTTATGCTTTCCAGCGCGTTCCTTACACCTGGGCCTCCATAGCAGGACAGCAGAACAGTGGGGTTTATGGACCTGCAGCTGGATTCAGATTGCTTCCTTTTCCTAGAAAGTGGTTCTCTCTCCGCCAGCATTACATGAACACACGGTTTTGTTTTCCGGTGGTTCTACCTCACCACAGGACATCTAGTCACCAAGTTGCACACGAGCGAGCACCTGCCCTTAAACCCGCCACCAGGGCTCCGGGAAGTGAGAAAAGGCGGGACATCCGCCTGGTCCGAGCCGCTTCCGGAAATGACGTAGGAGTGTCAACATGCAAGATGGCGGCCCATCACCGGCAGAACACGGCAGGGCGGAGGAAAGTACAGGTATGGGAGCCTGACTCGTCGACCTCTCGGACGCGGCCGGCGATCCCGGGCCCTCCTCCAGCGAGCAGATGCCTCGGGCCGCGCTCGGCCCGGGTAGCGGCTTCGGTCGAGCGGGACAGATCACGACCGGCAGCAAGGGGTGGGGCCGCGGCTCTAACGGCTAGAGGAAGGGGGGGGGGTGGGGTGGGGGGCGGCCGATTAGGCCCTCTGGGGCCCAGTCCGGGGTTCCTCGGGTGCAAGTTTGGAGCTGGAGGTTGCGGCCTGCCCTCTCTCTAGTAGGCTTGGTTTTGCGGGATCGGGATGGGCTAGATCCCCGCCCACCTGCCTCGCTCTTGCCTTTCTCTAAAGCGCTCTGCCCTAGCCGCGTCAGAGCGGAGGCCTCCCCGCTTCCCCTGCGTGCGGGCGCGCGGCGGCGGTGAGAGTGGGCCTCTGCGGGGGCGTGGCGGGGTTGCTGAGCGATGACTTCCCTGCGGGGTTTCTGCGGAGCATTCTGCACGTGGGAGCCCCGGTTGGCTTTTAAGCGGGAGCTTTCTGCCGCCTGAGGTGGAAACGACGTGGGAGTGTACTGGTGTTAGTAGGAAAATTATAATTCCTAGTCATTTGGAATTGAACTCCCTTTTCTCCATTTCTGCATTTTCAAAGGTGCAACCTTGAATCTTTAGCGTTTCTATAGCCTATTATCCTAGGATAAAGAGGTACCTATTTAACCTTTCCATATGTGCGTTCTGGCTTCTTGAATCCACTTTTGTATGGGGTACGTTTAAGAGTTATTGCTATCTATCTTCAGTGATGCTGGGAGTAAAGGCTCTCTTAACAAGTGATTGCGGGTACACTTTGCATAGTAATGACGATATGGTGCACTACTAATTTATTGAACAGTCACCGAACATGAGATTGGGCCCCCAAATGTGCAAAGAATTGGAAGTCTAAGTAACACCCAGATTTTCTTTATAAAATACAGCATTACATGTAGTTCGACAGGTTGAAATCAGTGATTGTCTAAAGATAGTCTGGACAAAGATTGCTTTTGCTTCAGTAAGGGAAGTCCCAGCAAAAGGCTGTAAACCAGAAAGTTTTCTGGGCCATTCATTTTATTTTATTGATTTCGTTGATAAGTACAGAGTACTGAACTCTCACTATATATTTGTCAAATCTAGTGAAATTGACAAAAGTAAAATAGTTTGCCCTGCTAGGTGATTTTAAATGCTTTGTGTGAGGGGATTTAGGTAATCCCAACATCCAAGCCAGTGGTGAGAATGTCTGCGCCTGGCTAAAATATATTACAAAACTATAACTTCATTGTATTCTTGACTTCAGAGTGCTACAGTCCTTACTGTAGTAGAGATAGCTAATCCAACCTCTCAACTACTTGTATTTAGACTTAAAATTACAAAATGAGGAATAATATGTACATTAAATTAACTGCATTGTGTGGAAAAACTTGTAATAAACTAAATACAAACCACCTTATGTGAGAGAAAGGATAATTACACTCTCCATTGATAGTTACATGCTCCATTGAACCCCTTTCCATTGAACTCTCATTGGTCAGAATGCAATACTAAGGCCCTGGGATTTAGCCCTTAACCCTTTACTCTAGTAGGAATAACATTCCCATAATTTGATAGGTGAAGTGGCTTGAGCAGTGTCCTATGAAAAGCATTCAAAAGATAAGCCTACTGAAGGGATGATTCTGTAAAAGTGTTTGGCATGTGTGTTTTTTTAACGGGTGCAGGTTCTTTGCAAAAAAAAAAAATCAAACCCTAAAAAATACAAAAGTAAAAGTGATTTGTTTTCAAAGAAGACTACTGTGCACAGTGTGATATCTAATCCTAGGGTAGGGTTTATCTTCCTTCCGTTTTTTAAAAAATTGAGTATAAGTCGGTTTACATCATCATATTTGTTTAAGGATTATAGACTGAAACCTCTACAAATTTGTGTTTCTACACCATGTCTGCCACCAAAGCCCCAGTAGTCTCCACCATGCTCCACTGAACTCCTTTCCTCCGTTTTGCCTCCTTCCTTTCTGGTTGCTTCAGTTTTACAGTCAGATGTCAAGGACTTAGGACTTTGGTTTTGTCGAACCCCTGGTTTTGTTTCTCTGTATTCCACATATAAATTATACTGTCCGTAATTTTTCTTTCTCCTTCTGACTTATTCACATAACATTATGGTCTCCAGTCCATCCATGTTTTCACAAATGGCAAGAGTTGATCTTGCTATTTTTTATAACTAACTAGTATTCCATCGTGTGTATATAACACATTTTTCTGATCCACTCATCCATCCTTGGACACTTAGGTTGTTTTCATAACTTGGCTGTTGTAACTATTCAATGAAGACTATCGTGGACATGTGATATATAATTCTCTGTGAGGGTTTTCTAACCTGTGCACTGTTGACATCTTGGGTTGGATAATTGTGAGGGGAAGGGAAAACAGGGAAGTGCTGTTCTGTGCATTATAAGTTGTTTAGTTTCATTTGTGGGTCTTCTACCCATTGGATGTTAGCACCTTCCCAGTTGTGACAGCCCAAAGTGCCTTTCCTGTAGGGCAAAGTTGCCATTGGTTGAAACAGTTCTGTACCTTTTTGTGCATGTGTATATGATTTTTTTTAATTGTATGGTATCATAGTCAATTTTGTGTCTTACTATTTATCAAAATTTTAATATATATTCCTGTTGGTCCAGTTCACATCTTGTGATAGATAATCAGAAAGATACTTAGACAAGCAAGTGTGAATTTAGATGTATATAATGCATTTCCCAAGGTATCACAGCAAATTCTTCCACTCCTTTCTGATCCCTCAGTGTGGTGATGATTTTCCAGGAATATCAGTCTATTGCTTGACTCTATCTTTCCTTCAGTTATGGCCATTTCCTTCGTTTGCTTCAGAATTCTTGGGGAAAGTTTGGGCAAAAGTTATTGTTGTTCCATGGTTAGTAGTTACAATCATGCCCTACCATTCAGTAGTTAAAGAATATAAATACTTGACTTTCCACAAGAGAAGAGTTCTTTTGGTTGGAAATGACCCAAAATCCAGCTTAACCCAGGTTTACATAATGAAAAGACATATTAGTTCACATAAATGAAAACTCAAAGAGGTAGTGCTAGTTTCATGAAAATCTTGAAACAACAGGCTCACTTTGACTCTACCCTAAGAAGTGTAAAAAAAAGCTTTACCTTTAGGCTGCCTACAGTTGTACGTGCTGTTCCCAGATCCAGGTGTTCCCTCTTTAGGGAACGCGACTGTACTGTCCCAGACCTCATGTCTTTTTTTTTTTTTTTCCAAACCTCATAACACTATCCAGGGTAGTAGTCTCTTAAGTAGCCCTGCAGTTTCTCCTACTGCTTGCTTATTTTGAGAAAAAATATGGAGAGTAGAAGTGGGGAGTGGCCACCAACAAATGACCCTCCTGTTTCCTGCCAAATAGCTAGAAATTCGAGACCTATTTAGAGTTCAGTATATTCTTCCCTGTGATTCTGAGTGTCAGTTCTGGGTTGCTTGGTTAACCTTTGAGGCTTTTTACAGAAATTAGAATGATGCCAAATCTTGGCTTTTTAAGAGCAACAAAAGATCTTTTAACAAATTTAATGTCAAAGGTGACTTTTAAGTATAGACTCCATAATAAAAAAAAAAATTAGCACCAGTGTGACAGCTGTTAAAACAGGAGTTGACATATTTTCTAGATAGTAAATATTTTAGGCTTTTCAGGTCATTCTGTGTCATAACCACTGAGCTCTGCCGTTACAATGTGAAACCAGCCACTGGCAATACCTAAATGAATAGGTGTGATCCTGTTCCAATAAAACTATTTACAAAAACAGGTCCTGTGGGGCTGGGTTTGCCCCACTGGAGGTTTGGGTTTTTTTTTTTTTTTTTTAAGCCCCTGTTTAGGAAAGAGTGAGGCTAGATGTGCCCTTTTTTCATTTATAAACACTTTTTAGAATACTTAAAATCAACACTCTTGAAATAACATATCAAAAAGTCATGTTCCACAAAATTCAACAGAAAAAACAGATATGCAAATTTGTGGTAGTTAGCCAGGTTTTTTTTGTCCAAAGTTAGCCTTATTTAGCCTTACACACACACATGATTCCACCTGTAGAAATTTATGAAACTGGCAAAATAAATCTGTAATTTAAAGTTACAGTTGCTAGAGAAACTAAGCAACTAAACAGGTCAGATCTAGATTGCCTGAGGGTGGTCTGTAGGGATTGAGAAGAGAATGAAGAAAATCTAGATTAGTGACAAATGCCCTGTATATCTTGGTAGAATTTTGTTTTATGCAGTTATATTCATTTTTAAACATGTGCATTTCACTCCATGTAAATTTTATCTTGAACAGTAACTCTGGTGATATACATGCTGAAGTATTTGGGTGGGAGCATGGTTGATGTACAACTTGTTTTGAAAGACATAGAAAATAAGGTCTTAATTTCATAATTAAGGTTACATCCCTTAAGAAGGAAGTATATTAGCCCCGGGGATCCAATATGATCATACAGATCTCTAGAAACAAAACTTTGTGTAGCTGGTGGCAGAAGTCAGATTTAAAGTATAAGAGGATTCCTTCATTGCAGGAGAGGACTGCAGAAAGTTTGAGAAGGGATGTAGCTGTTAAGCCATTAGCAAACAAGGAAATAGGGCACTCTGCCCTACAATCATTAGAAGCTGAATTCTGCACCCAACCAACTTGGAAGCAGACTCTCCCAGAGCCTCCTGAGTAATTCTCACTGAGTAAGCCTCCAGTGAGACCCTAAACAGATGGTCCATCCTTGCTCCACTGGATGTCTGACCTTAACTAACTGTGAAATAAGAAATGGGATGGGCTTTAAGTCACTAAATTTGGGGTAATTTATTATGGCAACAATAGAGAGATAATCTGATTATCTCTTGAAATAGTGGTAATTAAAGATAAGTTTCTCTCTTTACTGCTTTTAGTCTCTGACACATCACCAATAACTCTAGCAGCATTTCAACCTGAAAGGCAAATATCACTTGAAGTTTTGAGTCCCAGGTAGTTGCTAGAGAAACTAAGTAAACAATGCTTCCTGTGCTACAAATACTAACAATGTAACTTAAATACCTGCTACTTTCTCCTTGTCAAAGTTCTTTTAGTTGGTGTGTTCTTCCAAAAAGAACACACCTCTGCAAGTCTTTTTTCTCATCCCTTGCACAGCTCCTATAATACCCTCTTCACCTCTTTTAAAAAGGCACCTAATGATCATCAAATATGAATTCTCGACTTCCCTGCCTTTGCTGTTCTCTCAGCTTGTCTAATTGAAATTTTTCCAGGATTTTGTTCACTCGTTTGTTGATTTTATATCTAACACCTTTTGCTTTTTTTTTTTTTTTTTTAACTTCATCTCTTCTGCCTGCAAAGCTTGTCTTTATCTTAGGGGGAACCTTCATTTGCTGTCACTTCTAGTTATACTCTTCCCCCATTAGAATGAAATCTTCAGGAGGATTGTTGTGCTCACTAATGTATCAGCATTTAGAATGAAGTCTGACAACTGTAATCAGTATTTGTTAGAAGAATTAAATCCTGTGGAGGGCCTCCCTGGTGATGCAAGAGGTTAAGCCTCAGCACTATGAAGCTATCAGCAGCCACTGTGTACAAATTCAATCCCTACCCAGGGAGCTGACCCACATGGTGCAGCAGACCACTCCTGACTTGCCCACTGCTACCGTCAGTACTGTGTTTGTTATGCTCCCCATTCTGTCTCTGATGAACCCTCTGGCCTATACCCCAGCTCTTGTTTGCATAAATAAATGAACTTTAAAAAAAAAAGAATTAAATCCAGATTTCTTTATATCTTTTATTCAGCCAATTTTTTTTTCTAGATTTATTTATTTATTCATACAGAACTGGGGTACAGGCCAGAGGTGCGGAGGGTGAGAGGATTCACCAGAGACAGAGTGGGGAGCAGAACAGGCAGATCAACGAAGTACACTGCTGAGGGGAGCAGCGGGCGGGTCAGGAGAGGTCTGCCGCGCCATGTGGTCACCTCCAGGGCAGGCGGGGATCGAACTCATGGGGAAGTGGCTTGAGATTCTTAGTGCTGCGCTTTAACCCACTGCGCCACCAGGGAGGGCCTTATTCAGCCAATTTTTTAAAGATTTATTTATGCATACAGAACTGGGGGTACAGATCAGAGGTGTGGGGGATGTTAGAATTCACCAGAGACAGAGCAGGGAGCCGAACAGACAGATCGACAAAGTACACTGGTAGGGAGAGCAGCCGGTGGGTCAGGAGAGGTCTGCCTCCCTTGCGGGGGATTGAACTTGTGCTGCAGTGTCAGTTATAGCTTCATAGTGCTGTGCTTTAACCTGTTGTGCCACTAGGGGCGCTCCCTTAGCAAGTTTTTAACATGTCTTGGAACATATCACTGGATATAGTTACTTCATTCTTTAATGACCACTTAGAATGTATGTACCGAAATAATAACAGTTATAAAATAGTAAAGGAAGTCTTATAAAATTAAACCATGGGACAGTGATAGAATAGGTAAAAGATGATGGATAAGTTTGAACATTCCAACAGCTGACTGATGAGAGTTTAGAAGGAACAAAGAAAACAGATGGTTATTAATGGGTTGATATAAGAAAACTTAGCAGAACTGCTAAAACATAGCAAGCTTCTTAATTTAAAGGGCATTTCTAAAAATTGAATTTAAAAAGTCAAAGAAACGTAACCCCAAGGGGGTTTTTTAAGTAGAGGGAAATGAGACGACAGTGGAGTGGGTGATGGTGCAGAGAAGTATGAAAATGAGTTAGTTCACTTTAATATGTAATAAGACAGAGTAGCATTGAATTCAATGACAACACTGGATGCCAATGGAAGAGCAGTGGTGCACAGTCTGTATGCTGCATAGTCTCTGTGAAAGGAAATATGTAACGAGAGACAGGCCCAGAAATTCAGAGACTGATGTTGGCACTGAAGCCAGCTTGTTCCTGGGGGCTTTTCAATGTCTCATTTGTGCAACAAATACTTATTAAATGTCTTATATGCCTGGCATTATAACGAAAATAGAGTGGTAGGAACAAGGCAGACTGTTCCTTGCCCTCTTTCAGCTCTAACTGTGATGGAGAAGAGGTAGTAACAACAGAGAGAAATATGGCACATGGTAGGAACTGTGAAACAAATTTGTAGGGTAAGTAAGTGTTAGAGTAAATGACCTGAAGGATGAGATGAACCACACAAGATAAAATCTGTGGAAAGACTATTCCTCTGGAGGATGGAGTGGTGGAGAATCTTCTTGAAACAGGGAGTTGTAAATTTGAAAGGCCCTTAGTGGGAAGAGTTTGATGTGTTTGAGGAACCAAAAGGAGTCTGGTGTGAATGTCTTCAAAGAAACTGGGACGTTAACTTGAGGTTAGTGTGAGGTTATAGGATAGAGCCAAAGTGCAAGGACTTTAGACTTTAAATGCAGTGAAAAACCTCATGAAGGTTTCAGCAAAGAAGTATATGCTTTTATTTTAAAATTTTCTGTTATGAATCATGACTGTATTTCCTGCCCTTAGGCATTGTTAGACACTCTTAGGTCCTTATGTTAATTTTTTTAAGTTTAATTTAAAACTGATTTGAGTCCTTTTCTGTTACAGTTGCTTGCAACTTAAAGACTAGGTTAAGACAACATCTTTGTTATCTGTGCCAGTCATTTTATTTTTAAGAGTCTTCCTTTTTGGAATCTTTGTTCTTTCTGTTGGTGAGTTTGACATGTTCTTATTATTTTGCAAAGCAATCTCTGTTGTCAAGACAGACTTTTCTTATTCATTTTATTTCATTAGCTTTCCATTTAGAATTTGTCTTTTGACCTTGTTGGTGTTATTTTTGACAACCAGTTTTTTTCCGGTGATATCTTTATTGAGATAAGATTCACAATTCAGTGATGTTTAGCATATTCACGAAGTTATGTGCTGATCGCCTAATTCCAAGACATTCTTGTGACCCCAGAAAGAATCCCTGTGCCCATTAGTAGTGACTCCTTTCTCCTCTCCAAAGCCTTGCCAGCTGTCAATCTACTTTCTGCCCTGTGGATTTACATATTCTGAACATTCCATATAAACAGAATCATAAAACCTGTGGCCTTTTGTAGCTGTCCTCTCAATTAGCATACTGTTTTTAAGATCCACCATGCTGTAGCATCCCTAGACTGCATCACCATATTCCATTGTGTGGTGTACCGCATTTCCCTTATCCTTTTGCCTGCTGATGAGCATTGATGTTTCTACTTTTTGGCTATTGTGAATAATGCTGCTATAAACATTTGTGTACGTGTATGAAAGGTTTGACACATCAGTGTGTCTTTTCCTTTGCAGTTTGCTCGTTTGTTAAGTTAGCAGAATCGTCTCTGTGCAGAGATTTGTATGTTCTCACCGTGTATTTATTATTTAATTATTAAATTTTAACCTTCATCCAAAAATTAATTTTGTTTGAAGATGGAGAAAGAATATACTTTTTTCCTATAGGACCTCTAGATACTCCTTGATAATTTATTGAATAACTTAGTAATCCCCTTCATTGACTTGAAACGCTTTATAGCAAACAATATTTGTAACAGTAAAATGCTTCTGAATTTTGTTTTATTTGAGTGATCTTTTTATATATTTCCATGGTAGTACTCCTTTGTAATTCTGATAACTTTATGATACCTGTAAGTATAATATACCTTTAAGATCTTTTAAAAATATCCTTCCAGCTAGCTAAATCTTAAAAACGACTGGGTATTCCCAAAAAAATTATTTGTTTTGTCAATTTTTAGTCTAGGAAGAAATCCAGAGGGATTCTGACTTAGGAAAGAATTGTTAATTTTGAATCTGCCTATGTACAGTATGTCTCCCTCATTTAGGTTTTTCCATTATGTAGTATATTCTGTGGATTCCATGTTCTCCTTGCAGATTGGATCTCTAAGTATTTATTGATTCTTTGTTTCTGTTGCATTTGGGTTCCCTCAAACTCATTATATTCTTAACAGGTTACTTCATTGGATTTGAAAATTGACTTCCCACCAGCTTGTTGACTTTTTCTTAAATGTGAATGCTTTTGTTTGAGTACGGGGTGTTCACACAGAGCAGACTGAGTAACGGTAACAGCAGGGCGAAGTGCTCCGAAGCTGAGTGCTGCTATAGGAACTCAAAAACCTCGTTTTGGTTGTCAGGTCAGGGGAGGCTTTTGAGAAAGCATTATTTAACAAAATCTAAAAAGTGCCAGTAGGAATTAGCCAGACAGAGTGGGAGGAAAAGCCTCCAAACAGAGGGAACCCGTGTGTGTGAAGTCTGGAGGTACAGTGTGTACAAAGAACAAGAGCAAAGGGAACAACGTGAGTGGCAGGATAGGTGCGCAAGGCATGTCTACCTAGTAGAGAAAGCAAAAGAGGTATGTGAGCAGAAGTGTGCCACATTCCAGTTCACATTTAAAAAAAAAAGCTCCAGCTGCTTTATCATTCCTCTCTGAAAAATAGGTTTTATATTGGAAGACATGAGTTTTGAATTCATATTGACCACTAGTATGTTACATTTTGTTATTGCATGTTTGTAACTTCCTGAAAGGTACATCTCAACATTTTGTCAGGTTTCCTATGTTATTCGAGATGAAGTGGAGAAGTACAATCGAAATGGAGTCAATGCCCTGCAGCTGGATCCAGCACTCAATAGACTTTTCACAGCCGGTCGGGACTCCATCATAAGAATATGGAGTGTCAATCAGCACAAGGTAAGGCATGGAGGGAGTTTGCCTTTTAAATCTACACTTAGTAAATTTTGGACTCAGCTTTCATAGTATCAAATTTAATGTCTTTAAGCATTGAGTTATTTGGTACACTCTATAAGCACTGTAACTAGAATTCTGTAATCTTTAAGAAAAATAGCCAGGGAAGCTTCAGAAGTGATTTTAGCTCAGACAGAGATTCCAGGTCTATGATAAAAACTTTCTGCTATAGAGGAACATCTAATTGGGTTAATGGGAGGATTACATGCAACAACTATTTTTCCTGTTTTATATGTTCCCAAAAAACTTTCTTGGCAACCCTTTTCAGTGCTACTGAAGAGAAGGTTGAAAATGTTTTTACATTCATAATTCATCTTGAACAAATATTTTATTTCTTCATTTAAAAGTGATTCAGGTGCCCACAAAGCCTATAGGTCCTGATAGGACAATATTAAAGTTGTTATAAAAGTAAGAAGACTAAGAAGACTACATGCTGTCCTTATTCCAGATAGCTAAAAATTCTTCTCTTTCTTCCTTTCTGAAACAGGGAACAGTATTTAAATACATGTAAAGATAAATCCCCTAATAGAATGACACTCTTTTTGTATTTGTTTAAATGCCTGTACTTTGAATGAGAAAAGAAGATTCTGGGAGGAAACAGGAGCATTTATTAAGTTGTTAACTATGTACCAGACACTCTTGGAACTATAACACCTAATATGAATTTTAATTCTTACAGTAGTTCTATGTGGCTATTATGATCCATTTTCATAGAAGGGAAAACAGGCTCAGAGAAGTCCATGGTAAAATAACTAGTAAGTAGCAAATATAATGTCAGCCCAAACCCCTGATTCTAGACCTTGTGTTTTTAAAAGTCTGTATCTTTCTAATAAGCTCTTTGAATATAATGTTTAAGCCACAAGAAAAAGCTACTACTTTGCATAGTTGCTGGATAGATAATATTTCTATAAATGGATGTTAAGCCAGTGAGTTTTGAACTTTATAACCAGTGGAAACAGTGGTAACCCCATGTCAGAACATGAAAAGCAAAAAAAAAAAAATTGACTTTAAAATGCTTTTTAGAACTTACATTTGAATTGGGATGTCACCATTTTGGGAATCCTCCTTATTTCAAACAAGATAAACCACTCATAAGAATTAAACTTATGCCCTCTTTATTCTGAGCTTCATTTTATAAAAAAATTGAATAGCATCATTTCTCAGACAGTCTTGTAGAGTGTCTAGAAGTGCCTTGAATTTGCTTGTTTTAGGTGTAGAATGTAATTAATACTGTTCTTTAAGAGGCCTCTCCTGGTAATTAAGTCAGTGGAAAGGAATAGAAGAATCTTGAGTTACTGAATTGAAGAGGTGATATGAGTAGCACTCCTTGCCTTGGCTCCCGTTTCTTCTCGGAAGGACTATAGATGTCATGAGGAAAACCTTTAGTTCAGAAGGTAAAAACAGCATGGGGAGGCTAAAAGGAAAAGTGTTTATCTGCCTTGCAGGCATCCTGCTCTTTACCTTACTCACTAGCCTCATTTCCTGTTGGCTACAGTGACCCTTCACCTCTACTGATTCAAAAGCCTGCAGATTTGTTCATGTCCCTTCTTTTAGCACTTTGTGTCACATATAGTGCCTAGCCTAGATCTTGCTGCCATCTCCACTACAAGCATAAAAATTAAGCATTTGTCCTAGAAACCTATTGTTTCATTAGTAATAATACTGTCCTGAAACAAAACTTCTGTTTTGCATTTGTTGTCTGAAAGCACAAGTGTTTGATGAAATTCTAGTTTGAATTCAGTTGTCAATTTTAAGACCTTAAAGCAGTATCACATTAATTGAATAATATAAACACCTATAATTGTATTACAGTTCATCCTCTACTGTAAACTAATGGCATTCTTTTTAATTTCAGCAAGATCCATACATAGCTTCTATGGAACACCATACCGATTGGGTAAATGACATCGTACTCTGTTGTAATGGGAAGACATGTAAGTATTTCTTTGGCTTATTGGACATCTGGAAATTTTTAATTCATGTAAAATGTTTTATGACATTTTCGTGCATACAAAAAAGTATGCATACCATGAGAGTGCAGCTCAAAAAATTTTACATAACACTCATCAAAGAACAGATTACCAGAAGCCCCCTTGGGCTTTGTCTCTATCCCTGATCCCAAGCACTGTTGCAAACACTGACTTCCAAACACTGTTGACTAATGTTGAATTCATTTGAACTGTATGTAAATAGACTCATGCAATATATGTTCTTCTTTTAGCCTTACTAAGATTTATTCTTATAATAAGATCGATCCACTTCTTAATTTTGTGTATATTAGATAATTCTTCTCAGGCAAATTAATTGTATTTTTGACTGCAACACTGAAGTTTGCCCTGCCTCTTCAAAAAATATTTCAGACAAAATACATTGGTTCTGGAATGTATATTGGGGTATGTGTTTATGAATGAACAATTAACAGATATTTGAAATAATGTTAGGAATATTATAAATATTCATATGTATATCATATATGTGTGTGTGTGTGTGAATATATATGAACATAAATCTGAATCATTGCTACATTGTTTTAAGATAAGCCTTTAAAACAGTGCTAAATCATCCTTCTAAGGGGTTTGTTAATTCTTTTCCTCTTCTAGTAATTTCTGCTTCTTCTGACACAACAGTAAAAGTATGGAATGCACATAAGGGATTTTGCATGTCAACATTAAGGACACATAAGGTAAAGTAAACATAAACATAATTCTCATTGTATTTAATATTAGGACTAGGAGTTTTATATGGCTCACTTTCTTATTGATCTATAGAGTAGGTTATAGTGTATGTGTTTTTGTTACAGGATTATGTAAAGGCCTTAGCCTACGCCAAGGATAAAGAACTGGTAGCATCAGCTGGGCTGGACAGACAAATATTCCTTTGGGATGTGAATACTCTTACAGCATTGACTGCCTCGAATAACACTGTCACAAGTAAGGTGTTTGCAAAAATTTTTTGAAAGTGATCTAAGATGACATACATGAAGAATGGTTTACGAGACATCTTTGATAGATTTGCATCAAGATAGTGGTTCACACATGGGGAGTTCCACCCACAGGGTTCTATAGCTAATTCCCACTGCAGTCTAAAGATAGTAATCTCTCCAGGTACAGCCTGGTTGTTTTTGTACATCCCTAGCTAACATATAAATTCCTGCAGGACAGAGGAGTCTGTCTTACTATTGCTTTGAATCTCCCATAGCATTGCTTGGCTCCAAATCACACACTCAACAGATTTTATTGATGGAGGTGATGACTGCCTGACAGTGTTTGATTTTTAAAAGTGTCACTAAATACTAAGAGATTTTGAGTTAATGGCCAAGATGGAAAATAGCCAAAGGAAAGAAAGAAAATATTCTTGGTGCCTATTTTGTAAGACACTTTGAGAGTACCCCTAAGGAATCCAGTGAATTCCAGAAGAGTACAGGGAGATTATAGGGTGCTTTTAGAAGCAATTCAGAGACTTTCACAGCAAATTTATAGATGGATGCCTCCACAACTAAGAGGTTTCCTATTACCAGGTCAGACCCATAGAAGTCTAGACTGGAAGCAGCCTCATCTGTGGCTATCATACTACAGTGGTTAGGCCAGGTGTCAGAAAGACTCCGAGAAACTCATTTTGCCTAAGGCTGGCCAGGGAGATCTTGGCTCAGGACGTGGGCCTGAACATTTAGATTCCCTACCACGTAATGCCAGTTTGCTCAGGGGTGCTAGTTAGTCTTATTTCTATAATCATAAACTTGCATGATATTCTCTCTCAACAATTCTAAGCAAGATATATTGGTTGTAGAATCTGTACCACTAAAAAAGTCAAGGAGAGCAAGGCAAGAAGTGTTTAGACCTCAAATATTTCCTGGAAAAGGGGGGAAGATACAGTTTTTTTAAATTATCACACAGTTCATCATAGCTTCTTGGCATACACAAAGTTACATTAGAATTGTTATGTATTGTTACATTTATATCATTGTTACATTTATGTAATTATAGATTATGCAAAATTATAATTTTATAATTGTTATATTTAGCTATGTCAATGTGATTATGCCTTAGACATGTGAAATTGGGCATATTTTTCATTTTTATTGGCACGTATATATCTTTGAATATCTTTGTAAATTAGAATCATACTATAGGAATAGTTTTATGTGCAGCTCTTTTTACTTCAATAATAGACTTAATAGTCAAAGGCCATGACCATGATTCTTGCTACACATTGCTTAATTTCCTTCCAGAAGTAATGTATGAGATTCACAAATGAGAGTGTCATTTTACTATATTCTTTTCAGAAGTATTACCTTGGGTTTTATCTGATGTGGTAGGTGAAAATAGTATTTTTGTTTCCTTGAATAATAGTGAGCTTGGCCATATTTTTCTTTTTTTTTTTTTTTGGCACATGTATATCTTTGAATATTTTGCTTTTATGGCTAGCTTGTAAATGGCAGTGCATTTTGGTTTAGCTGGTATACTTGTTTATGTTTAAATCCAGAAACAGTGTAAATTTTGGTAACATTATTTTTGTTTAGAATTATCTCCATGATCAGTAGATATTTTTCTAAAGCAGTAAAGATGAGATTTTTGTCAACCAAATAATTAAAAGTGCAACTTTTGCTGATAACTAAACAGCTGATGATTTTGTTAACATCTATCCTCATTAATCTTTTAATAGCTTCTTCTTTAAGTGGGAACAAAGATTCTATATATAGCCTGGCAATGAATCAACTGGGAACAATCATTGTATCAGGGTCCACTGAGAAGGTAAGGGGAAACTTAAAAATGTGTATTTCACACTAGAAAATAAAGAAACTAAAATAATTTGATCTCTGCAGTAACTAAATATACAATTTGATCTGTGTAGTTACTAAATACATCAACAGTGGTTGTGCTTGGTAAGTGCCAAAAGATTTTATTTGAACAAATAAGAGCACAGCTATGCAGTTAACGTTCATCTGTGGTATGGGGCAGCAGGGCTGCTGGCTCGGGGAGTCTGTGCTTTTGACGTGAGAAAGGCTTCCTCGTGCTTCAGAAGCTGATTAGCCTGGGTGTCCATTGACAAGCAGTATTTCTCTCAGTGTCATGTTTGACACTTATAAAACTCATCTTCTACTTATAATAGATCTTGTAGATCATTTGTGCAATATTTTGTTAAAATTTACAGGTATTAAGGGTATGGGATCCAAGAACATGTGCAAAACTAATGAAGCTTAAAGGCCACACGGATAATGTGAAAGCATTGCTGTTGAACAGAGATGGCACACAGGTATGCAATGTCACCTGGATATTTACCTAATGACCTTGTCAAAAAGCTCATACAGCGGAAGTTTCCATACTCTGTATGCTGTTGGATAATTGCTTTGAACTCAAAGCTACAGATATTAAAAACTGTGACCTAATTTCAAATACTTATAATAACCCAATTGCGCATTTTAACATTATTCTGTTTGCATCTCTTTAATAATAGCAAAGCAAGAATTCCCTCAGAATAATCCTAATACAGATGATTATATGCAATTCTGACACGTCTCCTAAAATTTTTAAACAGTACTTTGTGTGAAGCAAGGGGAAACTTTGGTATTGAAGTCTTTCTCCAGTGTACCAAATGGAAAATTTTCTCACAGTGGGTCTGACTTCAGACAGATCTTGTCAATTGGCTCACCGGACGCAGTTTATAACTTTAAAAGTCTTAACATACTACTTAGAGTCCACATTTTAAAGAAAAACATTCTGGAAATCTTTGAACATGAATTAATACTCTGCTGGCAATAAGCTTTTTGAGTTATACATCACAATTCTATTTGTAACAATGGAAAAATAATCTTTCATCAGTGTAGCTGATAAGAATCAAGAGAAACTGAGCGTCATTGGATGTTACGACAGACCTCTATCATCTGTCCCGCTCCCTTACCCATTTTTTTTTCAAAGGGCAGAGTTAAGTTCAGAGCAGTCTGTAGTTGATTCTGATGGGGTTAGAACAAGGAGATTAGGAAGCGGATGAGATGAAAAATATCATCACTCTATTACTCCTGTGGAAATTATGGCATGACAGTTATTCATACATGAATGAGAGAAGTCTTTGCTCAGAGGTGGAAGGGAGGTTTGAAAAACTAGCCAAAGGAAGTTGGCTCATATTTCAGACCCCAAGAGTTGGAGATGCCTATGGAGGTCTCTGAAGATGTGGAAGGACCTCACCATTAATGCAGCCTTGAGGAAAGAACTTCACATTACTAGTCCTTGGTTTGCTCGTCTGCAAAGTGGGATACAGATTTAGTTTGTCTCATTGATGAGAGCATGAGAAATAATAAGTATATTCTGGTTTGTAAATGATGACATTTTCTAGAGCTCTTGAATGTCTTTGCTACACCATTTTCATGTGAGTCTAAGAAAACCAGTACATTTGGCGCCTCACAGTTTTCCAGCACTGCTGGCAGGCTACACGGCAGGTGGCTGCCCACCTTGTTCTGCTAACTTGGTCTGGGATTGCGCTGTGTGGGACTGCCATGATTAGGCCTGTGGACATGATGGTTTCCAGGAGGGAGAAAGGAGGTCACAAAGCCTGCCTTTCTGCTACACTATGCCTTGTTCCCTGTCTTTACAGTTCTGATGTGCTTTTACGTAAGGTGATTTAAATATCACGTGTGTAATAACAGGTGCATTTCACCTGAAGTCAGCCACAATAACTATAAGCAGAGACAACTATGTGGCACTACTTTAAAAGCTGCCTGTCAGCCTTAGAGTACATAATTAAGCAGATGTCTTTCCTCCTCTAGCTTCTCCTCCATCCATTTTTCTCATTCATACCTATAGACAAATTTAACCCCCAACAATATAGAATGTTTTCATTAGGAAATTAATCAACAGAACAATTATATTCCTCATTTGGGGAGAAGACTGGAGGAAAAATGTATTTATGGATTCTCAAATGAAAATAAAATGGAGGAGACAGTTGTCAGTTACTATACCAGAGTATACATTGCATTCTGCTGAGTTGCTCTGCAATCCTTTAATGTGGGATTTCTGGTGGCATTGTAAGTCAGGGACTTGTGGTAAGATATGTATAACAGGCCAATTAATCACATGAACACAAACCAGTTTCCGCATTTCCTTTGGATTTAAGGTCTGTTATGACTGCATTTGTTTTGATTGGTACCTACATTGCTGGGCATAACCACCTGACACTTCTCGTTCCTTGTGCCTGGCTCAGGCAATTGCTTGTGGATCTGGGACAACCTGCTGTCTTAATATGAGTCATTCACATCCTATGTGTCACTACACAGTTTTCCTAGTAATACAAGTCTTGTTGAAACTAGCTTTGGGTCTGCAGTGTCAGAGTGTTATGCCATCCTTGCCCCTGACTTACCTTGCCTAAGAGTGTATGAGTGAAAATCCCAAAAAATACTTGTTTAGGTCAACAGCAGCCTGGCCTCAGTATTCTGGTGTCTGTCATCTCCACTGGCAAAAGCACAGATTGCTTGGTCAGAGCTATAGAATCTGTGTCTCCTAAATTTAGTCTAGTGGAACCATTGGGGCATCTGTCCGAGTCTCAGCAGTATCCTAATGAGGGCATCTTCGTGTTTATCCAGTAGAAGGGTGGAGGAAGGGGGGAAAGGTTGTGGTGACTTCTGTAACTTCTAAATGACGCGAGATACTAGAGTGCCTATAAAACGGGAAATTCTTTAACCAGACTATAAAATGTTGCCTACAGTTTTGCCAATACTACTTTAAAAGTGATTCCTCTGTGGTTGAGTGCCTAGCTTTTAGCAGCTTTAGAATACTGACGGTATCAAAGGTGATTTTGTGTTCTGTACCAGGATTGATAAAACTGTGTTCTCATCTGCTTTCAACAACTCACGTGGGTTTAGGACTGATCTCTTTACTGCTGCAAGTTGCCAAGGTTGTAAGGACTTCTAACCCCTAATGCCTTCCTTATCTTTAGGTTGTCAAACCTTATTACCTTAGAAACATGGTCTAAGATCTGAGTGGTCAAAGCTTTAGTTAAACTTCTGCTATCTCAGAGTAGCATCTCTTCCTAGAATGGGGAACCTCCCTTGGTCTCTCCCTGTCTGGCTGCCATAGCTCTCCCACACACATTGAAGGTTTTCTTGCAACCTTAGTCCTGACAGTTTTGCTATTGGTTAGTCTCTTGGTTCCCTTGTGAATTGCCTGGAATCAGTTATTAAACCACTGCTGTTCCTGGCAGCTTGTGGAAGAGTCTGCTAGAAGGTGTTCATTTAGTTGATATGTCTAAAGTTCTAAATGTCCGTCCCTTCAGGTCACAAGACATGCCAGTAACTCCTTGATTCCCCAATGGCCTCAGTTATACATATGCTTTCCCAAATCTCCAAAATCACAACCATCTTCCATTCTTTGTAGCTCTTGGCCTATTTAATTTCATATACAGCAGTTGCTGTCTCTGATGGACCAATTTTTTCGAAAGAAATGAAATCACCACAGTAACTGGTAGAGAACACCAGGCATGCTGAATGCAATTGAACAGGAGCTGATTTAGCCTCTTCTTGTCAGACTCACAGAGTGCACAGCCCTAATTTATGTGCCAGCTGCTTCTATGTAGTTGTTGCTCTGAGCCTTCAGAAATTGCTAGAATGGCTAATGTTAATACTGAATACTGAGATTCCATTGATATATTTATATTAATATAACATTTTATATTAATGGATATTGAACTTGAGGCTCCTTTGGGAAGTGTCCAAAGTCACAGTGAGTGATAAGACTGGGATTAAGTTTTACTTCTAACTCTTGTCAGTATAATCCTAGAGACTTGGCAGGCCATCAGGAGTTCTGAGTCACAAGAAAGGGACATGGCAAAAGTGTGACCCAGGGATCCAAAATTCTTGCTGACCTAACGCAAACTCAGTGAACCAGAATCACCTGCAGATTCTGTTGGAACACAAATTGCTAAATTTGTGCCTCATTAGATGTGGAAGGGGTCTGGAATTTACATTTTTAATAAGTTTTCAGGGAATGCCAATGCTGCTGGAAGCCACACTTTGAGAACCACAGCCCTGTGCAGTCTGCTGTTGGCTTCAGTCTCTCAGACACCTTTCAACTCTCTTAATAGGAGATAATCTGAACAGGACTTGCCTGAAGGATTTACTAATAATCACAACTGGCCTGGTCAAGAGCACAACAGCAGTTTCACTCATGTTTCCCCAGCTTGAGTATGTGCTGTTGCCTCAGTCACTTTAGCCTGTGACGTGTGCTTGTCAGAAATCTCTTGTCAGAGCGACAAAAGCAGTTTTAGAGGTGTGCTTGATAGTGTAGAGTCAAGAGGGAAGCCTGATGCGAAGCACAGGCAAGCAGGAACTTTTGGGCCGATTTCTAACCTTTACTTTGTTTGTTCTCAGTGCCTTTCTGGCAGTTCTGATGGCACAATTCGCCTTTGGTCCCTTGGTCAGCAGAGGTGTATAGCAACGTATCGGGTCCATGATGAAGGAGTTTGGGCTCTGCAAGTCAATGACACCTTCACACATGTGTATTCTGGAGGAAGGGATAGGAAAATTTATTGTACAGACCTAAGAAACCCAGACATCCGAGTGCTAATTTGTGAAGAAAAAGCACCAGTTCTCAAGGTATGTCATATATTTAGTTTTATAATTAAGATTATTATATGTGTTATCTAATCTTTATTAAAGCAGCTGTGGGGTCTTAAATGAGCTATTTTAACATTTTTGTTAGTCTTCTGTAGAATAAATGTGAGTTGGGTTTATCAGCGGCATACATAGTTCATTGGTTGGCAAGCCCTAGTGAGATTGTTTGGTTCTGCTCCTGAGCTTGCCTGGCTCCTGACTTGTCATTAGAGAAGGAATATGAACAGTGATTCCACTTGCATAATACCCATGCATATATGTATGTTTTTATATGTACAATGCTTTAAAAATAAAGGATGCACAGTAAACTCTTCAGAGGTGTACAGTCCCTAGGAAAAGAATTAGAATGTAGGGGTACTTTTCATTTTTGCTATTTTGTTAGTTTTTTTTTTTTTTAAGATTTATTTACTTATGCATACAGAACTGGGGTACAGTCCAGAGGTATAGGGGTGGTGAGAGGATTCACCAGAGACAGAGTGGGAAGCAGAACAGGCAGATCTATGACGTACACGGCTGAGGGGAGCAGCAGGCAGGTAAGGAGAGGTGACCCACGCCATGTGGGTCACCTCGGGGGCTGGGACTAAACTCATGCGGAAGTGGCTTTAGCTTCTTAGTGCTGTGTTTTAACCCGCTGCGCCACCAGGGAGGGCCTTATTAGAGTATATTTTACTAAAAGCATGTTCAAAAAAAAACATGTTCAAATTAAAAATAATTTCATTATTAAGGAAGAACAACTGGAGTAGCAGAAACAAAGTTATGCTAAGTTATCCTTTTGAATCCATTTAGGTTCCATAAGTTAACCACACTTAAAACTCTAAGTCACTGTTTTTGGGCTGTGACTCCTTTACCAAAGACACTCTCATTGTGTACATCTCTAGCTGTTAACACATGTTCTGATATATCGTCAACACTCGGCACACAAATGTTGCAGGAAACAATTGATACTTAATGATGTTAACTAGTCCTGGCAGTTCAGAAGAGCTGCCATTTCATCAAGCATTCTTGTGCTTTGTTTTCAGATGGAACTTGACAGATCAGCTGATCCCCCTCCTGCAATCTGGGTTGCAACAACTAAGTCTACAGTAAATAAATGGGTAAGTGAACCACTGTGTGTGTACTTGGCAAAGATTTATAAATATGTGGTTGTTAACACAGACCTGCCAGATAGTTGTACCAAAGACTCGGTGTAATCCTGATTCTCAGCATCCTTTCAGACAGTGGCAAAAATCTGAAAACCCTGATGAATGCAAGTGTGTTTATTCCTGAGGATTTAGGTAATACTACTTAAGTATTGCCCAATAAAACTAGTAAATATTGTGTATTTTCTTACCTTGTGAAACTGCTTTTGAAAATAAACAGCCCAGTACCAGCACAGCAAGGAAACTTGTCGGGGCTCCTCTTTCTGCATAGTATAAGATCCAGGCTAGTTAATAGAGGATGGGATGAGAAAAGTCGCCAAAGTACTGCTAATTCTTAAATCTTAATAAAAGTTTTCATGCTTACCAGACTATGGATAACGAAAAAGAAAGTGTTTGCATTTATTCCTGTTCTTTCTCACGCACTTGTGTAAAATGTCACAATCTTATCTAAATTTCTTTGTGCCAGTTTGAGATCCTCTTAGCTTTACCTGGAATAGTGCCTAGCTTCTCGCCAAAAGGACTAGATTCTGTTCTTTGTCTTAACATTTGTTTGTTTGAATCATGATATATAAATATACTTGGGACTAAGTATTTTTGGGTTAGCATTGTTGTTTGCTTTTTCTCATTTGTTCTTTATTTGCCTTGCCACTTTGAACAGATTAGCAAAGCCTATAAAGCATGAAGTGATTAAGTAATTTTGTTCCTTTAGACACTGAAGGGAATTCATAATTTCAGAGCTTCCGGAGATTATGACAATGACTGTACAAATCCTATAACACCCCTGTGTACACAACCTGACCAGGTTATTAAAGGTGAGTAAGTAAATTAGAAGGTATTGTACCTTGATTAAGGTTAGTTATAGTTACTAAGAGATCTATGAAAATAAAGAAGATGGCCTTTTACATGTAATTCTTATATTACAAAAGATTAATAGTATATTAGTTTATTCTTAATAGAGGAAAATCTTTTTTTAAGTGCTGTTTAGTGACTTTAAACTCTCTTGAGTTCATCTTTTTTGATCAGCAACGAAATAGTCATGGCCTTGGTAAAATCAGTAGCCACTGTGTAAATGGGGTTAATACTGCCTCATGGCACCAGCTGGAAAGGGCGGGTCTGCTTGTTGAAAGCTACACGTGACAACTGGAATGGCAACTTTGGTTGAATGTCGGAGTCTGGGGTTTAGATATTGAATGTTACATTCACTTGCAGTTCATCACCTGCAGTTCATATAGGTGTCTGCTGTTGCCTCACCATTAAAATAGACTATCCAATCACAGCCATTGAAACAAGATAAAAAACAAAAGTTGATGGGAAACAGGACCAGTTCAAAGGTTTTTCCTCTATCATTTGGGATTTGACCAGTGGATGAAACTGTTTGTTTTCCCCCTAACAGTCTTTCCCTAGTATCCCCTTGAAGTGAGGAGTCTTAAAATCTATAATCTATTATTAAAATCAGCTTTTCTTTGATTCGCCTGAAATTGCCTTAAATATAATTACGTGGTCTTCTGGTTAGCCTCCTGGCGACTAGTACCATTTGTGTTCCGTTACACACATGCTAGTTAACAATTGTTGCCATGCTGTGAATTTAAAGAATTGTTTTACTAATTTTTTTTCTTTCCTTTAGGGGGTGCTAGTATTATTCAGTGCCACATTCTTAATGATAAGAGACATATATTAACCAAAGATACCAATAATAATGTGGCATATTGGGATGTATTGAAGGTGAGTACCATTTTTGTATTAAATGTAGGTTATCAGATTATGTATTTTCTTTTTTAAATCAGTATGTATGATAACCAAGATAATAAATATATAAATTAAAATGTAATTGTAGTAATACCTTATTTATAATAATAGCTTATAATTTCTTAGTGAATATTAGATAAGGCCATACTTTACCTTTTCATTCATCTAAAATTTGCATGGAACCATTTTCTCTGCCTGGTATATTACAAACTGTGTTTTATCCCGCCTTATCCTAGACATTTGATATTTGGTTCACATAAATTTTGGGGAGGCTACGGGTGGGTGTTGTCCTGTATAATGTCCAACAGCATTTCTTAGCACCTGCCCAAGAGGTGCCCACCTCCCCACCGAACCCACCCTTCACTTGTGGCCATCACAGTTACCTCCAGACAGTGCCAAATGTCCGGTGCGAGAAGAAAGGTGTAAAGTCATCCACATTGGAGTGTACAAAATAAGTTTGCTTCTTGGTATTTACAGCCATCATGAGCATCATTCACAACTCTACGTCATTGTGATGCCCTCCTCTGGAATGGTTAAGGTGTATGAAGCTGTTCAACTGCTTTCTTAACTGCATGGAATTAAGGCCCATTGAAAAATTAGCCTGCGATTAGAGTTCTGACAAATGTCCTTTAGTATTGTTGATATATTTGTTCAACAGATATTTCCTAGGTTGAATGAGTATTGTATGCAAAGAATTGTTTGGAGAAAAGTGCATACGGTAACCACTTATGGTAGGAGAGATGAATGGGGGAAATGTTAAAAGAGAAAAACTACACATCACAGGGTAGTTTATGAACAAGGGCAGTTTATGTATACAACTGGAGAAATAGCAGAGCTTGGTGGTGGTGAAATTGTTTAAATTGGGGCTTAAAGGATCCCATAAATAATGGATCAGGTAAATAATGGAAGGGAATTTTAGGAAGGAGGGAGTGAGTGACAAGACACGGAAGAGAGAAAGGTATATACTTACTCAGAGCAAGGTGAATAGTTTTGTTTAGTTGGAGCTAAAGTGAATATTAGGGAAGAGTAGGAGTATAAAATGAAAGATGAGTTGCAAGTCATTTCCCAGAGTCTCAAATTGCAGGCCCTGGGGTTGACCTTCCTTTGGTACTTCCTAGAGAATCTCAATCTTAAATGGTTTGAAAGCATGAAAAGCCCATATTAAAAGCAGTATTAGTCTGTGTATTGGGAAAGAATCTGGAAGACCGTTGTCTTAAAATGATTGGTAATTTAACGGAAGAAACAGATATTGGGTGCAGTATAAAGGAAAATGAAAAGACCTGGGATTTGGTTAAGCTCTTAGTTATAAGAAATAAGGATTCACTTGCATTAACTTCTGGATTTAAAGAATAAGATAAATCCATTTCTTTCTGGGAAAGGACACTATCTCAATAGAATGTTGACCTGGCCTGCACTTTCCCTTCTGTGGAAAGTCATGCTGCGAGACGACTTGACGAATGTGACATCTGAACATGAGACCGAACAAAGTCCATGTGGTTTTCCTCTGCGACAGAGACATGCTTTGTTATATTACAAACTATGTTTCATCTTGCCTTATCCTAGACACTGTTGACACTAATAAATCCCTGTGGATTTACTCCTGAAATGTGGTAGCACTATTTCTTGGTGATGTTAAAGGACTGTTTGAGAAGTATTTATCATAGTGACTGGCACCTGATGCCTAGGAAGCTTTAATTAATTCAGGTGAATTGTCATCATCAGGTGTTTATCTGCACTAGGATGGGAACAAAGGGATAGAAAAAAAAGTAGAACAACATTTCAGCCTGTGACTAAGGGCTTAATTAGAGATGAGAGTGAGTATAAGGGCATAATGACACTATTCCTTGAAAATTGGTGGTAAAAAGGGAATATAAAGGGAAAGAATGAGCAGAGATGAACCCCAGGTTTCTGGATTAGATTGGTGAGTGGAAATAATACAGGGGATTATAGAAGGCAGATGGATTCTTGGGAAAAGGGCTATGCTGAGAAAGACAACGAATTTTGAGTTTTTGTGGGATACCTAGATAAGAGGTGTCTGCTAAGCAGACAGTTGTACAATCCAGTGCATACATGGAAGAACTTGAAATGGATTATAATTGAGATAAGTTTTCAAGTAATGCATCTACACTGAACAGAGGAAAAAAATTAAATCATCATCCTTTCAGGGATTATTAGAAAAAGAGGAAACTATAAGAGGTATAATTAAAGCAGTAAGAAAACCAAGAGCCAGTAGCAGCTCCAAAACTAATTGAGCTTTTCAGAAGGAACCTTGTGGCTCGCTAGCATCATGGACCTGCTGAAAGTTCGTGTAAGCTATAAAATGTGGTCTGTACCTGAATTTGCCAATAAAGAGTATCATGTCTGGGGGAGAACGGTCTTTGGGGAGTCCTAAAGGCAAAAGCCAGATGGAATGCGGTCAGTAGTAATTGGGAAGTGAAGAAACAGAATATGAGTGGAGACCATCTATGATGAAGTTGAGCTTTGGTGAGTAGGCAAGACGAGACAGTAACTGGAGAGGATTTAAGGGCAAGATGGTTAAGGGAAGGTTTTGTTTTGGTGTTTGGTACTTTTGAGATGGAAAAAAATTGAACATGGATTCCTGCTCATAGGGAGAAGGCAGCAGAGATGTGAGCAGGTAGATGATTGATAACGCAGGGGCCCCAAGAAGCAGGTGTACCGTTTTCCTTGTACCAGGAAGAATGGTAACACAAAGCTAAGGGGATTTTGCCAAAGGTTTTTTTTTTGAAGAATAGAGATCAAAGTCTTGTGCTGAATATGGTAGGGAAGTAACAAAGTCAAAGATAAGAGAACAAAAGGTGTTTATGGAGTATTGAGTTTGGAAACAGAAGAAACTCCAGATAGCATTAATAATGATCCAGTGGAGGATGGAGACTGTACATTTTTAATAGGAATATTGTCAAAGATTGGAGAAACCCTCATGTCCGTGTGGGTGTTGATACCGTGTAGAATGAGAGCATGAACTCAAGGTGCTCTGCAAGACTTTGAGCCAGAGTTCCAGTCCCCAGTGAATAAGGAAGAGTGACCATTTACTACATTCCAGTGAAGAAAGGGGTAGTTTCCTGAACCTAAATGACACGGGCCTCAAAGTAGTAGTTTTTATATGGCAATGATAGATAATGGTCTCTGTTTGACTCTAGGAGCTGTGGGATGTGGGAAAATGATGGTGAAATGGGACCCTCAGAAAAGAGCCAGGTTGCTCTTGGGGTGAGAAGGTCTGAGCATTCAGGGTGAGGATGAGCTGTTTCATGAAATGGTACATGGCATGTTAGCTCAGGACACACTTTTAGAGAGCATGCATAGTTAAGAAATAATAGGAAAAATAAGAATTTTAATGGTCAAGAAAGACAGAACCACTGCTATATTTTAAGTGGTCTAAGGGTAGCTAGCTTTAAGCCCTCTTAACTGTTGTTTGTTCTTTTGAAGATATTTTTTGCTTCCATTGACATTGCTTTTGAGTAAGTGTGGTGTTGTATTTTACCAATATCAGTAAAATTAAATTATAATTTCCCAGCAAAAGGATATTTTGTGTTTTTTAACTTAAAATTTTAACAGCAGATAGTTATTTAAAGATAAGTGCTTTAAGAGAAACAGAGTGACTACATCTTTTTGAAATATTGTTTAGACTCCATTTGATTTAGACAAATGTGAAAACATAAAATTTTAAAAAGCCAAATCAAATTCAGATTAATTCAACACTTAAGTTGGCTAATTATACTTTCTTTTTAATAAATAGGCATGTAAAGTTGAAGATCTGGGCAAAGTGGATTTTGAAGATGAAATTAAGAAAAGGTTTAAGATGGTGTATGTGCCAAATTGGTTCTCAGTAGACCTAAAAACAGGGGTGAGTTAGCAATTGATATTTTGTGCAATTTGGTATTGTTGTAAATTTCTAGTAGAGCCCCAAATGAAGTACTATTTACTACAGTGTCCTGTAATAAAGATTTTTTTTTAATCTTTTTTTTTTTTTTCAAAGATTTAGTTTATTTATGCCTACAAGATCTGGGATATAGGCTAGAGGTATTGGGGGGGGGGGATCATTCCACCAGAGACAGAGTGGGAAGCAGAACAGAAATAAACTGCTTAAGTATTTCTGGGTGCAGTGGGCAAGACAGGAGAGGTCTCCCGTGCCATATGGGTTAACTCTTGGCCAGGGATCAAACTCTTGCTGCAATGGCTGCCATAGCTTGATAGTGCTGAGACCTAACCCTGTGTGCCACTAGAGAGACCTGAGAGTTCTGTTTTTAAATGTAAAAAGGAGAAAATTAAACTTGGAAGGTGCTTTTTGGTATCCCAGTAAATCAAATGGTATTGCTGTTGAGTCTCTCAAAGCAGCTAATGGTTCTGAGACTGTGGCTTAGCACTTCAGTCACAATAAAAGAATTGAGAGACTTGGAATATGATATTCAGTGAAATGCCACCAACAGTTTTTTCCTTTTGACAGATGTTGACTATTACTTTGGATGAGAGTGACTGTTTTGCTGCTTGGGTTTCTGCAAAAGATGCGGGCTTCAGCAGCCCTGATGGATCAGATCCAAAATGTGAGTTTGAGAGTCTTTCCTGGCCCACATTCTGAAAGAGGTGGATTCATGCTGCTGTTTGCTGTGTACTCATCTGTATACAGCCTGCTACTGTTGATTATATCTTTGGACAGTATTTTCATAAGAATATGGACATACAATAGAATTCTAGTAACTTTATGTTACTAGAAATAACCTTTAGAGAATGTAATTCGTGACTTTGTTTATTCATTTTTCATAAAAGGCTATATCTGAACAACCAAATAGAGTATGTTTGCTCTATGCTTTAAACTCCTTTAAATATTCTCAGATAAAATTTTATGAACTTGACAAAATCTTGCTTTTAAAACATTGGCATTGGATTAAAACCTTAATGCTAGAACATGTGGAAACATCATTTTTATTTCTTTCTCTGTTTCTAGTTTTAAACTAACAGCTCTCTTTTCCATTTCTTTTCATTTTAATTAACTCTTGCAGTAAACTTGGGAGGACTTTTACTTCAGGCACTTCTGGAATATTGGCCTAGGACACATGTGAATCCAATGGATGAAGAAGAAAATGAAGTGAACCATGGTTTGTGCTGTTTTTATGTGATTGGTCAAAAATTACTCAGAAGTTAAAGATAGATTTTTTTTTTTGTTTTAAGAAACATGCTAAACATTTGCTAAATTTGATATATTTTCTGTGTGCCCAATTTATTACCCTCCCTTCTACAGCCCAAATTAAGAACATTGTCCACTGTCAGTTGAGATTCTAAGAGAGCTTTTGTTCAAGCTAGATGGACTAAACCACCCCCTCACCCCCAACATGGTTTACTACTCATAGGGAGAAGGCAGCAGAGATGTGTAAGCTATAAAATGTGGTCTGTACCTGAATTTGCCAATAAAGAGTATCGTGTCTGTCTTCCAAAGATAATTCTCAGATAATCCATGGACATAGACTTGGGGATTTCTGTCTAGAACTGCAGCAGAAAGCCAAGTTCATAGTTCATGTTTTCCTGAAGTGTTTTTACTGTCTGGTCTGGTGATCTACCTGGTGTTGAGTCTGATCTGAATGTTTCAAAACTCAAGTTCCAACTCAGTAGTGTGGGTATGTAATGAGTATGTGTTAAGAATGAATGTCATTGACGACATTCAGAAGATGTATGTGCTGCAGGCAGTGGCACTGACTTTCACTGGACAGGAGAATATATTTTGAATGGTTGGTTAAAGAAAGGAGAGAAAAAAGAACTTAAAATTTCATAACTTATATGTATCCCATGCTAGCTAATAAATCTTTGCATTCCATCTACTGAGGGCTTAGCTGAGGTACATAATTTGAATTCTCTGGAGATTGTGCTGAAGACTACCCACTTTGGTGGTCAGCAATAATGTGGACCTCCTACAGTTAACTTCATTCTAGTTGACTGATTTGTCCATAATGATTTTTTGGAGTTTAAATTTCTTTTGTAAGGCTGATACACTTTCCTGAAAGGCAGTTCTGATGTCCCTGTCAAAGAAATGACACAAACCCAACCCGTCGTGTTTTTTTGTTGTTGTTGTTCACCTGGCCCATTTCATTCTCTATCAGAAGTGTACCATGAACTATGAGCCAGAGAAGCTCAATGTAAAGATCTCTACACAGAGGGTTGAGAAAGCTAGGTCCTGCTGTGGACTTTTCTACTTAACAGTGACTAGCTATGGACACTGCTGTTTTGGGCTTGTTCTCCCTTTATGATCTCTATGACAGCAAGAAAGGATGCCCTCAGAGGCCCCAAGTAAATGATAAACATTAAGTAATCGAAAAACAATGGTACGCTCGGCACCCTTTGAGTCCAGGCTCTGATTGTGGGAGTAAGAAAGAAGTTAGAAGAAACCCCCACATCGTCCCGGAAATCAACTGCCATAGTAAAGAAAAAGGGACAAGGTCTGGCCACCTCCTGAAGCAGAGCTCAGAACATTGCATGCTTCAGCTGTCTGGTAATCTGCTGCACTTAGACCATCGCCAGGGGAGTTGCTTAGATTATACTTGAGGAGCAGCTCAAGTGTTCAGAGGCCTGTTGTGATTTGCAGGACGGAAGTAGTAAAGATAAATGGGCATGGGCCCCATCCTTCAGGCACTAAAATTCCAATGAAGCAAAGAGTTGACTTAAAGCATTATGAGGTCAGGAAGATGTATTGGACACTGAGGGACATTTTGAAACTGCATGGGCCTCAGAAGCTGAAATTGCCTCCACTTTCATTAGAGAAGAGTTTATGAACAAGTTGGCACTTAGGTTAAAAGATTACAGAGAAAGTGGAATAAATGCAGTTTGCAAAGAACAATGAAAATGAGATTATGGTCTCTGAGGATTTTAGTTTCCATTGATACTTCTGTCATTAGTTATAACTCCCATAAACAGTTTTTTAAAATTTTTTTCTATTTTCTGACATCATCTTAGTTGATGTCCCACAAAAAAAGATTATCATTTATAAACAGGTTGTCCTAGACCCCTGTGACTGCAATAGATAGGTTTGCTTTATTTTACAAATCTCAAACATTAATCTCTTTTAATCCTTTAAAATGTAGTAATTTCTCATAAAGAATATCACAAGTTGCTGTATTTCTTAGTTTCCAATTTTTAAGTTGGTTTCTTTTTTTAATTTTTATTTCTAACTGGCTAACTTATAGGGTTTTTTACTTTAGTGATACAGTATTTGAAACCTACAGTATGGAAACAAAATACTTAGAATCTGTTTTTAGCATTAACTCTGGATACTGACACCATCTGCATTTTTTCCCTAGTAAATGGGGAGCAGGAGAACCGAGTACAGAAGGGAAATGGATATTTTCAAGTACCCCCCCATACCCCAGTCATCTTTGGTGAAGCTGGAGGTCGCACACTCTTCAGGTATGAATAAGGAGGGCTGGGAGCCTTACCTAAGAAAGCATCTCATTTGCTAAGAAATACTGATTCAAACCAGGTGTTCTAAATTGTTTACTATTGACTTAAAGAGGTATCAGGGATTTGGAAGCTTTTTCTATCTCCATGAGATAGTTAAAATGTCTGATAATGCTGTTAGATCATATTCTAATTACCAGCTGAGCCTCTCTGTTAGAATGAGGTTGATACTTTGCCTTAAGGCAGAAGCTTAAGTGGTTTTTGTAAGAAACTACTTTCTCTCACTTAACCCAGCATGATTGCCAGAATCAGGGGTAGATGGCACCACTGAAGTCCCTACCCACAAGACAGCACCAGTGTAGCTAACTTCCTTTAGATGCACCTCGCAAGATGGTTTGGGCAGCTCCTGGGGACCATGGTGCCTATAATGGCCCAATGTAATGTGCTTGGCAGTCCTTTTTGAGGTTCTGAAGGGAAATAAATACTGGCCTGACTTCACCTCCAAGTTGCCAGCAGGGCTTGGTAAAGCCAGAGGAGAGAGCTCACTAGTCTTCTGGAGGGCCAGAAGAAAGGAAAATGCTTGTCTTGCCCTTGAACCCAGAATTCTTTTCCTTTTTTGTAGTTCCCTGAGCATATGACTACTGAAAACATCCTAATCCCTGTTACATGCAGAAACCTGTGTCATGTACTGTAACACTTATAGGTGACCTTTCTTGAATTCTTTATCTACACCCAGGTTTCTTGTTATCCCCCAGGACTCAGAGGCTGAAGTGTGTGTCGGGTCTCAGAATCTGAGACCTTCTTAGCTGAGTGAGTCCTTCTGTCCGACTGCACTTTAGTTCCCCAGCTATCAAGTGGTGGTTATCCTAAAGGCCCTCTAATGTTGTTGACAATGATTTTATCTCTTCTGCTTGTTGTGTCACTTACTACCTGATTGGTTGCCTTTAGGCTGCTCTGCAGAGATTCTGGAGGTGAGACTGAGTCAATGCTTCTTAATGAGACGGTGCCACAATGGGTAATTGACATCACTGTGGATGTAAGTATCCCTCACTCCCACTTTACTCTCTCATTTTTTCTAAATCATTAAGAACTGCTTTAGTTTGTATAATCTTAATCTTAAATAAAAACTAGACTGCCAAATGGAGTCATCTTTCTGTTTCCCTTCAGTTCCAAAGTTGCAGAAGTATTGATGATTGTTTTATATTTCTTTATATTTTATTGTTTTTTAAGTGTAAGAATAATATATGCTTATTAAAGGAAATAAAAATAAAGTAAAATTCCCATCCCTTCCCCAATCACTCCTTTTCCATTCACTTCCTTTCCTTCTCCCCAGAAAAAGTAACTAATGGTTTAATTCATGTTCTTCAGTACTGTTTTTTGTGCATACACAAGCATATATTATTTGTGTGTGTATATGTATATAAACATATATTTGTGTCTGTAATTCATTTAATTTGCACAAAATCTATTACAATACTGTTCTGCAACTTGGTTGTGTTTTTGTCTTTTTTTTTTTTTTTTTTTTTAAAACGGCATACGAGATGTCGAGCAGTGACTGGAGTTCAGACGTGTGCTCTTCCGATCTT
>NW_004567105.1:67222789-67251120 GCF_000260355.1 Condylura cristata | reverse complement strand
CACCAGAGACAGAGTGGGAAGCAGAACAGAAATAAACTGCTTAAGTATTTCTGGGTGCAGTGGGCAAGACAGGAGAGGTCTCCCGTGCCATATGGGTTAACTCTTGGCCAGGGATCAAACTCTTGCTGCAATGGCTGCCATAGCTTGATAGTGCTGAGACCTAACCCTGTGTGCCACTAGAGAGACCTGAGAGTTCTGTTTTTAAATGTAAAAAGGAGAAAATTAAACTTGGAAGGTGCTTTTTGGTATCCCAGTAAATCAAATGGTATTGCTGTTGAGTCTCTCAAAGCAGCTAATGGTTCTGAGACTGTGGCTTAGCACTTCAGTCACAATAAAAGAATTGAGAGACTTGGAATATGATATTCAGTGAAATGCCACCAACAGTTTTTTCCTTTTGACAGATGTTGACTATTACTTTGGATGAGAGTGACTGTTTTGCTGCTTGGGTTTCTGCAAAAGATGCGGGCTTCAGCAGCCCTGATGGATCAGATCCAAAATGTGAGTTTGAGAGTCTTTCCTGGCCCACATTCTGAAAGAGGTGGATTCATGCTGCTGTTTGCTGTGTACTCATCTGTATACAGCCTGCTACTGTTGATTATATCTTTGGACAGTATTTTCATAAGAATATGGACATACAATAGAATTCTAGTAACTTTATGTTACTAGAAATAACCTTTAGAGAATGTAATTCGTGACTTTGTTTATTCATTTTTCATAAAAGGCTATATCTGAACAACCAAATAGAGTATGTTTGCTCTATGCTTTAAACTCCTTTAAATATTCTCAGATAAAATTTTATGAACTTGACAAAATCTTGCTTTTAAAACATTGGCATTGGATTAAAACCTTAATGCTAGAACATGTGGAAACATCATTTTTATTTCTTTCTCTGTTTCTAGTTTTAAACTAACAGCTCTCTTTTCCATTTCTTTTCATTTTAATTAACTCTTGCAGTAAACTTGGGAGGACTTTTACTTCAGGCACTTCTGGAATATTGGCCTAGGACACATGTGAATCCAATGGATGAAGAAGAAAATGAAGTGAACCATGGTTTGTGCTGTTTTTATGTGATTGGTCAAAAATTACTCAGAAGTTAAAGATAGATTTTTTTTTTTGTTTTAAGAAACATGCTAAACATTTGCTAAATTTGATATATTTTCTGTGTGCCCAATTTATTACCCTCCCTTCTACAGCCCAAATTAAGAACATTGTCCACTGTCAGTTGAGATTCTAAGAGAGCTTTTGTTCAAGCTAGATGGACTAAACCACCCCCTCACCCCCAACATGGTTTACTACTCATAGGGAGAAGGCAGCAGAGATGTGTAAGCTATAAAATGTGGTCTGTACCTGAATTTGCCAATAAAGAGTATCGTGTCTGTCTTCCAAAGATAATTCTCAGATAATCCATGGACATAGACTTGGGGATTTCTGTCTAGAACTGCAGCAGAAAGCCAAGTTCATAGTTCATGTTTTCCTGAAGTGTTTTTACTGTCTGGTCTGGTGATCTACCTGGTGTTGAGTCTGATCTGAATGTTTCAAAACTCAAGTTCCAACTCAGTAGTGTGGGTATGTAATGAGTATGTGTTAAGAATGAATGTCATTGACGACATTCAGAAGATGTATGTGCTGCAGGCAGTGGCACTGACTTTCACTGGACAGGAGAATATATTTTGAATGGTTGGTTAAAGAAAGGAGAGAAAAAAGAACTTAAAATTTCATAACTTATATGTATCCCATGCTAGCTAATAAATCTTTGCATTCCATCTACTGAGGGCTTAGCTGAGGTACATAATTTGAATTCTCTGGAGATTGTGCTGAAGACTACCCACTTTGGTGGTCAGCAATAATGTGGACCTCCTACAGTTAACTTCATTCTAGTTGACTGATTTGTCCATAATGATTTTTTGGAGTTTAAATTTCTTTTGTAAGGCTGATACACTTTCCTGAAAGGCAGTTCTGATGTCCCTGTCAAAGAAATGACACAAACCCAACCCGTCGTGTTTTTTTGTTGTTGTTGTTCACCTGGCCCATTTCATTCTCTATCAGAAGTGTACCATGAACTATGAGCCAGAGAAGCTCAATGTAAAGATCTCTACACAGAGGGTTGAGAAAGCTAGGTCCTGCTGTGGACTTTTCTACTTAACAGTGACTAGCTATGGACACTGCTGTTTTGGGCTTGTTCTCCCTTTATGATCTCTATGACAGCAAGAAAGGATGCCCTCAGAGGCCCCAAGTAAATGATAAACATTAAGTAATCGAAAAACAATGGTACGCTCGGCACCCTTTGAGTCCAGGCTCTGATTGTGGGAGTAAGAAAGAAGTTAGAAGAAACCCCCACATCGTCCCGGAAATCAACTGCCATAGTAAAGAAAAAGGGACAAGGTCTGGCCACCTCCTGAAGCAGAGCTCAGAACATTGCATGCTTCAGCTGTCTGGTAATCTGCTGCACTTAGACCATCGCCAGGGGAGTTGCTTAGATTATACTTGAGGAGCAGCTCAAGTGTTCAGAGGCCTGTTGTGATTTGCAGGACGGAAGTAGTAAAGATAAATGGGCATGGGCCCCATCCTTCAGGCACTAAAATTCCAATGAAGCAAAGAGTTGACTTAAAGCATTATGAGGTCAGGAAGATGTATTGGACACTGAGGGACATTTTGAAACTGCATGGGCCTCAGAAGCTGAAATTGCCTCCACTTTCATTAGAGAAGAGTTTATGAACAAGTTGGCACTTAGGTTAAAAGATTACAGAGAAAGTGGAATAAATGCAGTTTGCAAAGAACAATGAAAATGAGATTATGGTCTCTGAGGATTTTAGTTTCCATTGATACTTCTGTCATTAGTTATAACTCCCATAAACAGTTTTTTAAAATTTTTTTCTATTTTCTGACATCATCTTAGTTGATGTCCCACAAAAAAAGATTATCATTTATAAACAGGTTGTCCTAGACCCCTGTGACTGCAATAGATAGGTTTGCTTTATTTTACAAATCTCAAACATTAATCTCTTTTAATCCTTTAAAATGTAGTAATTTCTCATAAAGAATATCACAAGTTGCTGTATTTCTTAGTTTCCAATTTTTAAGTTGGTTTCTTTTTTTAATTTTTATTTCTAACTGGCTAACTTATAGGGTTTTTTACTTTAGTGATACAGTATTTGAAACCTACAGTATGGAAACAAAATACTTAGAATCTGTTTTTAGCATTAACTCTGGATACTGACACCATCTGCATTTTTTCCCTAGTAAATGGGGAGCAGGAGAACCGAGTACAGAAGGGAAATGGATATTTTCAAGTACCCCCCCATACCCCAGTCATCTTTGGTGAAGCTGGAGGTCGCACACTCTTCAGGTATGAATAAGGAGGGCTGGGAGCCTTACCTAAGAAAGCATCTCATTTGCTAAGAAATACTGATTCAAACCAGGTGTTCTAAATTGTTTACTATTGACTTAAAGAGGTATCAGGGATTTGGAAGCTTTTTCTATCTCCATGAGATAGTTAAAATGTCTGATAATGCTGTTAGATCATATTCTAATTACCAGCTGAGCCTCTCTGTTAGAATGAGGTTGATACTTTGCCTTAAGGCAGAAGCTTAAGTGGTTTTTGTAAGAAACTACTTTCTCTCACTTAACCCAGCATGATTGCCAGAATCAGGGGTAGATGGCACCACTGAAGTCCCTACCCACAAGACAGCACCAGTGTAGCTAACTTCCTTTAGATGCACCTCGCAAGATGGTTTGGGCAGCTCCTGGGGACCATGGTGCCTATAATGGCCCAATGTAATGTGCTTGGCAGTCCTTTTTGAGGTTCTGAAGGGAAATAAATACTGGCCTGACTTCACCTCCAAGTTGCCAGCAGGGCTTGGTAAAGCCAGAGGAGAGAGCTCACTAGTCTTCTGGAGGGCCAGAAGAAAGGAAAATGCTTGTCTTGCCCTTGAACCCAGAATTCTTTTCCTTTTTTGTAGTTCCCTGAGCATATGACTACTGAAAACATCCTAATCCCTGTTACATGCAGAAACCTGTGTCATGTACTGTAACACTTATAGGTGACCTTTCTTGAATTCTTTATCTACACCCAGGTTTCTTGTTATCCCCCAGGACTCAGAGGCTGAAGTGTGTGTCGGGTCTCAGAATCTGAGACCTTCTTAGCTGAGTGAGTCCTTCTGTCCGACTGCACTTTAGTTCCCCAGCTATCAAGTGGTGGTTATCCTAAAGGCCCTCTAATGTTGTTGACAATGATTTTATCTCTTCTGCTTGTTGTGTCACTTACTACCTGATTGGTTGCCTTTAGGCTGCTCTGCAGAGATTCTGGAGGTGAGACTGAGTCAATGCTTCTTAATGAGACGGTGCCACAATGGGTAATTGACATCACTGTGGATGTAAGTATCCCTCACTCCCACTTTACTCTCTCATTTTTTCTAAATCATTAAGAACTGCTTTAGTTTGTATAATCTTAATCTTAAATAAAAACTAGACTGCCAAATGGAGTCATCTTTCTGTTTCCCTTCAGTTCCAAAGTTGCAGAAGTATTGATGATTGTTTTATATTTCTTTATATTTTATTGTTTTTTAAGTGTAAGAATAATATATGCTTATTAAAGGAAATAAAAATAAAGTAAAATTCCCATCCCTTCCCCAATCACTCCTTTTCCATTCACTTCCTTTCCTTCTCCCCAGAAAAAGTAACTAATGGTTTAATTCATGTTCTTCAGTACTGTTTTTTGTGCATACACAAGCATATATTATTTGTGTGTGTATATGTATATAAACATATATTTGTGTCTGTAATTCATTTAATTTGCACAAAATCTATTACAATACTGTTCTGCAACTTGGTTGTGTTTTTGTCTTTTTTTTTTTTTTTTTTGCTTAAAAAGTATTTCTTGGACATCCTTTCATGTCATACATATGGATCATTCTTTTTAATGGCTGCATAGTATTCCGTTATGTAAATTGCCATGATTTATTTAACAAGTCCCCTATTAGTGGACATTTAGGTTGTTTCCAATGTTTTCTATTACAAACAATGCTTCAGTGAACATCCTTGTACATATATCTTTGTATACTTTTTAGGATAAATTCCTAGAAGTGGAATTGCTGGATCAAAGGGTATGCACATTTTAAATTTTGATAGATATTGCCAAATTGTCCTCCACAGAGGCTGTACCAGTTTACACTCTCACCAGCAGTGTATGAGTGCCCATTTCCCCACACCCTCACCAACGCTGGATATTTTTAAACTTGCTAAAAAGATAGGCAAATATTTTCTCATTGTTTTAATGTGGGTTTTCTTTTTTAATATTAGTGAGGTTAAACATCTTTTCATATTGGCCGTTTGTGTTTCTTCTGTGAACTGCCTGTTTGTATTCATTCATTTTTCTACTGAATTATTTATCTTGTCTTATTGATGTGTAGGAATTCTTCATGTTGAATATTAACCCTTTGACTATTATCTATGTCTCTTAATTGAATTGTTACTTTGTATGTGATGCTTTTTAATCAGATTGATCCTTTATAGTTATGAGTTCATGTCTTGCCTAAGTATTTTCCATTCCAGAAGTAAAAGAAGTAAAAGTACTCTCTTTCAGCATGTTTATGATGTTTTTATGTCTACATTTTTAATCTATTAGAATTTATTCTGTTTGACATGAAGTAGGATGCTAACTTTTCCAAAATGATAGCCCTTGTGCCAGCACAATTTAATAATCTATCCTTTCCTACTAACTTGAAATGCTATCCTTACCACGTACTAAATTTCTATATTCACATGGGTCTGTTTCTAGGCTGTCATATTCTTTTGGCCTATTTTGTGTATTCCTAAAGCCATATGAAAAGAGATTTAATCTCTAGGACTTTTAGAAAATGCGTTTTCTGTCCCAGATACACCTCCAAGAACTAAAAGCCAGTGTGGCACCTACTGGATATACGTGGTCTTCTCTAAATCCGAGCTCTCTATAAATCACTTCTTCTTTGGAGTGTGAAACTCACCTGGGATGCAGTGCTGACTTTAGGCCTATTCCTGAGAGGAAACATCCAGACAGGATAGGACATGGAGGCTCGGAGTGAATTAATACCTAGAGAAAAGATGACCAGTTAATGTCATCTAAGTATGTGGGTTACTTCCTGGTAGACCTCTAGGTGGTTGGCTAAAGTTTCTACTCTTGCTTAAAACCTCAGACCTCACTCTGACGTCGGAGGGAAAGAAAGTGAGAGGACCTGATTGGCCTTTTCAGTTGGATGTTGGGCCACCCAGCGTAGAGTATAAGGTTTTGCTCAAAGGTGAAAGTTGTGGGTTTCTCTCAGCCCTAATAAGTTTAATGTAGAACTGAAATTTTGGTTTGTATGGCTTAATAATTAAAATATGTTTTTTTCCTTTTAATACTTTGTATTGTTATTTGAGGAGAGCCATGCTATAATTTCATATTGCCACTGATACTACATATAATTTGTCTTTACATATCTTTTATTTCAAAATTAAATATACTTTTCTGATGTTTTCTCTAAAACTGACCGATAATTTAATAGGTTACTATATATTTCATGAGTCATTTTTAATTATAAAGATTACTTATAAGTCATGTTTTTCTGTTGATATCATTTTAGTTTGCCAGCCAACAGAAACTATTATACCTTTTTTTACTTTTACTATTTCAGAAAAATATGCCCAAATTCAACAAAATTCCATTCTACCTCCAACCTCATGCGTCTTCGGGAGCAAAGACCCTAAAAAAGTAAGTAAATACAGTGTCATATGATACCTTGATCTAATTACCAGAGAGAACTCTTCCTTTGTTTTTACAACAAAGGAACATTTTATACACTTACAGCATTTTATACATTTATAAACATTTTACAAGTTTATACCTTTACCAAGTACCTACTGTGGTAGGTTGCAGGTGTTCGAATATAAATAAGACATGGGTTTTTTTGCCTTTTGCTTTAGTTCGTAGTGTAGAACAACGTAGTTTGGATACTTAGAAATGATGCGTGTAGGAAGAAGAAGTGAATTTTTAGTTGTAGCTTTCCAGAAATCTTCTTGAAGGACATGATATTTGAGCTGGCATGTGAGGATAGAAAAAACTTCCAAAGGTGAGGTATTCTAGGTTCAGGAAATAGTTGAGCAAGAATGCAGAAGTGGGAGAATGTAGGAGACAGTGAAAATTAGTAAGAACCAGGGTGGCTGCAGCATAGGATGGAAGTGGAAAAATACTAGAAGGAAATGTCAGAAAGGATTTTAGAGGTTTCATTGATGCTGGATTTGAATGCCAAGTATTAGAGCATGCATGATTTTGAGCCATTTAGGCTGAGGCCTAGGAAGGTTGAAGGCTCAAGGCAGGAAGAATCAAGAGAACTATAGTAGTTCAGATATAGAATGCGGAACTGCGAACAGCCTATCTATCCTAGCAAATGAAAACAGCAAGACTTTTTAAAACCTTTGTTACAGAAATTTTCAAATTTATACAGAAAAGAATATAGGAAAATGAACTCCCATAGTCCAATCAAGATGTCTTTCAGAGTTTGAGCCTAAGCTACTTGGTCTGACCATATGGTTATGACCATTAACTGACATCAGAAGTGCAAATGAAATAGGCTTGGGGGTGAGGAAATTGGATGAGTCTAGTTTTAGATAATACGGAGCTTGCGGTACCTATGGGACACTCAGCTAGACATACCCAGCTGCTGGGTTCATGGGTTTGGAGTTAGGTGGAGACTCGAGGTCTTGACTGGGGCATCATCTGTTCACCATTGAAGGTGTGGCTGTAGGGAGGGAAGCCCAGGGAGAAATGTGTACAGCGTATTTGAGCCTGGTAAGCTTTGGAGGCCACCTCTTGGGGAACATTTAGTTTGCCTATACTCTGGGAGAATCCTTAAGGGAGTTACACCCAGGGGGCTGTTCTTTATGTATATGTAAATTTTAAGAATGTGTATTTAAAGCCTGCTTAGTTGAATATAATCTGTTTCTTAGAAAGACACTGTGAAAATGTTGGTAATTCTAAAAATGGAGTAAGGCCATGACCAAAACCATTCATTGCTTTGTCTCTGTGGTGTGTTTTATCTTTATCGTTAACACCAAAGAATATAGACGAGTTAATATGCAGTGACTTGAGTTCCCTGATGTCAAATCTGCCCTTGCGTTTTATAGAGATAGACTCTCTGCTAGTGACATGCTCCAAGTTCGGAAAGTAATGGAACATGTTTATGAAAAAATCATCAACTTGGATAATGAATCTCAAACCACTAGCTCTTCTAATAATGAAAAACCAGGAGAACAGGAAAAAGAAGAGGATATTGCTGTGTTGGCTGAGGAGAAAATTGAACTTTTGTGCCAGGACCAGGTAAATGGACTTGAGGACCACAGCCCCATACTCTCCCAGTGCTGGTCCCCAAAGAGTTACATAGTGCGGTGTGATGGTGGCTTCCAAGTCTTTTGCCTCTGGGGGACTCTGCTTGTAAACGCTGAGGAGCACTGCGTCTCTCACATCTATTTGTAAGACCATTCTGGGGGGGTTCTTCAAACAACCCTAAATCTTCTGTTTACCCTGGGGAGGTTTTTGGGAAAGGGACACAGATTTAAACGCACACACAGACAAATGTGGGTGCGCTTGTTGGTGGCTTTTTGTTCTGACAAGAAAAAGACACTTGATCGTCTTGATTTGCAGAGCAGCATCTGCCGTGTTAAAGAGTGGAAATGGAGGTGGGTGGAGAAGTGGTGGAGCTGTTTTAAGTCAAGATGCACTCAAGGCGTTTCTTCAGAGGAATGGCTGAAGATGGTGTTTCTGCACTTCTCACTGTGCCCGGGTCATGCCTGCATGCATGGACGTGGCGTCAGCAAGAGCAGGCCACCAGGCATGGGCGAGGAGAAAACAAGCTGGATCCCCTGATGAGAGTCCCTGAGTTAACAATAAAGGTCTTAGATATTAGCGACTTGACATTCATTGTTATTTTTTGCTATTCAGGTTTTGGATCCAAATATGGACCTCCGAACAGTGAAACACTTCATATGGAAGAGTGGTGGTGACCTCACCCTCCATTACCGTCAGAAGTCCACGTGAAGGGTGGGCGAACGCTCCTGGGTATTCATTTACTGACCTTCCTCTATGGCCCCAAGAGTAGTCCTAGGAAGCCCACTGAGCCCCAACGGGAGCAAGACTTCTAACGGCCGATTTGGTATGGACCGAGATTCTCTTTCAATTGAAGTGACTAATTGAGATGTAATATAGAAACCAGTCTCCATGTGTAGATTAAGCTGTCCCTTGGGAGGCAGGGTGCAAGAGCAGAAGAGCCCCCGAGCAGACTGTCTTGGGAGATGTACAGAGAACTGACCACAGGCCAGCACAGACTTCGCTTCCTCCCTTTGTTTCAAAGGATCTTATCTTTGTTAGCGGTTAGAGGCACATCGGTAGGGCCCATCTGTCACTGTGTTTCAACCTTAAACCTACATACTCTGTAGCTTTTCTAAAAGATGACATTCCATTCGTGCAGTACCTATGAAGGCTTTTTCCAAGTTTGTCATTAAAAACAAAAACATTAAACCATTTAAGACAGTTCTTTTTAATAGGAATTTGCCGTTGCACAATTCAAGAGCCAGCCCATTTCACAATAAACGATTGTCACTGGGCCTGTTTTTAATATTGCATCTCAGATGTGTTCTTGTAGAGAGATCTGTTGAAATTCCAGGTGCTGGATCATAGCACTTGGCCTGCCAGGCCAGGGGTGCCAGCCCGTATCCAGTGATGCTGCACACCAGTGCCCTGGCCTGCGCCGTGCAGGGACGTGCGTCTGTCCACTCCTTCCTCCACTGTGTCCAGTTTTAGTACAGGCAGTGCCGGATGCCACCGTAGGGTCTTACTCTGGTGAGAAGCATGGCACCATCCACACTCAGTACCGTGACTTCTAGTTTCATTTAAAAGCTACTTAAAATTTCTGGTGTCAGAATAAAAGGATGTCATGGTGAGTTGATTTGATATTCATATCCTGGAAGTGCACATTTGTTTTTCCATTTTATATGCAGGTTTCTGTTGCTAGTGTGCCTATATCCAGATTTCTAGCAGTCTAAAGCTTTCATAGAAACATTTGGATCTTGTACAGAATATAACTTATTGGGGATAAACACTTCAACTTTTGGTGGAAGAAAAAAAACTTTGGATTCTCCCCAAGGTCATTTGTATTCAGAATATATCAGTGTCCACCCCCATAAAACTACATAAAACAAGCCTCATGCATGAAGCCAGAAGCACAAGTGCCTTCAGCGGGCAATTTTTTCCAGTCCAGTTGCCTCCCCAGCTTGTGTGTGGCCTGTCCCCACGGCAGCAGGGACTGGGGAGGAGGCAGGGTGGCATTTTCTTCCTACATCTTCACAGGTTCAGCTGGAAGCAGCTGATGGGCCTGGGTCCAGACCTTGCTGTCTGAGATACTCAGTCTGCACAACTGTAGACATGGGGCTCCCTCACTGCTGGTCAGCTGCCTTTGGGAAGTGGACCGGTCATTGCCTCTGGCACTTCGAAGATGTGAGCAAAGACATGCCACATTTCTAATGAGTCTTTATCCCTCGCGCAGAAAGTGGCTTCTTTTTTAAAAAAAAAAAATCCTTTCTATCTGTTGGATACGACAATGTGCTTTTGGTGCACATTTTTTAGCAATAGTTGTGAATTAATGGCAAAAACACAGAAGAGCTCATTTACCAGCCCTCAGTTGTTTGCACCAGGGGCCCTTGGGCTGCGGGGCTGGGCTCTGCCAGGCTGCTCTGTCCTGTGTGCTGAGCCTCAGGCAGCCATGCGCCCTCCTGTCGTAAGTCTTTGACCCCAGCCCCAGCATGGTTGTACCTTTTTCCTTCCAGTCAAACCAGTAATAGTTTTCAGAAAAGTCTGCAATGCCAAAAGGGTAAAAATCTGTATTTCACAGTTGTATAGAATAAAGGCTTTAGTTAAAATATTTCAAAGTGTAATACACATTTATTTTTCACTTGTCGTTTTCCTTCATGGCAGATTACAGAGATTGAAACTTCTGGTTTCACTTACCCTGGAAATAGTTAGCATTGATGTCCACTTTAGCCCTGAAAGTGAGGAAGGCAAGAACTAGGAGCCCTGGGCAAGAGCGGCTTTCAAGCAGGCGACCAGTCCTGGGAGCTGGCCATAGCACACTGCTGCGGCGATTCTGTTCTGTGTCCTGGGTTCTTGCAGACACGGGGCTCCCACACAGTCCAGCAGTCAGGCTCCAGCCAGACCCTGGGCACAGTGCCTCCCTGTTCTGTGGGCTCACAGCTGCTGGGTAGGCTTGACAAGGACTTGTTTTAAATGTAGTGTCAAATCCCAGAAACTTGAAGTGGTAGCTTATTTGGGCCCGCCCACTCCCCCACTCCAAAAGCAGGTTGTCCTTATTCTATGGGCTCTATGAGTTGCCTGTTAAATGCAGACATTACAAATCAAGAGGTAAAGGTGGGAATTTTCAATGACTAGAAACTGGAAGACAAGGCTGAAGGCAGTTCATGGTAGTCTTTCATGGTAGTCATCAAGGAGTAGGGGGAAGATGAGGGCCCTGGCCAAGGCAGAATAGAACACCAGGTATGAGGGATTGCTTTGGATGGAGCCCCTTCTTCCTGCAAAAGGGCCTTTACCTACTTTTGTTCAAGCCCCTCATTCCCTCCTGGGCTGGAAACGGTGTGTCGTGTGGAGTGGTTTGGTATCAGCTTAAGATAGTGAACTTTAACTTGCAACTTTTATTTGCCACTGAGGCTGGCTGGCTGCCTTGCACATGGTAAGAGATGGTTGTGTAAGTTTGAGAGTTGCCAGGTAGGCCACGGGGACTACCAGGCCTGTGGGCGGTAAACCTGAGGGAGGAGGAAGCATCATGGGCCAAGCACAGGTGATTCGCTGCCGAAGAGCTTAGAGTTTCCAAGCCCTCTCTCCCCGGAGAGGTGGGCAGGTGCACTGCCTCTGGCCACCTGTCACTGGCATGTGGGTAGCCTGAGCACCTGCACAGTGACACACTGGGATGAGGACCCATGATGACGTCACTGGGACTTAGGGGTGCCTTCCAGTACAGATGGAGATTAAACTGTGAGCTGTGCCGAGAGTCTGGGATTTAGCAAACATATCTGCGCCAACCCCTTCCTCCCTCGTCCATGTTCACATCTGGTTGTGGCTGGACCTTGTTGCCATGGTAATCAGGGCAGGTGCAGAAGCACTGGCTGGCAGTGAGGGTACAGAGCCACCTGACGCCCTTCCCCAGAACCGTGGCCTCCTCTTATTATCCACTGAGGCTACATATCCCACCCAAACAGCAAAGAATCTTTCACTTCTACCCCATCTCCTGCAAAACTTATTTAATCTGGGGTACTGCTCCCAGCCCAGTACTACCCCAAAAGCACATGAGATTCTCAAACAATTGCTCGATCCCCAAAGCCAGGACCATTAGGCAGAATAATTGTTGGAGGGCGTCATCTCTCATTAGAGTGGACACAGCAGCCCCCGACCCAACGCGTCTCTCTGAGCAGGGCCTACGAAGCTGAACACACCAGGCTGTGTAGTGTGGTGTCCTAGCTGCCTTCCCACCACGTGGGCCTTATAAATCCCATCAGGGGCCTTGTCACAGCCCAGGGTACTATTCCAGAGTAGAAAGCTGGGCCTGACTTGCTGCCCCCTCAGCCTCTGCCTCAACATCTGGGCCCTCTGTGTTTGCTGGCTCCTCAGCCTGAGCTTCAAGCAGCTCCGCAGACAGCCCATCTTCTGGTGAAGCTGTAGAGGTGAGGCTGTCAGGAAGAGTCAACTGAGGCAGGTGGTCAGGTTGGGCCTGGACACCTGGGCTGTCCAGGAAAGAGACCTCAAACTCGGACCCAGACCACGTGGCCTCACCTGCAATACAGAGAGTGGGGCTGAGGAGGCCTACGGAACCTGTGGCCTGGACAGAAACCCCACTCACCCACCCAATTCCCACCCCAGGCGTTCACAAGGGATAGATCTAACAAATGCCTTCAAATGGCAACCTGAAGGCTAGCCTGTAAGGCAGCCGAGGAACTCAAGGTAGCCTTCGCAACAACCCAGGGACCTTCCCAGAAGGCTTTAGAAGGGTTGGCCACTCACCACCTCGCTCATGAGAACTGCTGCTGGAGCAGACATCCTCTAGCCCCGAGGCCGAGACAGCTGTGGAGGCCAGCTCTGTGGAAGAGGGCAGGCCGGGCCAGACATTGGCGTTGCTGTTGTCCGAGAGGGAGATGCCTGACACATCCAGGAAGCCTGGAGGATGGGGTACAGTTGTTTGCCAGCACAGAACCTCAACTGCTGGAAGGCCAGTGCCCTGGGGTCCCCCCACCTTGTACCTGGGGCATGTGGCCCAGAAATGAAACCAAGCCCCTGAGCCCATGGTAAAGCTCCTACCCAACCCCAAAATCTTCCCCCACTGCCAGTGAGGGGGCCTGAAGTTGGGTACCCCAAGAAGTGGGTACCCCACTGTGAAGAACACAGTGGCAGAGGGTCTAGACCCTGCCCTGGCCCCAGTTTGCATGTGGGCAGGTCACCTCTCTCCTTTGGACTGCAGAGCCCCTCCCCCCTCCACTCAACATCCAGATGACTGAATCCTCTGCTGCCACTCAGATAAGGGGGGTTGGGGACCACTTCAGCGCCCAGGGTTGCAGGTCCCTCACCGCTCTCCAGGGCTTTCTACCTGGGTCCATGACTCGCTGCACTGGGGGGGGAGGCTGAAGAGGTGTCTCCATGGAACATGGCAGTCCCCCGAGGTCACGGCCTGGATCACCACCATGGCTAGGACTCCCAGTCCCCGGAAGCCGTTCTGTCATGGAGGAGCCAGGGGCCTGCAACAGGGCCTTGGGGAGCCAGGGAAGAAGGAAGAGGGATGGGCCGTCAGGACAGTGCAGCCGACCCTTGCCATGTGAGCACCGCTCTGTCCGAAGGAGCAGCTTTGGTGGCCTGCCCCTTCCCCCACGGGGAAAGTGAGTCAGGCCAGAAGGGCCTGGTGCCTCCCTGCAGAGCCGACACGAAGGCAGCACTCATCTCACTGCTGAGGTGCTCCAGGTGCCCACCCATCGGGCCCCTTCAGTGACACACCTCATGTGTCCCATGGGGCCCCCAGGCACCGGATCAGTGCCCAAAGGCATTTGGGGGGCCCGCTTTATGGCCAGGAAGGCAGGGCTGGCACCCCCCTGGAGACTTGGCCAGCTGATCCACAGACAGACCGATCGGGAGCTTGACAACCAGCCCCTAGCCCAACTCTACTACCAATCACTGACACCTTGAAATAAGGTTCTGCCCACCTCTGAGCCTGCTTCCCACTTAATGAAAAGGACAGCTCGTGCCTGGCCATTACCCTCACCTACAAACCCACGTGGCAGGAGGGCCAGTTTCACTTTCTCAGAAAGGGCTCCTCTGCTCCCACTGGCTCCCAGAAGTCACAGGGCCCCCAAAGACCCACAGTGAGCGCTGCCTCCCCTCCCCCAGTCCTCTCGCAGCTGGCAGGCCCTGCCCACGAGAAGCTCCCTTCTGCCCCTGGCTGGTAGGGGTCCCCACATACCTCCGTGTAGTCACCCGGCCTGGAGTCTGTCTCAGTGCCAGGATGATCAGGAAAGTCCTGGAGGATCGATGGGGGTGGCGGGCTACTGGGTGGCAGGGCAACCGGTGGTGGGGCCCCAGGTGGCGGGCCTCCAGGTGGCTTCCGGTGGTAGCTGGGAGGCTGTGTTGGGATCCGGTGCAAATACCCGTAGCCGATACCACACCCCAGACTGCCAAAGGCCAGAAATATTCAATCCAGGGGCTTCCCACAGCCCTTCCTGTCACTGCCCCCTTTCTGCCCCTCTACTCCCCCCCACCCATAATAAGCATAGAGGGGCTGAATGGGTACTTCCTGAGCCAATGGGAAGCCTTAGGACCAGGGCCCAGCCCTCCACCCTCACCGCCGGACTCCCCACCCAGGTCCACCCTGCAGCCCTCCAAGCCCCGAAAGTACCTGCCCTCTCCACCCCAGGCCGCGTTGGGAGTGACAGTCACCTCCCGGCAGGAGTCGGACTCAGAGTTATAAACCATCAGCTTCAAGGGCCTCCCCTCGTGGGACTCAATGAGTGTAAAGAAGTCTTCAGACTATGACAAACACAGAGCGACTGAGTCCTGCTCCCAACACTGGGATTGGAAGTCTCCACAAAATGAGACACCTCCCATGGGCAGTACCCATCTCTCCACGCCCCACCAGGCAAGTCACGGGTTCCTCACCTCCTGCAGGATCTGGTCTGAGCCAACCACATAGTCTGTGTAGGGGCACAGGCCAGCAAGGGAGGCAGGTGAAGAGGGCTCCACATCCTGGGGAAAGGAAAAATGAGATCTCACTCTAGGGGATGCGGAGCAGGGATGGGTGGGGGCGGGAGCAGCCTCCCCACCTTCTGGAGTCAGGAGTCTCCCACCTTCTGCAGTTCCACAGAGTTGCCTGCAGAGGGCAGTATGATGGCACAACGCCCACCCTAGAGCTCTGAAATCTGACCTGGGTTCGTTCCTGGCCCCACCAACTGCTGGAATGTGACTGAGAATAAAATTCTTAACCACTCAGCCTCAGTTCCCCTTAAATTAAAAGTCGGCTATGTCATACTTATGCATAAAAATCTGAAAAGAGTTTTGAAATATTATGTAAAGAATGAAAACCAGGCCTTGGCCTGGTCAATGGCATAGCCGTTACTACTCAGGCATGTGGCTGGAGACCCCTGGGGAAGGGCGGGAGGTGAGGACAGTGAGTGGCACCAGCTACAAGATCACTTTCTCAGACTCAGGGAAATGTAAAGGGCTTTGCGTCAAACCCATTTCCCTCCGGTATAAACTGAGGTGGCTAAAAAGTAAGCAGTCTCGGGCCCTCCCTGGTGGCGCAGCAGGTTAAAGCACAGCACTGAGAATCTGAAGCCACTTCCGCATGAGTTCGATTCCCGCCTGCCGCCTGCCCCGGAGGAGACCACATGGCGAGCCAGACCTCTCCTGACCGCCCGCTGCTTCCCTCAGCAGTGTACTTCGTCGATCTGCCTGTTCTGCTCCCCACTCTGTCTCTGGTGAAGCCTATCACCGCCCCTGAGCCTCTGGCCTGTACCCCAGTTCTGTATGCACAAATAAATAAATCTTTAAAAAAAAAAAAAAAAATAAGCAGTCTCCTGCTTGAAGGCAGCGAACAGAGGAGGCTATAGACCACAGCAACTCTGTTCCAGCGTGGCCCGCACCTCCCGAGGAAGCCGGCACAACAGTGAAGGGACACGGCACGTGTGGACATGTGACAGTGAACAGACCACGCTTTGTTAAGGTTCAGATCCATGGGCCTGCCTGGTACCCGAAGGTACTTTCAGGGCACCTGCCCCACGCCACTGCATATGGCAGGAAAAACTGCAGACCAATGATCACAGCCACATCCTAGCTACCCAGGGCCTAGCACCAGAAACTAGAAACCAAGGTCTAGACGGTGCAGAAGTGCCCCGGGTCACAGGGCAAACCAGAGCAGGGCACCGTCCGCTGACTACCTTTCTGGGACACGGGAGGGGGCAGACCCTGCCCTCGGGCATGTGAGAATAAACCCAGGGGATCGCGGCTCTCCCAGCTGCCCCCCATATACCCCACTTACTGCTGCCCGGCCGCCCCCCACCTATGTGATAAGCCCACATGCCCACATTTGCCCCCCGACTCACCAGCACATGCCACACGTGCTCGTTGGCCCTGCGGAAGCTGCAGAAGCGTACGCTGGCACCCAGCAGGCCCTGGCCGCCCCACATGTTGCTGGGCACCACCTCCACCTCGCGCACTCTCATGGTCTTCATGTTAAACACCTCCAGCTTGACAGGCTTCTCCACGTTGGCCTTCAGCAGCGCCCTCAGCGTGTCATTCTCCTTGTTCTGCGAGAATGCAAGGCTGACTCCTCCACCCCCCTCACTCCCGGGCTAGGGCCCTTGGACAAATCTGGCCAGATACAGGGCAGGGTCAGCTACCCCAGTAGACAGGCTAGTCAGTGGTTGGGCCTGGGCCTGCAGCCACCTGAGCTCACACTACCCACAGAGCAGCTAAACCCTCTTCCCTCGGCTGGCCTGAAAATACCCCGGGATGCAAAGAGCCAGCTGGGTCGAGAGCCCAGCAGTGCTGCCATTGGCCAGAGTCCTAATCTCTCATGCTCTGAGAGGCGGTTCCTTTAGGCCTTGTGGCCCTGAGTGCATTTACGCCCAGTTCACCCCAGAGAGCTCGGGAGCTAAGCTGGGCAGGGCCCCTTGGGGCTGAGTATGGCACTGGAAGGAGGGTGATGGGCTGGGCCTCCCTCCAGGAGAAAGGAGAGACGGGAACAGGGCCGGGGACCTCAGTAGGGCAGGCGGCACCCAGAGCAAGGCAGAGGCAAGGGGGCGTCTCACCAGTCTCGAGTGCCCGATGGTGATGATGAAGTCAAAGTAGGGCTCCAGGCCAGCCTGCTGAGCTGGGGAGTTCTCCTGCACCTGCCCCCCAGCAGAGGCCCCGTTAGTGTGCCAACTCTCCCACAAGCCCCACGCAGTTTCAACACCACCCCACCCCCCAAGTCCCAGGTGGACCCCTGCACCGGCCTCCAGCCTCTCCAGGTCCAGCAGCACACAGGCTTCACCAGGCCCGCCCGTGCTCAGGCCTTCTGGGCGCAGGCTTTGCTACCGAGGAAAATGCCTCTTTCCTGATCACTATCCACAGACTGCGCTTGCAGAGCAGCCTCCCCTCCCAGGGCGAACAGAAGGCCGCCTGGAGATAGGGTAGGCGGGCCTGAGGAGATGTTCCCCCAGAGGGCCAGGCTGGCCGCTGGGAAGTCAAAGGTTACCGAAAGTCTGCCACTGATGGGGAGGCCCCACTGCGGTGGAAGCAGGAAGGCTCCAGACAGATGGAACCAAGGCTGTGCCCCAAAAGGAATGGGGAAGACAGCAGGGGTCGGGCCCCAGCCCACTCAGTCCCGTGGATGGGGGATGTGCTGAAGAGACAGACCACAGCATAGGGATGAGCCTGTCAGTCGGGCAGATCCCACCCACAATCCAGAGTCCACTCCCACGCCAGCCATGCCCAGCACCGGGGTACTCTCTGCCTAGAATCCAAACTCACAGTTGTTTCCAGAAGCATAGCTGTCAGGCCTTGCAGCCATGGTAGAACTTCTAAGGAAAGGCCCTGTTTATAGTCTCAGAACCAATGTGGCCTTTATCCCCAGCTCTGATTCTCAAGGCAGGGCTCCCCACCCTTGGGCTTTTGGCTGTGAGCACTGACGCCAGGCTGGTCAGGCATCAGCCAGGCACCAGCCCCAAGGGCACAGGGCTTCCAAGGTTCAGCAGGTTCTGGATGACTCTGCAAGGGGAAGGCCCTGCACCACCTGGCCCTCCAGTAAAGCTCACTGCTGAGTCTTTGGGCCAAGGCCCATTCGTCCCTGTAATGAGGACACTCTTCTGGCAGCATCACCAGTTGCTTCTTGCCACCTCCAGAAACTGCCATGACTTGCGGTGTGAGCGGGCCAGAAACCAACTCCAGTCCCAGCTGGCCTGGTCCAGAGGGTGCTGCTAGGGGGAGCCCTGAGCCCCTCAGGGAAAAGCTGGGACAGATCTCCAGGGGCCTCCTGAGGTCAGGCCCCTGCTCCAGAGGCCAGTGGCACCAGGCTGTCTTACCCCGGCCCCCGCCCAACGTTGTGTCAACTGCTCTCCATCAACCCACCCAGAGGGAGGGTTCCCCAGGCCCACCCTCTCTCCATCTACCCTCCTCTCCTGGGGCCTTCTCAGTCTGTACTCCACACACCTCACCCTAGGCCTGGTCATGGCCCTCTACTACTCCACAGTGGAATAATCTAGGGGCAGCCCATTGCACCCCAACTCTAGCAACAAACAAGGCCCTTTGTCCAGCTCTCCCTTGGGGGAATCTCATCACAGCCAACCTTGAAGTCCGAACGAAGTGCTGCTTTCATAATAGAGCCTCCGCCACCTCCTGTGCCCCGTGCGGGAACCTAACATGACTGACAGTGACAGCAGCTGACAGCTAGGGGTCTGGTGCAGGCAACTGCACCACCTGCTTTCCCGATCATTTAACCCTTTTACTGAGCCCAATGTACAGAGGAGGAAAAGTGCTCAGTTACTCAGTTATCTGACCCCAGAAGGTCCAAGACTGAGCATACTTCTCACTATGGCCCCACTTCCAGTGGCAGCCTCCATTGCCCCAAGTCGCTGTGGGCCCAAGGTTCCCCCAGATGCCCAGCACACGGCAGGAATAATATCCTTAAGGTGACACTTAAAAACTTGTTCTTCATTTTCTGAAAATGGAAGCAGGCCATGTTTCACCTCCAATTAAGACCTCCCAATGTCGCGCTATCTCAGAATAAGACCCCAAAGCCTCAGGATAACAGGTAAGTTCCCGCCCAGGTCAACCTCGCTCTACCCCTTTCCTTCCACCACCACCCTATACAGCGCACAGGCCTCACCTGCTTGCTTCTTAGATCCCAGCAGGCCCTTCCCCCTTACTGCTGTGTCATCCAGACTTGCTTCCCTCCTTCCCAGGTGTCTCTTCAGATGTTACTTGGTCAGAATCTTCTCCCCACCTGTTATCTAATACAGTACCCACTCATTCTTTATCCTCCTCCCCTGCTTTAATGGTCTGCCTAGGGAGGATCACCACCTACCACGCAGCTCTGTCTCTTCTCTCTCTCCTGGCACCCAGATGTAAACTCCACAGGAACAGGCCGCTGTCTGTTCTGGTCATTGGTTTATGGCCCAAGCCTAGAACTCCGCCTGTCCAAGTCTGTGCTCGAATATACCTGTTTTTATGAATGATGCTCTCCGATCCCCACTTCTCCACTCTGTCCCGCTCTAACTGCCCCTTCCTCCCGGCTTACCATGGCCCTACCCTCCCCCTTTAGCTAATATCCTCGGTTCCTTCTGGTTGCAGGCACCCACTGTCCACCTTTTCTGGCTAGTGATGATCTCACCACGAGGCCTGATAGGAAAGGTTCCTAACCAAGCACAAATACTATCAACTCCAGTCCTAGGGGCCATCCTGGTCTCCCTCTTAGGAAGACCCTCTTCTCTAGCCCTCCTGTTGGCAGTAGATGACACAGTCTTCCATCACAAAACAGCCTACTCACAGCCAGGCACCAACCTGACAAGCTCACTTACCTACACCCATCTCTGCATCCAGCCACTTTACACATCTTTACACTTTACACAGGGAAAAGGGCATCTCTTCCCATCATGCACCCAAGTCAGAGACCCTCTTCCCTGCCTCACCCACGCGACAGCCCCTCCCTCTCCACAGCACAAATCTCCACCCCAAATCTCCAGCTGGCGGTGGACCCCTCTTCTTACTTTCGGGCTATAGGAAGCCCACTGTCTCCACTTTCCCCGCAAGAGCTCACTCGGTCCCCGTACCTACACAGAACGATCATTCTCCACTCAGGTCCTCCCCGCAACTTCCACCTGGACCAATCCCTGCCGCAAGCTCTTCGGCTGCCCTCTGCGCCATTCTCCAGGTTCTCCCGCTCCCCGCTTTCCCAGTCCTCACTCTGAGAAAGTCTCTCCAACCTTCAGTCAGCCGACAGTCGTCGCGCCAACGAGGTCCGCAGCAACCTCTAGGTGACTCAGACCCCCAGGACCCAAGGGCAGGGGCCGCGGAGCCTCGGCTTCGCCAGCCCTGGCTCGGGCCCATTCTGGGGGCAGCACACAGCAAGAGCTTCCTAAGTGCACCAATGCCTGCCGCCCTGACCTGGTCCAACCTTCACGCAGGAAAAGTGCCATTCCGGGACGGCCCGACCCGACCAGGAAACGCTCCAGCTTCCTGCCCAGCTGGCACCTGAAGCAGGCGCCGGCCAGCGAGGCCGCAGAGGGGCTGGGGGCCAGAGTGCCGCGGCGCCTCCTCTCAACGGCGACTCCCACCAGGCAGGGGCATCACCCTCCCCCTGAACAGCTGCACAGTGGCCGGGACCTCGCCGCACAGTGGCCGGGACCTCGCCGCCGCCGCCGCCGCCGCCCGCGGACCAGCCATCCGGCAAGTCATCGGCGCCGCAGAGCGACTCACTCCGTGTAGGTGGAAGCCCTCAGTGCCGCCCGCGGGCTCCTGGGCGCTGGCTCCGAGGCCCATGGCAGCGGTTCCGCTCCGGCTGCGGCGCCGGCGTCCAGAACCGCGGTGCAGACCCCCGCGGGCCGACCGGACCCGGCGCCACCAGCGCGCACGACCTCTTTTCGGCGCTTGATTATTAATGCCTTGTCACGTGGGCGCCTTTCTCTGACGTCCTTAGCAACGTGCCCGCAGCTCCGTTTCCAAGGACGCGCGCGCTCTGACTTCCGGCCGCGAGGGCGTGCCCAGGGTGCTGAGTCTAGAATACAGTTCCGAGGGGCACCACCAGATCCAGACTCAGAGCCGCGGGAGCGAGATGAGCAGCAGCGACTCTTCCCTTATGGTGCGTGCTCCGGGCTGTCTCGCCGCCTCTTCTGACCCTTCCCAGTAACTCCCGCCCGCGCTCTGCAGCTCTCCGGTCACCTCTCTGGCCGCTGACAGCCTTTCGTTGTCCCCAACTACTACAGGTGGCCCTGACCCCATTTCGCCTCACTCTTACCGGCGAATGCATTTCCTCCGGTGTTCTCTTTGCACCCCGGGCCCCAAATCAGCATCCCAGTCCTTTCCCCGAGCTCTCCCAAATAATGCATCCCAAACCCATCTCTAGCATCTTACCGTGTTCCCCTACCTTCTGTGTCCCTTCTGTGACCCCCACCTACCTCAGAAGGTGCCATCACCAACTTGATCCTCCAGCCTTCACTGGTCCCCAATCTCCTGATCATATCTATCAGCAAGAAATGTCAGCTCCTAAGTGTTTCCTGAAATCACCACATTTCCAGGCACCTGCAGCAGTCTCTCTCCTGACTGGTTTCTCTGCTCCCGCTCTCTTCACCAACAGTTCTCCTACTGCCACCACCTACACACAGAGCAGCCAGAGAGGTTTTTGCAAAAACACATGTAGCCAGAAGACTTTTGTGGATTCCTTTAAGGTGTAGCAGGTAGTAAACTTGACTAGTTTCAAAACAGGCAACCTGGATGAATTTCCACGTCTAAAGGCCAAACAATAGGAAGTTTGAGTAATTCTTTAGAAGCTGAATAGAATGCTAGGTGAGATAATAGAATGGTAAGATTTGGGTTTTCCTCCATCCGCAGTGAGAGAGACTTTGCAAAAACAACGCTTTTGCTTTTATTTATCAGCCAGTAGTCAAGTCACTTGACTTCAGAGAAATTTCTTACCCTGGTGCAGTGCTTGCTTGTCAGGGCAGGCAGGCCTTCTGCGGCTGAGGCCATCCAATTGTAAGCTGAAAGTTGCTCAGAATATTTTGATATTACGATTATACAAAAAGGGGAGGTCATAACATAAGTAGTGTGGAAAGTCTGATTTTTCAGAGCAATTCCCCTCCATCCGTACCGTGTCTGACGACAGAGGTTGCATAGCTTGTGTCAAACACACATCTGAACACCTCCCTCCCCTGCTTGAAACCATTCCAGCTGCTTCCTTTCACCCTTCGGATGGCGTCTGTGCCCTTTCATATGGCCCACAAGGCTGTTTACATCTAATCCCAACCCCAACACCCACAAACCTTAAGGGAAGTGAGACTACACTGAAATCTGTGCCCCCACGACTACTGGGTGACCTTTGGCAAGCTTAGATCCCATGGGCTGTTCAGCTTCCTTGACTGTGCATACAGACAGGATGATGCATCAGATAGTGGATGCCGAACCCTTGACATAGTTCTGAGAGGTGGTGAGCCCACAGTAACTTGTCACCCTGTTGGTGTAATATTTCTTATCGGTCCTCTCTCTTTCCTCTTATTCCCTTTCTACTACAAAGCCCGAGTTGCAGTGCCCGCATATTTGAGCCAGAATCTGTAGATAAAGAGTCACCTCCAAACTCCTTCCTGGAGAAATAATCTTGGACTAGAGTAGAGCACCAAACAACACATTGAACCTGCATGTTCACTTTCTCATCCCTTTCCGGAAATGAGGGTGATCAGGAAATGGAGGCCGTGGGGGTGGGTCAGAGAAGGGACTGTGGTCACTCACACCGTGTCTTCCTCCATGCAGGCTGGGATCATTTACTACAGCCACGAGAAGTACTTTCGGCACGTCCAGCAGGCTGCAGCTGTGGGCCTGGAGAAATTCAGCAATGACCCTGTGCTGCATTTTTTCAAAGCCTATGGGATGCTCAGGGAAGGTAGGGACTCATCCGTGCTGCCACTAGCTGGCGCTGTCTCTGGCTCCACCAGCCTCTACTCAGCGGCTTCATTGTTACCTGCAGGAGCCACATTCCCCAGTAAATCCACAGAAACCTGTGTAACTAGTGTCTGCTTGATCTTTGAGACCTCACCAAGCTCTTTCCCTTTGCTCTATGCCTTCTGCTCCTTATCTTTAAAACAAGGGGAGCAGGACTCTCCCTGGTGCTGCAGCAGGTTAAAACACCGCATTATGAAGCTTTCTGAAACCACTGCAGCACGGGTTTAATCCCCAGCCAGCCAGGGAGCTGACCCACACAGCATGGCAGATCTCTCCTGACCCGCTCACTGCTCCCCTCAACAGCGGACTTTGTCGATCTGCCTGTTCTGCTCCCTACTCTGTCTCTGATAAATCCTCTCACCACCCCTGCACCTCTGGCCTGTACCCCAGTACTGTATGCATAAATAAATACATCTTTTAAAAAACGGGGGGGGGGCAGAGCAGAGAGATAACTGTATGTGCGTCCAGGTAGGAGTGGTACAGGAGCATGGAGAGGGTTTGGGCCCCTGATGTTGCTGAGTTGCTGGCATTCAACCAGCCAGGTGGAAGTTGGTCTTTGTGGGCTTAGAGGGGCAAATGTAATTGGTGCCTCTTAAACAGCAAGCTGGGGAATCCACAGAAATGAACCACAGTCAAAAATTCCAGCCTCAGAGGTATCCCTACAAGTGCTAACAGCTCCATGCCCTCCACCCCGCAACCTGGACTATGGGACCGGCAGCTCTTTCAGGGAACTTCAGTCTTCAGTGAACTTGAGCCATTCAAGACCTTTGAGCCTGTTAGTCCTCTGATTCTGGGTAAAGCCAGGCGGTGTTCAGCCTTGGGACACCCCTGAGAAAGGCCCCATGTAGTGCCTTGAAGCATCCTGCCTTCCACGCCTGGAGCCCCAAAGCATAACCACCTGGGCTTTCTTTGTAGAGCACATCCAGGATGCTATCAGCAACCTGGAGAATATCCGGAATCACCCAGAGGTGACCCTGTGTTCCATCCTGGCGCTCATTTATGCTCATAGGTGCTGTGAAACCGTCGGTGAGTACAGCCCTGCTCAGGGGGGCCTAGCCAGCTGGTAAGAGCCCATGCTCCAGACACAGCCACTCTAAGGCTGCTGAGGAGGTGTATGCATGGAGAATGCCCTCTGTTCCCTCTAACCTCCCACCCCACCCTAGGCCTCAGTGAAGACCCCATGTGTGAGCCCAGGTCAGTAGGAGTCATGGTGAGAACATCTGGGGAAGGGGGACTTCCCGATTGCCACTTTCCTTTGCCAAGATCTTAATTGGGAAAAGTCAGTCTGATAGATATTCTGTCCCTCCTCTCTACCTCTCTAGATTCAGAGAGGGATTCCAAGAAACTACAAACTACTACTTCCCCACCAAAACGTAGTGTGGCCAGAGGCTGGGGATTTGGGCTTGGTCTGTCTGTTCAGCACAAAAGAAACAAGCTAAATCTCAGACACAAAACCTTAGTCCAGGCCTGGGCAGCAACCTGATATCCCTGGGCCACTGTGGTTAGTTTCCAGGCCCTGGACTGGGGTATAGTCCGCCTGTGTATTGAGAGAGGCTTGGAATATCCACAGGTGGCTCCCTAGGCCCTCAGTGCACCTGGCAGGACCATGCAGATCGCACCTCACCCTGAAATAAAGATTTACTTGGATTTACAGACCAAGAAGCTGTTCAGGAGCTTGAGAGCAGCCTGAAGGAAATCCGCAAGACAGCTAGCGGGTCTGCACTGTACTATGCTGGCCTCTTCCTCTGGCTCATGGGACGCCATGACAAGGCCAAGGAATACATTGACCGTACGCTGAAGATCCCCAGCCACGTGAGAGAGGTACCTACCTCTGACTGCTCGGGGCAATAGCTGCAGAAAGCATCCATGTGAAACGCACCTCAGCTGAGTGGCTGTTCCCCAACACAGGGCCTGGGATTGGGGCGGGCCACACCCAGAGTGACGTCAAGCAGCAATGGCCAGACAGGCAAGGGAAGGGTATTGCTATAGGGAAGGGTAAGAACTCTGTGGCTGTGGGGTCATGGGGGAGAGGGGCTGACCCAGGCCTGGAAGGTCTGGGAGAGCCTTCACAGTGGGGCCTCCTAGACTGAGCTTTGAAGACTAATGGGAGTTACACAGGTGGAGGGTTGAGGCACTCCAGGTGCAGAGACAGTGGGAGCAAAGCCCTGGCATTGAGAAAGAGAGGAGGGCCGCCCGCAGGTATTGGGCCTGTCAGAGTCTGGAGTGTGGCGTGACAAAGGGTGGAACACAGACCGAGGAGCAGGCTGCACCCAGGCCGTGTGGGACCAAGGACCCCATCTTTGGTCTTGTTCTCATCCTAGGGCTATGTGCTCAGAGGCTGGGTAGACCTCACCTCAGATAAACCCCACACTGTGAAGAAAGCCATCAAGTACCTGGAACAAGGGATTCAGGACAGCAAAGACGTACTGGGGCTGATGGGCAAGGTAGGCGGGGATGGTGGGGGGGGGGGAGGGTGTCCCTGACGGGCTCCTGGAGCCAGAGACACGCAGGTGAGCTCGGGCCAGACCCTCAGTCTCCAGGCCCCTCACCTCCAGTTCTCACACACCTGACTCCTGTGCGGGGCCCTGTCGGGGTCTGCCCTCCTTTGACTCGGGCTTATCTGCTTTGCCTTTTGGTCTCACTCACTCACTGCCCCTTTACTCTGCATCTTTCTCTTGCTTTTCCTCTTCTCGTATAAATTCATTCACTGGAGGTAAGGAAAAGAAGGGATGGCTCCTGTTTTGTACTTTCTGGTCTTATTAATTTTGTTGTCCTTATGTAATGCTCACTGAATTGATCGGCAAGAGAAAAACTATCCTTTTATTTGCTTCTATTGATAATACATCCTCCTTCTAACGTGACTGCATACTCTCTTAAAAAACGCAAGTCTGAAAAAGTCGAAAGATGAATGAAAATGCCCCTTGTAGCCCTGTCCCAAGCAACTCATGTTGACATCTTAATGTCTCCTGACTTTTTTTCTATGTTTGGGTTTAGGTCTGCGTTAGTTTTCTGGGAAGCAGACACCTCAGAAGTAGTCTTACAGGAGGCTTACCAGGGAGTGCCCTTGGGACCAGCCCCATGGGGAAAGTGACAGTGGGCAGAGGGGGAAGCTGGGCTGTGAAGCAATCACAGCAAAGGCCTCAGCCAACTCGAATGCAGTGCTGGAGCTGGGGTGGCCTTCACCAGGGCTGTGTGCTCAGACGAGATGCTGAGCCCAGGCAGCCCCCAAGGGGCCCTGTGACCTGGGCTGAGGCAGCTCCCTCCTGCCTGAGCCCTCTCAGACTAAGGCACCCCTGACAGGTCCCTGCTGCCAACCTCTCGGTCCTGACAGGGATCATAGCACACACCGTGGGTGAGGTGCCGATCATAGTTGTAAGTGCAGGACAACTTCTCATTTGTTTTCTTTCCTTCGTGCCATATTTTGTCATTTTGAAGATTATATAAAGCCCACCCTCCTTTCCATGGCCTGATGTAATTTACTGGCCCACTCTCCTCTGGCTTGGCCATTGGGAAGCTTTCCTGTTGGCCATTGGAGAGAGGGCTGTGGTGAATGCTTATGCATAAATCTTAATCCCCTTGCTTTTAATGAGAAGCCTGTCTCATAATGGAGGTCTCACATTAGCCATCTATCCAGAATCCAGCTTGGAGACTTTATGAACATTGCCTTCTGCCCCTCAGGCACTGTCATGTCCCAGGAGAACCGGTGGCCAGCATTGGCCTGCAGAGGCCATGACTCCTACCCAGTGGGCCTTGACAGAGTAAAAGTAGCACAGCCTTGCTCTGGAGGGAATTTCAGGGGAGCCCTCACTTAGAGCTGCTGACCTGGGCCCCGGGGAGCAGTTTTCAGTGATGAAATTTAGGAAAGTGAATGGGAAATGAATGGGCCACTTGTAGACTTGGCAGGGGCCCAGAGACCCCAGATCTCTCTAAGAGGAGGCCTTCCATGGCTTTACTTTCTCCCAGACCTCCCAGGTTTCCCAGGCTTGAGGCTTAGGTGTGTCCCTGGAACCCCAGCCTTGCCTATCCAGGAACCCAAGACTGCTGTAGACCTGGGCTTGTCGCTGGGTGATGACTCTTTCCTCAGGGAGTTCCCAGGACACCCTTGCCCAGCTCAGGGGACCCACAGCACCCATGTGTCAGGCCCTGCTCCAGTCCTGATGGAGACTCACCTCCAGCTCCCTTCAGGGGCCCTGGTGGACACACTTTTCTGGGCTTTTGGCAGGCAACGTATTTCATGATGCAGCAGAACTACACAGGGGCCCTGGAGGTTGTAAACCAGATCACCCTTGCCTCGGGGACCTTCCTGCCTGCCTTGGTCCTGAAGATGCGGCTGTTCTTGGCTCGGCAGGACTGGGAGCAGACGGTGGAAACAGCCCACAGGTGAGGGGCAGGGGTGACCCCGCTTCACAGCACAAATGGGCCGCTCTATGCCTATGTAAGCCGAGGGTGCTGCCGTGTCCCCATTGCGAGGTAGGGAGGCGGAGATGGTGTGTAAGGGATGGAACCAGGCATAAAAAATGGGTGTTGTTACAAAGGAGTTATGAATAATGATTTCACCATATGGGACGGGGAGGGGAGAACACTGGTGTCAGTCACTTCTGTCGTAGCAGGAAGTCAGTGGCTGTGGCCTACAATGGAAAAATCAAGAAAGAGGCAGACCAAGAGATATAGGCAATATTTCTAAGACAGGTGGAAGAAACTACCAAAAGAAGCCAAAGCAACAGGAGCTATGGGAAGAGGCTGCCTGAAGCATTCCTCTGAGGAGTGGAGGGTAGGGGAAAGTGAGGAGGAATGGAATTAGGAGCTTTATGTTATTTAATTTTTTAAAGCTCTGAGTGTGGTATAATTTAATAGGGAATTTAAAGGAAAAAAGTCATTGGTGACTGAGGAAAGACTTAACAGCAGGCAGGACACATGAGCAAGGGGGCAGAGAATTTAGGAGTTACTGGGACTTGTGGAAAGCAGACACTGTTCTTCAAACATTTTCTATGTGAGTAGAAATAAGAACATTTTTGAGGAGAGGAGTGTCTGATGGTTTTGTTTTTTTTTTTTAAGATGTATTTATTTATGCATACAGAACTGGAGTACAGGC
>NW_004567105.1:67221651-67222174 GCF_000260355.1 Condylura cristata | reverse complement strand
CACCCCTACCCCGTCTCTGGCGCTACACCTGGCCAGTGTCCTTGACAAGGGCTGAGTCAAGAACTTGCTCTGGAGGCTTGGCCTTGGGCCAGCAAGATACCTAGAAGCACTTGGCCGGAGGCCACAACTCCAGGTCAGTTGTGGGTATGCTGGGCCAGGTCCCTCCCCAGGCCCCAGACATGACAGGGTTTGGGGCTGACTGAGCCCAACACCCCATGCCAACCCTCGAGGAGACTTTCATAGCTACTGGAGTTCATAGAACTTACTTTTGTTTTTAAAATCTCTGCACTGTCTTCTCTAGGTTTCTCTTTTTATTCTAAAATTATTTTTTTCTCTTATTTTTCTTCATCAAGATTAAAATTTCTCTCTCTTATTAGTCTGTTTAAAGAATCAGCTTTGTTTTTGCAGATGCTATTGTGTCTTTTTTTTTCTAATGTATTGATTTCTGCTTTTAGCTTTATTTTTTCCTGTGAACTTCCCTGCTAATTATTCTGTTGTGACTTCTTCTTCTTCTTCTTTTTTT
>NW_004567105.1:67215317-67219661 GCF_000260355.1 Condylura cristata | reverse complement strand
ATAAATGCCTTTTTTTTTTTTAAGATGTATTTATTTAAGATAGAAAAATGCACAAAAATATGTAAAAATAAACTATTATTAAAAAATCTATTTATACATGCAGAACTGGGGTACAAGCCAGAGGTGCAAGGGTGGTGAGAGGCTTCACCAGAGACAGAGTGGGGAGCAGAACAGGCAGATCGAGGGAGTACACTGCTGAGGGGAGCAGTAGGTGAGACAGGAGAGGTCTGCCATGCCATATGGGTCACCTCCGGGGCTGGGAGTGAAGCTGCAGCAGTCAGCTTGCAGTGCTGTGTCCTAACCCATTGTGCCACCAGGGAGGGCCACCTGTAAATGTTTTCAATTCAAGTAGCTCCTCTTCCTGTTTCAGGATCCTAGAGAAAGATGAGAGTAACATTGATGCCTTCCAAATCCTAGCTGTGCATGAGCTTGCAAGAGAAGGGAACAGGCCTACAGTAAGTTCTTTGAAGCCTCCAGTGTGTTGACCTTTGAAACAAATAAGCCAAGAAGAACCCCTCATAGCCCCCAAGCCCCCCTCCCATCCCTGGGGCCTTGGGGGATGATCCCTAGATCTCTGTTCCTTCCCCCACACCCATCGCCAAGAAGATCTGGCCCTGTTTGTTCTTTAGGCAATACAGTTCCAAAGGCAAGGGTGAGGTTGATCTGGCCCTACCCAAGGTAACTACTTAACCCCAAGCAGGTGTTTCTCCACTTGGATAAGTCTCAGGGTCCTCATTTGTAAAATGCCGATAAGCCCACCTGACTTTGTGAAGTTAGAATAAAGACTAAGTGAGAAGACAAGTGGAAGAGCTGGGAATGGTACCTGATGGCCGATGACAATTCAAGCAATGTTAGCTGGTAGGAGTCGTGGTTACATTTAAGATTTTAGGAAATGTCATGTTTTCAGGAAATGGTTAGGATCACTCAGGTATTGGCCAGGAAGTATCTGGCCTCGGACTTGTTCCTAAGCCTTATAGTTTTCCAGAGAAACCCAAAACAACCATCAAATGCAGCCAGAAACACTAATAAAATTCTTAATGAAAAGCTCAGTGCCCAGACAGGTTCTTATTTTCAAAAGGAGTTCATATTTTCTTTTTAATAAATGCAGTGGAGTGTGGGGCAAATCAAGAATCTCAAAGGGGTCATGGTGAGAAGAGGAAGCTTCTGGTCGGGGTTTTATGGAGTGGGAGGAGGTGGAAGGGACTGTCCATTCTTGGGAGACACCCTCAAAAAGGACTCTAGCTCCATCTCTGGATAGGAGCAAGAGAACAGGCCTGACGTCAAATCTCAGGGACCCCAGAACCCAGAGCAGGCTCTCTGGGGGTCTGGCCTGCGCGCTAGCCCTAGGTACCGAGTTGACATTTAATGCCTCTCCTCCGCTGCCACCTCCAGCCCTGGGATCGACTCTCCAGCCCTACCCCAGGCTGCCTAGTTCTAGTTTGTTCAGACTTACTGAGCAGAGTGGGCCCGTATTGCCTTTGACATCATCTTTTTGTCCCCTGCAGGCTGCTGAGCACATCAGAAATCTAATCAGGGCACTGGAAACAAGGGAGCCCCAAAATCCAAGCCTCCATCTTAAAAAAATTCTTGTGGTTAGCAAACTGGTAAGAAGTTGCTATCTTGGTTTCTGCACTAGCTCTGCTTACTGTGTTCTGTACAGGAGAACTATGGTCACCTGGAAACTCCCTGAAGACTTTGCCCCTCTCTCTCTGGTTCAAACTTCACCTTGCAGGCTAAGGGCCAACCCTGTGGCCCCTACCTAGCTCTGGCCAATAACATTTAGCCATTGGTCTAGGGGAAAAGAGGACAATACTATGGCTGTTGTCCAGCTATGCCCAAACTCTGGCCTGCGGTGCTGGGTGCCTGTGCTCCTCCTGCAGAAGTGACCTGGGAAGGCTGGTTTGCCCAGGCCTCTGACATCAGGCCAGGTGCAAACAGAGCAGGCTGCCAAACCATCTGTCTCTGTCAAATCCTTCAGCCCAAAGGGATTAACCCATAGCAGGATTACTAGAAGGACTGGTTATAAGAAGAAGGGCAGCTCTGGGGTCCTAGGGACCAGGTCTGTGAGCTGAATGCCATCGGGATACCATCTTACCCCCATATCTGTGTCTGAGTTCTCTGTCTGGTGCTCCACACATAGCTGGAAACGTGCCTGCTCCAGGCTTTGAGGGCCACTCCTCCCAACACAGAGAGCGCCTGTTACCCAGTGTCAAGTTTCAGAATATCTCTAAGCGACACGTTGGACCAATTACTATGGCCAGACAGGAGATGTGTCCCTCAGAGCAGCCTCCTGGGGCTTGAGTCGGGTTCCACAGGTGTGGCCAGTGGGAGGTTCTACACACTGATCTGTTTAGACGCAGAGCTCAGGAAAGCCCACCCCAAGTCCACCAGAGTGCCCCACATTGCTAACACAGATGGGCAAGACTGACTAGTCCCTGGACCCTCTGTGTCTGTTCCATGCAGTGTGGGAGGCACCAGGCAATTCAACAGCAAGTGTGCAAATTCATCGAGCACACCTTCATGGCCACCTCCTACAGCAGCGTGGCCACAGAGCTGGGCTATCTCTTCATCCTGCAAGACCAGGTGAAGGAGGCATCTATGTGGTACTCGGAGGCCATGAAACTAGATGAGAACAGCCTGGCTGCCTTGACAGGTCTGTGCAGGCTGGGAAGGGTGGGGGGAGGGTGCAGGGAGGGTGCCTCCGTGAGTTCAGGAGAGTGGTGCCGCAAAGCATTCTCCACCAGTGGGGGGGGGGGTGCATGTGAATTTGGGAGACTTTTTGGTGACCACAAGGTCAGATGTCAGAGGCACAAGAATTCTCAGAAGTATAGTCATAACCACTCTGTTCTCCATTAGAAGCTTACGCCCACACTCTAGGCCCTGGGGTGACTGGCAGCCTGTTCCTGTGCCTGGCAGGTCTGGCCTCCTAGGCCGCAGCAGGTCTGTATTGGAGACAGTGCCTCTCCCAGCAACTCTCACTCAGCGTCACCTCTGTTGACCCTTCTTCTGTAGCCTCTGAACTAAAAGTTCACCAGAATGAGTAGCTTTGAATTTCACTTCCCTGTCTGTCCAGATGCTTCCCCAGCCCTTTTATATCAAATGTCAAATGTATTTTCCAGAGCCCAGTTTTTATATGACACATTTTGTCTTAAGCTCTCAAGTCTATGGCCTCTGGAAAATTCTGAACGAGCACTGTTTAGTTTGGGTCAAGGAGGTAGGGTGTTCAAGGCACACTGGCTCCTGGCCCTGGCGCTGAGTCACCTTCAGTGGACCAGAAACTTTGAAGAATGTCACATTTCTAGAAAATACAAAGCAGGTAGCATCACATACATGGAAATGTCACTCAGGTCCGGAAGCCAACAGAGTTGGGGGTGGGTGGGCAGAGACAAGTCAGCAAAATAAAGGGAATGAGTAGGTGTGCTTTCTCTCAGAGTGTTCCAGAAAAAAGAAAGAAAGAGAGAGAGAAAGGCATAAGTTCAAGGTCAACAGAGGCTGGGAGCAAAATATGCCACAGGGCAGTCCCATGACAATGGGAGGATGGATCCCTGAAGGCCAGAGAATGGAACTGAGGAGGGTCTTACTGGCGGTGGGCAGGAGGGAACAGAACAGAGCCCCTGAGCACTTCCCACTACCACCAGCAACATGAAGGACAAAAAGACCACTCAGCATGCAGACAAAAACTCCTGAAATCTTCTTCCACCAGGCTAAGTGGTTCCCTGCTTCCTTAATCAAGGGAGAGCCCCCACCCGGTGAACAAGAAGGGGTTAGAATGGCCCCTGCTCTTCAGCACTGACTGAGTCTATGCCTGGTCTCCCAGAGTCACCACCTTACGTGACCTGTTGGGGAAAATCAGTGACCTTAACAGCTTGAGAATCTGCCCAGGCTGCTAATTCCCATCAGTTTATTTCTTTTATAAATCTGCTAGCAGTTTGAAAGAGGGACCAGGTAGAACATGAAAAGCCACTCTCTGAGGAGCAAAATTAAAGCTGGTTTCAGAAAAGACTTTTCCCCATCTCCAATGTTTGCAGAGGCTGCTGTGCCAATACGTCAAGAACATGCTACTATAAAAAGTTACAAAGAAAAAAAGAGTTACTGAAAATCAAATATATGATTGCAAAAAGTGAAAAAAAAACTCTAAGATGCGCCAAATAGTACTATGGATATAACTGAAAACCAAGCGAATGATCAAGAAGACAGTCCGGAATAAACACACCAATATGGCTGAAAACATGTCTAAGAGTAAATAGCAGGATGAGAAGACAGCTGTCTTCCCAATGTCGAGACACATCACAAGACAACTGCACCTAAGTCATGAGAGCAATGCTGAAATTTAAAAAAAAAAAA